>NC_053027.1:212653871-212987738 GCF_003073215.2 Triticum urartu
CTGGTCTCGATGACTATCTTGATGAACTTGGTATTACTCATGAGTTATCTTCTCCTTATACTCCTCAACAGAACAACGTCGTGGAGCGCAAGAACAGGACTCTTGCTGAGATGGCTCGCACTATGCTTGATGAATACAAAACGCCTCAGCGTTTCTGGACTGAGGCAATTGATACTGCGTGCCACATCATCAACAGAGTATATCTTCACAAATTCTTCAAGAAGACTGCCTATGAACTCCTCACTGATAAGAAACCCAATGTAAGTTATTTCAAAGTCTTCGGTGCTAAATGTTGGATTAGAGATCCTCATCACAACTCAAAATTTGCACCAAAAGTACATGAAGGTTTTATGCTTGGTTACGGAAAGGACTCGCACACCTACAGAGTCTTCAACAACATTCTTCACAAGGTTGTTGAAACTGTAGATGTGTGGTGTCGGTGTCAAAACCGGCGGATCTCGGGTAGGGGGTCCCGAACTGTGCGTCTAGGATCGATGGTAACAGGAGGCAGGGGACACAATGTTTTACCCAGGTTCGGGCCCTCTTGATGGAGGTAAAACCCTACGTCCTGCTTGATTAATATTGATGATATGGGTAGTACAAGAGTAGATCTACCACGAGATCAAGGAGGCTAAACCCTAGAAGCTAGCCTATGGTATGATTGTTGTATATTGTCTATCAACTAGACTGGCCTCGGTTTATATAACGCACCAGAGGCCTAGGATAACAAGAGTCCTAGCTGAATACGCCGGTGGGGAGAAGTCCTTGTCTTGATCGCCAAGTCTTTGTGGAATCTTCCTTTTATGCGGCAGCTGTCCAAACTGGCCCATGAGTATATGGCCATGGGGGTCCTCGGCCCAATCCAACTGATCGGGAGACGATGTGATGAGTACCCCCTAGTCCAGGACACCGTCAGTAGCCCCCTGAACCGGTCTTCAAGTTAGGGACGCTCCTCGATTCTTCCAAACTGTTCTTCATCTTCGGTTGACGGTCTTGAAAACTGGTTCAACAAATCTTCTCATCTTCGATCTTGAGGATTGCCAAAATGCATTCGGCGAGTTTACACGTCGGGTATCCGAGGAGCCCCTTTAAGTTTACGGCCTTTATCAATGCCTTGTTATTTTTATGCCACACCTCGGGTTTGAAGTTGTTCCCGGGAGGCAGTGTCCTCTTGCGTCTGAGCTCTAACGCCGGACTGCATTCGAGGTATCTTTTGCGGCCGAGCACCAATGCCGGACCGCTTCCGAGCTCCAACGCCGGAATGTATCCGAGATCCAACGCCAGACTATGTCCAAGCTCCAACGCCGAACTGTATCCGAGCTCCAACGCCGGACTATATCCGAGCTCCAACGCTGGACAGTTTCCCAGCTCCAACGTCGGACTATATCCGAGGTGTCATATCACCTTGGTTCAAAAAAGTTGAAGGAGTTTAGCCGAGCTTAATGCCGGAAATGCCCTCTATGGAGCTAGCCACTAGCGCCCGAGCTTTATGCCGGACTGCTTCTGAGGTGGTGCACCACCCCGACTATGGGCCGATTTTTCATCAATAATTTTTATTGGTGCAATTTATTCTCTGTCGAGATATATCCAGTAGCCCTCAAGGTGTGTATCGGTCTAAAACCCGAGATGCACCTGAAGGATGACGTAAGACCGCTGATCCCAGTAGCCGCTGAGACTCAGGTTGATTTGCAAAATCGGCCTGAGGATCAAGTCCTAGCTCGGCAGAATACTTCTGGACACAAAAAGCGGCGTGCTCAGTCCTCGAGACTCAGGTTGGGTGCGGCCGACCAACCTGAGGATCAAAATCTCCTCAGAAACTATATTGCACATAAAATTTTCTGCATTGGACAAGCAATGCAGTAGCCTTCGAGACACTGGTCGGGTGGCAACACCAGATTAGGGGATCGATGTGCCCCTTTAATATTTGTAAATAATAAGGCCGAAGCCCAGTAGCCCCCGAGCCTTAATGCGGGCACGGGTGGCCGAATTAAGGATCGATATCCATAGTAAAATCACAAATTATGTGTAATGACTTCATGTATCCAAGTACTTTACGTCATTAATGCTTGGATCCGCATTGTACAAAACTTTGTTGACTGACCATCGGCCTCCACCTCCTCGGCTAGTAGCCGAGGAGTGTTTGTCCTACTTTATGAAGCCTTTATGAGGGCAAAGATTTACGACAAACAAGGCAATCTGGCCATACGGTTTTATGAACAAAGGTACGCAAAGAGATATATTATATTGCTGTTTAACATAAGAAATGTCTTCCAAAGAAAATAGTCCCGCTATCGGTTCCTTTCTTTGGGTTGTCATGCTAAGCATGATCATGCAGCCTCAGCTCTAATGTAAGAGCATAATATCGAGGACTTAGTTTGGGAGGCCAGTTAATAGCCCCCGATAGTGTTCGGCGACAGTCGAGGTCAAGCCGTAAACACTTCGGCCATTTTTATGAATGGCCCGTCATTTAACACTGTCATCGGATTGCTGACCAGTTTACGCTTATTGTGACAGTCAGTTTTCGGCTTTCTCCACTGAGGTGCTTAACCATCTGAGCTGGAAGCACAATCGCAGTGGTTCTCCCTTTGCACACCTAGCCGAACAAAGCGGAACGTAGGAAGCAAGTACAGGAGCCGGGCAACCCAACTATTGACCGAAGACACAATTCGAAACCGATGCATATATAGAAATATCTGAGAATGTTTTTGCCGAATCCCTAAAGGTGTCCGGCGTTGCACTGCGAGACTAATGCTGCAAAAGCACAAATAGTTTAAAAGTGCCAAAAATCTTGGAAAACCAAGAAACGTCAGTAAAAACATGACGTCCGAACAAGATCAAGTGTTCGGTGCCAATCCGAAAATTGGTCTTAGAAAAAATAAGTGCTTTTGTCGTGCTTTAACATGATACATCCTATCTCAAGACTTCGAGCGGGTCAGCCTACGGCTTCAACCTCCTGTCTCGAGGGCGGAGTACTTCTCATTAGGCCAGTTTAGCAAACTAAACACTAGCGGTTTTGAGAGAGAAATTAGGCCCCCCGGCTAGTGACCGCACACTCGTGTCGAAAAAAGGAGTGATAAATAATAATAAAACTTTGCAACGACTAAGAAGAAGAACACTTATTATAAAACAGCTCAAATAAACTTAAGAGCCCCCAAGTGACTTGGGTAGAAGAATGATTGCATGTACCGAAGTACTTATATCATATCTATGTTCAACCGAACTTTAAACGCGTCTTAACCGACCGTCGGCTTCTCCCTCTTCGGTCAAGGACCGAAAAGTGTTATGTTCTCCATCGGTCGAGAATATCGATGGTGTTTCCAATAACCAGGCAATCAGGCCATAAGGCTGTAATAGACAAAGCGCGCTCAGGGAACTTATGCTATATTACCGTGAAGTGTAAGAAGCATCTTCGAAGAAAATAGTACCCCCACCGATACCTTTCTTCGGTGCTCATTGTTATTATGAGACTTGTGCAATAGATTTTTTGTACTCATGAGTTCCGTTGTGTGCCGACCATCATTGAAAACTATAAGAGCGCTAGCTTTCGGCTTCACCTAGTCTGAGGTCCGGCTCGGTTGACCCGATCGTGACAATCGCAGAGGTGCTCCCTTTACTCCCTAGCCGAACAATCGGGAACATAGGGGTAAACACAGGAGCGAGGCAACCCAGCTTGGAAATCGCTTAAGTCAATATGGTGCATATTGTGGCGTAATACACGAACAAGGAACGAAGCCGTACAAGTATAATCATATGCAACAGGAAAAGCTTCATAAAGGAAGCCCCCAAGTAAATGGGGTATTTGAATTTATGCGTCACAAACAAAGTTTGGACAAGAAAAAAATTTACAAGCAACTTTTTTCCAAAAAAGTATAATGCTTGGTCGAACCGAGCACAAGTTAGAAATTAAAGCTTTGAGCATGAAAGCGACTTAGCTGGTTAATGTGTTCGGTATTGATGACGCAGTCCGAGCTCGATGCGGGGCAAGGTTCCATCCCCCAAGCTGGTCCCGAGGTGGCGGAGCGGAGAGCTCGACACGCCGAAGTGGTGACATAGCACGATCAATGCAGACCGGTAGAGTGACGCTGAAGTCCCCGGATCATTTTCCTGTGCACAAAAAATAGTGCAAACCGGAGATAATAGTAATAATGATAATAAAAAAAATGTTGCATAATAAATAATTTATGCAAAGTGAGGAATAGAAGAAATATAGCCCGGCGCCGAAGCCAATGTCGATGCAGGGCGTCGGCGTGATGTAGTAAAGGCGTGGCAAAGTCTGAATTCACAGGTCGGTCCGAGCTCCGGATGCGGCATTCGCCGGACTATGTACGGAAACTGATCGAACCACCACGCGACCGTCGTTAATGCAGTCACCATTTGATAGACCTGTGCACATATCATGAACAAACCAGAGTAATAATTCCTTGGGAAAAATGAACCCAAACAAGCAAAAAATACTGGGATTAATAGCGCCTGGTTTATTTGTTGTAGCAATCCGAAGGAAGGCGATTCCCAAAATTGGGACTCACTCCACACACCCATTGCCTGATGGGCGATAAAACGACGGCATGGCAATGCTGGTAAAGGTTGGCTCACCGAGGCAAAGCCCTCGGTCCAGCTAACGTGACAGAGCTGGTCGGCTAGTGACGTCGAAGCGTCCGGAGTAGGTTGATGAAGAGATGGCGAAGCCCCCGGTCCAGCCAAGATGTCGAAGTAGGTCGGCGTGATGGACACCAGCTTTAAGAAGCAATAGTGCGGCCCTGCCGATGCAGGTCGTGACGTGGTCGATGCCGGCTTGATGAAGTGACCGTGCGGCGATGCCGGTATGCCCGCTCTGTGTAATCCGTTGGGCGGAGATGTTGGTGATGATTTATCCTTCGCGATGCCAAACTCTTGTTCGGCTTGCCGAGATGATGATCGAAGGAATTGAGCTCGGCTCAATAAAGCGGCAACGTGTGTAGCGCAGGTCGGCATCCGTGGAGCAATACCGCCGGACTGGTTTGACACCAGCGTGATTGTGAAGATTACCTCGAAGGAGGCTTAAAATTTTATGGGTACGTGTTTAAAAACAACGCACAATACCATGGAACAAAATTCCTTAAAAAAAGGTTGTCCAATATCACGTTCATAAAGAAACATGAATTCGGGTCAGATCCGTATTCGCGCAGAAAACATATCCGAAAATTGGTCCACTCATCGGAAGTTTCCCGGAGTTTGAACCGTTGGATCGAGCTGAAATTTGGAGGGGTGGTAGATATGGATTTCCGCAGTAGATGAACGGTAGGATCTTCCAAAGGACCTCCGAGCTAGGTTCTGGAGACCACGCCCTACACTCGTCCAGATTCTCGTCCAGATTTGACAGGGCTCCGGTATATTGTAGATTGTCGGAAATTCCTTCATCGGAACTTGACGAAATTTTGCATCGCTGTTGTAGATGTAATTCCGCACTACTCCATTGAAGCAATCGTCAAACCAACGCTCGAGGAGATGGTGACGGCGAATACAAGTTCGCTGTCCATAAAAACAGCACGGCCGCCCGAGGGCAATGTTGACGTTGAGCCCTCGAGCTACATGGATGATTCCTCTATGATCATGATAGAGATCGGAGTTGATGTTGAAGAAGGCCCCCGTCCGATCATGAAAATTCGAACACGGGGCACAGTTCTTGGTTGAACCAAGGTGACCAGTCGAGCTGGTGACGAAGATGCCGAAGTCGCAGTTGATCTGCAGGCGAGCCATCGATCCTTTTATCGATCACACAGCGGAACTCTCAATGAAAGCACCAATGTCGGTGTCAAAACCGGCGGATCTCGGGTAGGGGGTCCCGAACTGTGCGTCTAGGATCGATGGTAACAGGAGGCAGGGGACACAATGTTTTACCCAGGTTCGGGCCCTCTTGATGGAGGTAAAACCCTACGTCCTGCTTGATTAATATTGATGATATGGGTAGTACAATAGTAGATCTACCATGAGATCAAGGAGGCTAAACCCTAGAAGCTAGCCTGTGGTATGATTGTTGTATATTGTCTATCAACTAGCCTGGCCTCGGTTTATATAACGCACCAGAGGCCTAGGATAACAAGAGTCCTAGCTGAATACGCCGGTGGGGAGAAGTCCTTGTCTTGTTCGCCAAGTCTTTGTGGAATCTTCCTTGTATGCCGCAGCTGTCCAAATTGGCCCATGAGTATACGGCCATGGGGGTCCTCGACCCAATCCAACTGATCAGGAGACGATATGATGAGTACCCCCTAGTCCAGGACACCGTCATGCGGTTCGATGAAACTAATGGCTTGCAAAGAGAGCACCTACCTACTGTGATAGATGAACCAGCACCTGAGGAAACTATCAAGTTCAAGGCTACTGAGGATGTCATTCCTACTGAAGAATCTGCTGAAGAATTCATTCCAGAACATGTAGAAGGTCGAGCTAATGCACCTGAAGAAAATGCTGAAGAAAATGGTGCTGAAGAGAATGCTGATCAAATTCTTCAACGACAACCACCTCATCCTCGCATTGCAAAAGAAGTGCAAGTTGAAAAGATCATCAATGACATCAAAGCGTCAGGTCCTCTCACACGCTCAAAAGCTTCACACTTATCTAACTTTTCTGGGCACTATGCTTTTGTCTCTATTACAGATCCCACTAAGGTAGATGAAGCATTTCTGGAGCCTGAGTGGATTTAGGCCACGCAAGAAGAATTACATCAATTCGAGCTCAACAATGTCTGGGAACTGGTCAAACATCCAGATCCTCGCAAGCACAATATCATTGGCACAAAGTGGATCTACCGCAACAAGCAAGATGAAAATGGGCTTGTGGTGAGGAATAGGGCACGACTCATAGCTCAAGGCTACACACAGGTTGAAGGAATTGATTTCGATGAAACTTTTGCACCTGTTGCTAGACTTGAGGCTATTCGCATATTACTTGCTTATGCTAACCATCATGACATCACTTTATATCAAATGGATGTGAAAAGTGCATTCCTCAATGGTAAGCTTGAGGAAGAAGTATATGTTGCTCAACCCCCAGGTTTTGAAGATCCAAAGAATCCCGACAAAGTCTTCAGACTCGACAAGGCCATCTATGGCCTCAAGCAGGCCCCATGGGCGTGTTATGATACCTTGAAGGAATTCTTCATGAAGAGAGGCTTCAAACCCGGTTCACTCGACCCTACTCTTTTTACTAAATCTTATGATGGTGAATTGTTTGTGTGTCAAATATATGTTGATGATATTATCTTTGGTTGTACTCACCAACGCTATAGTGATGAATTTGCCTATATGATGAGTGAAGAATTTCAAATGTGTATGATGGGAGAGTTGAAATTCTTCTTAGGTCTTCAAATTCGTCAACAACGCAATGGCATATTCATATCCCAGGAGAAATACCTCAAGGATGTACTGAGGAAATTCAGCATGCAAGACTGCAAAGGCGTCAAAATTCCTATGCCCACAAATGGCCAGCTGTGCACTGATGAAAATGGTATTGACTTCGATCATAAGGTATACCGCTCCATGATTGGCTCTTTATTGTACCGATGTGCATCTAGACCAGACATAATGCTTAGTGTTTGCATGTGTGCTCGATTTCAAGCTACACCAAAGGAATCACACCGTAAGGCTGTGAAGCATATTCTTCGATATCTAGCTCACACACCAACACTTGGATTATGGTACCCCAAGGGATCGGCTTTTGATCTCATTGGATATTCTGACTCTGACTATGCTGGTGATCGTGTGGACCGCAAGTCAACATCTGGTACATGTAATTTCCTCGGACGATCTTTGGTCCGTTGGTCCTCGAAGAAACAGAACTGCGTGTCACTATCTACTGCTGAAGCTGAGTACATTGCCGCTGGTTCTTGCTGTGCTCAATTGCTATGGATGAAGCAAACTCTCAAGTACTATGGCGTCAACATGAAGAATGTGCCTCTCTTCTGTGACAATGAGAGTGCCATCAAGATTGCTCACAACCCAGTTCAGCACTCGAAGACTAAGCACATTCAGATTCGTCATCATTTTCTTCATGATCATGTGTTGAAGGGCGACATTTCTATTGAGCATGTGAAGACTGAAGAACAGCTAGCCGATATCTTCACAAAGCCCTTGGATGAGAAGAGATTTAGCAAGTTGCGGTGTGAGCTAAATATCCTAGAATCTTCGAATGTTCTTTGAAAAGGACACTCATCCTAACACTTATGCAAAATTGATGACTTAGATGTGCAACACATGAAGAAACGTTTTTCTTCAATCAATGAAGAATAACACTCTTAGTGTGAAGAAATTAACGAAGAATTTGATTCTCAGAACCCTACGATAATTGTACGCGGTGTCTGAAATCATCATTCTTATACGGTGGGTCACGCCACCACCAAAAGATTAAATTCCTCAGTTGTTCATATTCTTCAACTTTGCATTGTCTTCACTGTTTCCGTCATTTTTCTTCATTAGCTATATATATATATGAGTTTATGTCCTCTACATCATTCACTTATTGCTAATTCTTCAAGTTGATTTTTTCTGCTAAGTGAATGTGATCGGACCCTTCCCCTCTATGCTATACTCAACCCAATATGTTCAAAAATTCTTCATGTGCGTTCTATTTGAATCTCGTTCAAAATCTTCACTGTGTCCTTATTAGCTGAAGAAATTGCGAACAGAACTTTAAAACCTATCTTATCTAAATTTTCGGCTTTGCCGCTCAAACCGTTCCGCATCCCATGATATACTTATCCTCTCACCCACGATCGCGCACGATCTCCACCTCTCAGTACATGGGTGACACATGTCAAGTGAATGAGAAGGGTCAGGGGTACGTTCGTCCAATTTCTTCGGGCGAACAGTTTTTCACCGTGGCTATATATACCCCTCCTTCCCTTCCTCACTTCTTTTACTCCGCTCGACCTCTCTCCACCTCGAGCTTCTCAAACCCTAGCGCCGCCGCTACTTCATCATCGCTGGTGAGGAAGAGCTTCACTGCCTCGACCTCGTCGCCGCCGTACTCGCGCCGACCGCGGAAATCTTCACTCCGCCGCCGCCGTAGCCGTCTTCCTCCGCCGAGTTAGGGCGTGGAAGATCTACACAGACGAACTTCACCTCTCCACTTCACTGTTCGTCGTGTTCTTCATCCAGGGTAATTAAAAGTTACTTTTACTGCCCTCGTTGATTCGAATGATTATCTACAAAATCTTCAAAGGTGTTTCTCTTCATATCTTCACACACTAAACACCTCACAAGTCATCTGTTCTTGATTCGTTTCTCTAAGCATCATTTTTCTTCAAGATTCCTCAATTGTGTGGATCTTCGATCTATACAACTCTGGGACCTAAGACAAAGAACGCTTATTGAAATTCTTCAAGACTCATCTAGTCAAATTCCTCAAACTTGTTCTTTTTGAAAAACCTTCTGAGAACGCATATGTCCTCTCCAAATTCCTCGCAACTATACTCTGTTCATAGGTACTCATGTCAGCTGCTGAATCACTAGGTTCTCATCAACTTAACTCATTTGCAGCATTCCTCAAAGAAAAGTTGCATACTTCTTCAGAGAATTCAATTTTCCAAATTCCTCAACTGAAGAAAATGGCTGACGATAAGAAGCCACAGAAAGGAGGAAAGAGGCCTGAGGTCAATACAGCGTTTGAGATCCCAGATGAAATATATGTTGGGTACTGCACACCTACTGAGGAAACCAAGAATGAGCGCAAGGTGCACATTCAGAAGATAGAAAGGAGATGGGCTAGAGTGCGGAGGGAGTACAGGTATGTCACTCCCAAGTACATGAAGAAATTCGCACTCAATCCTCCATGCCCAAGACCTCCATTGGCACCTGGCCAAATAGCTGATCCCACCAGCCTCAAGCACGGTGAGGACTATCCTTATGAATGGGCCAAGCGCCAAGCCAAGTTGGCTAAGCAAGCCAGAGAAGCAGTGAGGAAATTCAACGAAGACTCTACTGCTACTGCTGCTGCCTCTGCTGAGGCCTCTGCTGTCAAGCCGAAGAAGGCTATGTCAAAGAAGCATGCACGCAAGCCAAGTGCTTCACCAACAATGCCCTCACGGCCAGAATCCTCAAAGCCTTCACGGAAAATTCTTCATGCTGCTCCTGCTCCTTCAAAACCCTCAGCTCCTCCAAATTCCTCGGCTGTTCCGACAAAGTCATCAGCACCTGTGCATCTTGCCTCATGCCAAAGGACTGCAGGCATCTCCATTGTCTCAGGTGTCTCAGCTAGTTCCTCAGCTGCACCAAATTCCTCAATGGGACCCTCTCTCCTGAAGACAGAGGCCACTGCTGGACGAGGTCCTCGGCCAAGTCCTTAGAAAAAGCAAGTCGCGTTCCAAGTGCCGTCTGAACAAGACAAAGCTGATGATGGTGAACTTGTAGAAATCATCAGAGATAGGCAAGTCAGGGCCGCTAGAGCCAAGGGAACAAATGTGCCACTTCTTTTGGATCCCAAGTTAATCCTCGAATACATTGACGTTTGGCACAAGGACACCAACAATCCCATGCCTGATTTCAAGCCGACTCCTGGCCAAAAGTCACATGCTGACTCACTTCATACAAGAAGAGAAACGGAAATTTGAACAGGGGAGGAGGGTGAAGAAAGCGCAGTACAAGAAAGAGCGCTTTCTGAAGAAAAACGTTCTGAAGCTTTCACCTGAAGAACTTGTTGCTCTCCAATCAGAAATCAAGAAACTGAGTGATGAATTTGATCGTTATTATGCTGACTGGCTGGGAGCCAAAGTCAGATTTGTAAAGATAACAAAACAGTTCCCCTCCAATGTTGCAGCCCCAACGCAACATGAAATTCCTCAAGCTGAAGCATCTGCTCAGCCTACTGAAGAAAATGCCAGCACCGCTGATGACAATCAGGCTGCTGAAGAAAATGTGAGTTCCAGGGATAATGACTGCATTCTAGCCGCTGAAGAAATTGCCAGGGCATCCACTAGTGGTGCGCCTGAAGAAACTGAAGAAATCAGGGCAACTGCATCAGTTGTGCATGAAGAAAATCAACTAGATTCCTCTGCTCCTCCTGCGCCAACACCAACTCCGATCCTTCCATCTGCATCAGATGTGAAGAAGACCAAGGCTGCAGAGCGTGCAGCAGTGAAGAAAAGGAAAGCATCAGCTACTTCAGATTCTTCAACTCCGAAGAAGATGAAGGCTTTGACCAGTTCATTTGCTAATCCCATTGATGCTGTTCCAATCTCAACCATGCCATCAAAGGACCTTGTTCCTTTTGGTGAAGAATATGAGATCCCTAGTGGATCTGATGAAGAAAATCATTCTACTACTTCGTCAGAGCAGATTGATGAAGAAATTGAAGTGGATACGATCCCTTCAACACCTATCATCTCCTCGCCCATGCCTCAGTTCACAGCTGAAGAGGCTGGCGTTGAAGAAATGGAAGATGAAGATGTGGACGTTGGCTGCTCCACACCCGTAATAAGTGATGAATTCTGGGAAAGTTAGCATCCAAACTCTCCAATGTTCACACCGTTGCAGCAAATACCTCAGTCACCTGCACATACTGTTCAAATGGGCTCTGAAGAAACTCACCCCACTTCATCTGTACATGAAGAAATTCCAGCAACTAGCGCTGAAGAAAATGCTGCTGCTGAACATATGAAGACGCAGACTACCAGTGAAGAGGAACCAGAAATTCCTCAGCCTGAAGAACCTGAGATTGCGATTCCCGAGGTCGTGATGCAACTCACTGACACTCCTCTGCCAAAGCCAAAGGATCCATTCTCACTCAAGCAAAAGTTCAAGGCTGATGATTTCTTCGGCGAGCATGTATTCTTCGAAGACTACAACCCATATAACTCTACTCGCATTAGGAAGAGGAGTTTCTGGACTGCTAGTCAAGCCAATTTCTATTCCTTGGCACTGTTCAACAAAGAGAAAATCTTCTACCATGAGCACATTCCTCACGTGGATATGGAATCTCTGCCATGCTTCGCACCAGTCCTCAGTGTTCTTCACGACGCTGGACTGTTAAATTTTTGCTCTGATATCTGCGATTGGAATGAAGAACTGATTCTTCAATTTTATGCAATGCTGCACATCACAGGAGACTCTGAAGATGTGAATTCATGGGTGCTGGACTGGATGTCTGAAAACACTCACTACACTGCACCAGCCTCTGAATTGCTTCATGCCTTACCACTCAGTCCTCCCCTTGAAGAAGCTCGTTGAATCTACAGTGAACCTGAGCTTACAAATCACTACATGCAGGTGCTGATGAAACCTTTGAAGCCAGGTCAGGCACCAAGAACCAAATTCCTCATGAAGGAATTGCTTTATGTGCCCAGAACTGTCTATCGTATTCTTACGAGGACAATAAGTCCTATCAAAGGCCATGACTCATCTGATGAGGAAATTGTTGGCATCATGAAGAATCTGGTATTCAACATCATTCATGGCATTCCTGTCAATTATCACGATTTCTTCATGAGGACTCTGGCAAATGTTGCACTGTCTCCATTTGAGCTGAAGCCTTATGCACCTTGGATTATGAGATTCCTCAGGACAAGGTCTTCACTCAACTACAAATCTGATTTTCAGAATCATGTCAGCTACTTGCCCCCGATTAAAGTCCTCAAGCATACCTATTCCTCAGTTGATGGAAAGGGCAAGGCACCAGCTGTTATAGATGAAAGCATTCGTCCATTGGATGGTCAGTTTCACAAAGCTGCCTCTTATTCCACCAATGATGACACTGCCACACATGACTCTGCCAATGCACCCAAGTCTACTCCTCAAGCCACTGCTCCTCGTGTGATGATTGATCGTGAGCTTCTGCTTAGTCTTCACCAGAAGGTGAATCGAAATCATAAATGGGTTAAGCGTCAGTTTGGTTCATTTCTTCACAACATGACTGCTACACACAATGCAGTGAAGAAAAACCATTACTACCTCCATGAAGTCTTTGGTCGCACCTGGGCCATTCTGTCACATCTGTATGATGAAGACGATCTGAAGAAAATGGGTCTCAAGGAAGATTTTGACTGGTCTGCACCCCCACCGAAGAAATTCAAGAAGGTCAAGGTTCCTTCTCTGGTGGCCAGCTCATATTCCTCATCACGCGAGACTGATGAAATGAAGACTTGGACGACACTGCGGCAGGCCCTACTACGACAAACGACCCCAACAGCGCTGGCGCTCCTTCATCAACTTGATATTCTTCAGGGGCGTTAGTCCTCATATTCGATCCTTTTGGTCATTTGATGACAAAGGGGGAGAATTTTGAGTTAGTCTTCAAGCGGGTCTTTCTATATGGGCGTTTTTTCCAAGTTACAACTCTCGTTCTTCCGAGACTTTATTGGATCGAGTTGTAAACTTAAACCCGATGGTGCTCTGTTACTCTCGAGACGTTTTTCTGCATGCTTATTCCTTGCTAATATTATTGCACGCATGTTGAATTACATCAGTCACCATATTTCATCATGCATTTCAAATTATTCACTGTTATATGTAAAATGCGTGTATGAATTACAAGATATAGGGGGAGATCTCCATGATTCAACTCTTCAAGTGTGCATTGCTTCAAAAGCAAATTCCTCACTATGCACATCTTCAGGGGGAGTTCTTCTATATCTTGCAATCAAATTCCTCAATATCAGTATTTACACTTCATATGTTTATCCCCGTTGAAAACTTAACCTATATTGTCATCAATCACCAAAAAGGGGGAGATTGTAAGTGCATCTAGTGCCCCTTAGTGATTTTGGTGTATTGAAGACTTATAGGTTAAGGAACTAATGTGTTTGTGAGTGTACACAGGTCTATAAGTCTATGAGGAGTTTGATATTTACAGAGAAAGTCGACCCCTAAAAATGAAGTTCTTCGACTGAAGACTTTGGATTTCTGAAGACTTTCTGAAGACTTTGAAAGTGAAGAAATTGGCGTGACCTTGAAGACTTGGTATTCATTCGAGGAACATGAAGCGTGAAGACTTTTGTTTTCGTAGTTTCATTTTCTCTTTCTTGAGTCATAGGAAACACCATACAGTTAAAGGGGGTCAAGGAAATACTAAGGAAAAATTTCCATGTGAAGCTCAACTCAAAATCCTACACCTACCAATCCCTTCGAGTGAAGCCATTGGAAATCTCATACAGTCCAGTCATATTCTTCAGCGACAGAGACGAAGTTCTTCTGGTCTCTGAGGAATTTGTTCTGACTGAGTAATTAGGAATTCACCAGTGCGGATTTCCTACCCAGTGAGGAACATGATAGCCCTGAGGATTTTGCTACTCAAAATTCCGACCGTTGCTGTGCTATGCGCCAGCTGTCCCAAAATATATATCCATCTAACGGTCATATCATTGAAGGGCATTTATGTCTTATCATGTCGGGCTGCTCCCTAGGCTATAAATAGCCGCCCCCTACAACCACTAGCTGGTTGGCTGCTCCAAGAGAAACTGACACTTGTCATTTGAGAGCAACCCATCCTCCAAGGACTTTGAGCGAAAATCATCAAGTGAGGAAAAATCCAAAACCCAAACACCTACAAACCCCAAGTGATTGAGCATCACTAAAGAGATTGATCCTGCGTGGATCCGACGCTTATTACTTTTGAAGACTGTGCTTCTTCCAAACGGTTAGGCGTCATGGTCTAGAGCATCCAAGAGGAATTGTGGATCGCCGAGTGACCAAGTTTGTGAAGGTTCGGAAGTCACCTGAAGACTTACCACGAGTGATTGGACGAGGTCTGTGTGACCTTAGTTCAAGGAGAATACGGTGAGGACTGGGTGTCCTGAGCCGCCCCAACCAGATGTACAACTGAGACAGCAGTTGGAACTGGTCTACCAAATCATTGTCTTCACCAAGCTTACTGGTTCTATTCCCTCAACTCGTTCATTTCCTCATAACTGTGTTGTGTGCTTGTTCGTATCTGTGTTTCAAAACTTTGACTGAAGACTTTCTCAATTTCCTCAGTTCAATTTCTTCAGTCTGTTTTTCTTCATCCTGTGCTTACGCTACCTGTACTATGTGACTGTCTTCATTTCATCATGATGACCATGCTTGTAGTTTGTTATGTTTACTTTTGAGTACTTATTCCGCTGCTAGAAGTTCTTTGATAAGGAATTTCCTCACCGGCAAATTCCACAGTGATTTTTTTATAAAAATCGCCTATTCACCCCCCTCTAGTTGATATAACGCACTTTCAATTGGTATCAGAGTAAGGTACTTCCTTGTTCTGTGTGATTTTGGTTTAACCGCCTAGAGTTTAGTTATGTTGACCGCAGGTATGATCAAGGTCTCTGCTGGGTGTCCTACCTTTGATGGGATGGACTACCCCTACTGGAAGAATAAGATGCGAATGCATCTTGAGGCAATTGATAACGATCTCTGGTATGTTGTGGAAAATAGTGTTCCCTCAGTCACACCTTCTCTAAATGCTGCTGATGTGAAGAGATTCAAGCAACTCGACTCTCAAGCAAAGAATATCATATGTGGTCATCTGAGCAAAGGAAAGTATGGCAGAGTGAGTGCTTTGGAGACAGCGAAGCTTATCTGGGACAGCTTGTCCAAAGTGAAAGAAGGAGTCTCAACACAGCGTGACTCTCGAGTTGATGTTCTTCGCAATCTCTTCAATCGCTTCAAAAGACTCGACAATGAAAATGTTCAACAAACCTTCGATCGCCTCACAAACATCTCAAATGAGCTTCACGCACTTGGTTCCACTGACATCACCGACCATGAGGTGGTGAAGAAATTGCTGAGATCGCTTCATTCCTCATTTGACACTCTGGCATTGATGATACAAGAACGTGCTGATTACAAGTCACTTGACCCCGCTGATATTCTCGAGAGGCTAAATACTCATGAGTTCCAACTTGCTGAAAAAAGAGATCTCTATGGTTCGAGCTATGGCAGATCATGCGCACTGAAGACCAAGGCGGTATCTGAGTCCGAAGATGAAGACTCTGGTAGCAGCCTTGATGATCCTGAAGAACTAAGCCATGATTTGGCTCTGCTCATGAAGAAGTTCCAAAAGTTCTCAAGACGTGGTCGCCTTGGAAGACCCTCAAGGAGCAATGATTCCTCATCCAGTCACCCCCCCGCTAGTCGATATAATGTACTTTCAGTGGACACACTTTCCTAGGTCATGCCCGGCCTTGGCCAAACAATACGCCGCAACCTGACCTAGGCTTAATAGAGAGGTCAGCATGCCGGACTAAGCCTATGCCCCAGGGGTCATGGGCCATCTCCCCGGGAACTCCTGCATGTTGCGTACGCGGCCGTTGAGTAAACCTAGCTACCTCCTTCAAAAAGGCAGGTGCTTACCAGTCCAACCCGGCGCGCGCCGCTCAATCGCTAACGTCTATTAAGCTTCGGCTGATGCATACGACGTAGAACGCCCATACTATGCCCATGTGATAGTTAGTGCTATCAGTCCAGAGGCCCCTCGGATCAAATATCCAAATCGTAGTGGATTAGGAACGCGTGGTAACAAGCAGAGACTCACGAAAGATGTGACCCCGTCGCCCCGTCTCGAGTACTTGCGGCAAGGGCTAAGAATGCCCGGCCACGCCTCGTAAGTATCTCGCGGGCACCCTCCAGGTCAACCCGTCTCCACATCACTCGCGGGTACCCCTCAGGGTCGACCCGCCTTTCCAAGTAACAATTGTAAAGTCCAAGTACCCGTGTGTCCAAACATCAAGGGGAAAACCCGAGGAATCACCCCCGGTGAATTTCACTTGATGTTATCATCAAGGTGAACGTAAGAGGATCCACTCTCGAGGTTCACACTTGAGGGGTTGCACGACAGCGTCGTAACGGAAGTGGTTAAGGAGGAAATCACCCTCGATGACCTCGATTGTATAACTACACTACAGAGATCTCATCAAGAGTGATGTAAGAGGTTCCACCCTCGACACTCGATGGTAACTTTGCAAAGTCATACAACTAGGGGGGTGATGTGCGGTGTCGGGGCCTGGACGTCGATCAGGTTGATCGAGTCATCGATGATGAAGCAGGGCAACAAGGACAAGGTGGGGGTCACTGATGGATCACTAACCAACCTATACTAATCAGTTTAGGATAATCAGGTAAGGTAACAATAAGCAGGTAACAAAACCAAGCTATGCATCAGAGTAGGATTATACAGAAAGTAGTAGCAGTTCTAATGCAAGCATGAGAGGGAAAGAAATGGGCGATATCGGAATGCTCAAGGGGGGGGTTTGCTTGCCTGGAAGCTCTGTTTAAAAAGAAGAAGTGTCGTCGACGTAGTCGATCACAGGGGCGACATCAGTCTCGGGGTCTACCGGAGAGAAGAGGGGGAAGAAATAGTAAATACAGAGCAAACAGGGGCATAACAGAACAACATGCAGAGCTAGACTTGATCTAGCACGGTGCTACATGATACCGGCAAAGGGGGAGAACATCCGGGAATGTTTCTCCCGAGTTAGGCATTTTTGGACAAATGAACCGGAGGGGGAAAGTTGCATGTTTGCTATGCTAGGGATGTGTGGAGAATGAACGGACTGCGTATTTGGATTCGTTGGATTTTTCTGAGCAACTTTCATATATAAAGTTTTTCGATCCGAGATACGGTTTAATTTCTATGAATCAAAGGTTAAAACATTCTCTGGAATTATTTTAAATTAACATAAATGAATTATCGCGTCAACATGATGTCAGCCTGAGGTCAACAGGTCAACCGCAGCTGTTCAGGTCAAACCTGGCAGCTGGGTCCTACATGTCATAGACAGTGGGGCTAACAGCAGTTTAATTTAGGAAAACAGAGTTAATTAGTGGTTGGGCCCCACATGTCAATGACTAATTAGGTTAAACTAATTAACTTAACCAAATTAATTAATTAGTAGGCGGTGCGGGCCCCTTATGTCAGTGAGTGGGTGCTGCCCAGTCAGCTGTGTTGACTCAGTCAACTGGTCAGCCTGGGCCCTTGGGGCCACCAGGCAGTGACCCTGGGGGTGGGGCTAGGCCGGCCACATCGGCGCCATGCTAGAGGGAGCTCCGGCGAGCCAACTACGCGGCGGCGTGCACGGAAGGGGATCGGGAAAGGGCTAGGGGCGTCAAAAAGGGCGTGGCCAGTAGCGTTCGAACGGTAACGTCATTGCGCGTCCAACCACGAAAATGGCTGGGACAGCCAGAAACGGCACCGGCGTCGAGGTCCGCTGTCGCCGGAGCTGGGCAAGGACGGAGTCGGCGACAGGGGCATGAACGGAGTCGAGGGTGGGACTTTTTGATCGCTGGGTGGACGCCGCGTCGATTGGTGGTAATAGGCGACGCTGGGGAGGCCGGAGTTGGCCGGACCAGCGACGGAGAGCTGCGGTAGCACTCGGGACTTCGCCGGAAAAGCGCCACTTGGGGCCATTTCGAGCGCGGCCAGGCTCGTTCGGATGCGAGAGAACAAGCGCATCCAACTGCGACCTTAGCTCGAGCAGGGGCGGGATGCAACGACGACGGCGTCGAGCGGGGCAGACGGCCGATACGGGCGTTGGCGAGGATCGGGCTACGGGGCTCGGCGAGAGCAGCGGACGCGCACGTTGGGCCCCTGGGAACCCCAGGAGCATGATGCGGTGCTCGGCCTCATGTGAAGGCGCCCATGGCCACGGCGTCGAGCTCGTCGGTGGAAACGCGCTCGGGCGACGGCGGGTGAGCTAGCTAGGAGGCAGGCGCGAGAGAATGGAGAGGGGAAGGAGGGGAAGAAGCTCACGGCGAGGCTGTAGGGGGACGACAGCGTGCTCAGGGAGGACTTAGTGCAGCGAATCAAGGCGGCGGTGGTCGGCGATCGAGATATGGGGAAGACGGCGTCGACGGTGATCCCGAGCCTCCGAGCATGAATAGTGGCCCGTAGATGACACAGAGGACGACGGCGGTCCACCTGGGCACGGGCGGACGGTGAGGAGGGCACAGTGGCTGCTTGGGCGAGCTCGTTCATGGCGGCGTAGCTCGGGTGTGGTCTATGGGGAGGAGAACAAGAGAGGAGGGGAACTGAGGGGCGCCTAGGGTTAGGGGTCGGTCGGGGGCATCGTCGGGGACTTGAGGTCGCCGTGGAGCTGCCGGATGGTCGACCCGTGGCCAGTCCGAGCTATGGACGACGCACGGGCGTCCACTGTGCTCCTGTGAACAGGAGGTAGGTGGTGACCCGGTCAGCGGGCTGGGCCGGCCACTTTGTTGGCAGGCCTAAGTGCACAGAGCACTTTGCCCCTTTTCTTTTCCTCCTTTTCCATTTCCTTTTCTGGTTTTGCTTTTAATTTTTTTAACAGAGAGAGAAAGAGAATTATTTGGCCAACTATTTCACTTAGCAAAATTTTGGGAGGTGTCCCATTAAATTCCTAGTGATTATAGACAGTGCCAAAAATATTTTGGAGACCAGAAGCATTCATTTGGTATTTTCCATAAATAGGATAGCATTTAAAAATGCTGAATTGGTGTTGTTTTAATTACTAATGCTCATCTTTGCACAACAGTGATGTTGTGTTCCTTCAAAAATTGTTGTTATGGAATTTTTGACAAATGATGAACATTTTCCAGCAACTTTTGGGCAACTTCAAACTTCACTTGAATTTAATTTGACTGGAATTTCCAGATGGGTATTGAACAAAGGTGATTAAGAAATGTTTGGAAAATTATTAGTTCAATCATAGAGGGTTACTGTAGCATGACACTGGGGGTGTTACAAATCTCCTACACTACAAGAAATCTCGTCCCGAGATTTAAGTGTGAAAGTAAAGAGTAACTTCGAAAGAACTGACCCTTATAGGGTTAATTATCTGGTGAACAATTCAAGGAATGTGGCAGAAGTGTCTCTCGAGTTGACACTTAAGAAAACATTGGGAGCAAAATATGAAGGTACAATAGGAAGTTTCAAGCGAATGGACAAATGATCGATACCTGAACAGAGTGTGAGAAGGGGGTTCAAAGCATCGGGAATAGATCATCTCTCGGACGGTGGCTCGTGACAACACACAAAGCCAAGAGCAGATGATACTTCGAACTAAAGGATATACAGGAGAGTCAGGTTCCGATCCTGTGGAACTGTGGGTTATGGGCCCACCATGTGGGTTAAAATAGAAGGAGCGATGACATCTTGCACGGTCATGATAGTAAGGCATGTCAGAGGGTAGCCTGTCAGTTATGTCGGCAACAACATCGGTACCAAGGGCAAGGGACGAAGAGAACCATTTTCCTGCTTGTTGAATGAGGCGGGCCGTTAGGTAAAGTTCTCGTCCATTGGTGGCTACCGGAATGTCATCAACAATACTAACAGGGTCTTTACTAACAGAGTTGTACATTGAGGTTCTTACCTAAGCAGGAAATTATCTCTACTGAGATAAGTTAGTTTACTGGAAAGGTTAAACAAAAGAATGGAAAGGACAATATGATTAGTATATTAATCAGAACAATGGAAAGGAAACTGTTTTTAAACACAATTATCAGGAGTATATCCTTCCCAAGGACAAGCAAAGGATGATATCCATGACAGGATAGTAAGTAGAAACCAATTAGGTAAAGGGAAAGAAATTTCATGACATTACCCATACAACAGTGTTTGGATAATTGATAAAGAAAAATTAGTATCATGCTTCAAATGTTCTTATTGGAGATCGGATTACCACAGACATGCTTTGAGGTAGCATCGACATGGTTTCAAGCAAAGGTCAGACTTTGGATACACCAAGGATCCATCGGAAACAACTTACAAAATAAGTCATAAAATTTTAGCAGGCAAAATATGAGGGTGTGGCCGACGGGCTCAGCCACAATCCATCGACATGCCAAAAACGATGTATTTCCAAAATTATATGAACAAGTTTGTGTTTGGGAAGGCAAGAATGTTGTGATGTTAACATAAATCATCGATGGGGAGGATTGTATTTCTCACCATGAATTCGATTGATATCCTGGAAAAGCTCAGAATGTTGATGCTGATCACGACACATTTGTCGAGAGATTACATGAAGATGTCACCGAGCAGAAAAGGAAGGAAGAAGTGAAAGGCTATGAGAACCACAGATTCGACACAAGCTGAAAGTCAAGCTTGTTGTTCGAGGTGAAATGATAAGATGAGGAAGATCGACGTAATCTTAGCTCCTCGCCGGAAGTTGCTCCGAGCATAAGTACCGAGTAGCACAATTAAAAAGTTGACATGATAAAAATATAACCGATCAGGCTAGGAATGATGCGATGGCGTATAAAGCTTCCCTGTATCAAGTACTAGGTGTAATGCCAGAAGGTAAATCGGAGTAGAGGTTGGACGGGGGAATGATTTGCAGAGGATAAGTAATTGTAACTTACCCAGTAAATGGGATCAAGGAGGAAATATGGTCGGGACCATAACTGCAAGGAATCCAATTTACGATACCAGAATAATATTCAAATGATTAAATATCCTTGCAAGAAGCTTTCATGATAAGTACCACACCGTGTCCGTGGGCATGAACACAAGGTTCAGGGTCGACTCCCACTCCTACAATCCAAAACCTTTCATTTTACTTCTCGCTCTTGATGAAGCTATAGTATTGAAATTTTATCTGACGAAAAGCCAGTAGAGTATAACCCGCATAACTTTCGAGTTCACACATATTGTTCAACCCAACGGGGCATCTTAGGAACATATATCATAAATTTCAGGAATAAATAACACAAGCTCGGTAGTAGAGCATGCTTGAGAAAGCGGAGGATACAATTTACCAAAAGCGTTATGTATCCGAGGAAAGGCTCACAAGCTTATTGAATATGAAGGACGTTGTCGGATAAAATCCGAAAAGGGGTCTGGTGGTCCACAAGGGATCTGATGTGAGCATCAATATTCAACTAGAGCAAGAAATAATGCAAGGAGATTAGATTATAGAAACAACTGACTAACTCAAAGCTCAATTGCAAAGGAATTATGAATTCAAAGACAAGGGATCAGAAGCAATGCTCTGATTAGGGATGGATAGGTAGAATAGCCTTAGGGGTACAATCGATGGCAATTTGATTGATCGAGATTCAACACATGTTAAAATGACGTCTGAGCCGGAAGGATGAATTCTAGGATATGAATGAGGATTGCGAGCATTCGCAACATATTGCATCAACGGACTCAAAATGATAATGACAAAGGCTGACAATAAGATTAAGGCGGTAAGAGTGGAACAAAACAAGGAACATAACATCGGTATGATGGAAACTAAGGCGGCAAGAGTGGAACAAAACACCAGGCATAAGGCCGAGCCTTCCACCCTTTACCAAGTATATAGATGGATTAATTAAAATAATAGATATTGTGATATCCCAACATATCCATGTTCCAACATGGACAAACTTCAACTTCACCTGCAACTAGCAACGCTATAAGAGGGGCTGAGCAAAAGTGGT
Organism: Triticum urartu; assembly: GCF_003073215.2. NCBI lineage: Eukaryota > Viridiplantae > Streptophyta > Magnoliopsida > Poales > Poaceae > Triticum > Triticum urartu. The sequence goes on from NC_053027.1 coordinate 212,676,209, forward strand.
AACATAGCCAAACAACGGTTTGCTAGGAAGGTGGGTTAGAGGCTTGACATGGCAATATGGGAGGCATGATATAACAAGTGGTAGGTTGCGCGACATAGCGATAGAACGAAAATCTAGCAAGCAAAGATAGAAGTGATATCAAGGATATGGTCATCTTGCCTGCAATGTTCTCAGAGTTGTCGAAAGCTTGATCCATGTTAGCGTACTCAACAAGTTCCTCGTTCATGTACTCATATCCCGGCTCTACCCAAAACAAGAGCACAAGCAATGGAACAACAATCAATCACAGTGGAATGCACAAGCAACATGATGCAATACATGGCATGATGTGCAAGATATGATATGCAATGCATATGCGTGCTCCGAAAGGAAAAGAATGATCAGTGTATCAACTTGTCAAACCAAGTATGCTGCTGGAAACATGAGGTAATTTTGGTCGAAATCAATATAAGGATCACCGGAAACGGTTGCACGGTTTGCAAATGACAAGCAACACAAGAATGGTGCAAATGTGTGATTAACAGCATGAGAGCACTTAGAATGCAACAAGAAACTTAGCTAATGCACTCCAACATAGCAACAAAGCATATGGCAGTGAGGTACAAGAGATGCTTGACAAAACATGAACAGTGAGCTATGGCTAAATCACAATAGAACAGGTTCAACCAAGCATAGAAAAAGCGCAAAAGATATCAGCTTCATAGACTGTGAAAATACTAACATGGCATAAACAACATCAGGAAGCAATGTTTACAGCAAGCAAACAACATATTACAGGAACTTATCATAGCAAAAAAAAGATATGGCATGCTTATAATAAATTCACTTAACAAAACTCCCTTACTGATCACGAACCAAAAAGGCAGAGAAGATATGATGGCACCCATGTAGCAAGTTATATTAATAGTTTCAGACTTACAAGAAAAACAGAGCATGGCACAAACAGATCCATGATAGCAACTTTGCAAGCTCATGGCACTCACCACAAAGCATTACATGAGAACAAAAGCATACCACAAGTAAGAAGACATGCTAAATATGCTAAATATGGCAAGAGCAAGTTCATAGGATGCATGGGTCACTAGAAAAACACATAGAAATATTGATTAACATGTTAACAATCTGCCAGGAACATTATTTAGCAAAAGTAGAGCAAGAAAATGACATGCTAGGTCACTCGCTAATTTCAACCAAAGGCATGAATAGATAGAGCATAACACCATGTTCAAAACATCCTTAGTGAAGTATCTCAAAATAAGCATGGATCTCATGGTATCAACAAGTTTACATGTATCGGCGTTCTGGGAACGGGGGTCCCCAGACTTGCCTGCCTGCGGCCTGCGGCATGGCTCAAAAGGGGCCCAGCACGGCCCATCTTCATCAACACAAGACTCAAGACCCTCGCGAGGGGCCAAGCCTCGCGAGGCGGACGACGTGGAGCTTCCTCAGGAGCGGCCTCGTCAGGCTAGCTCGCGAGGAGGCAGAGAGATCAAGGCAGGGTACCTCGCGAGGTGCCTGTGACGCAAGCCATGACGACTCGGGGCGCTAGGCAGGTGCCAGTCCGCGCAGTGTCCTCCTTTCCTCTTTGGTGCAAAGGGGGCAAGCGCAACCGCGGAGTACCGAGGCATCGGGTAAAGGTTGCCATTTCGGTGCAACGAGACCAGGACCATGAGGACTACGAGACGGAGGTCGCCGTGGAGCCCAAGACGGCGTCATCACCAGAGCTTTGCGCAGGCGAAGACTGCTTTTGTCAGGATAGTTGATACTTGTTGTCCCCCTTCAAATTAGCCCGCCATTGTTGGCTTCCTTCCCGCTCAATATTTGGGAAGAGGACCAGGGCCTCTATAAATAGGACCAGCCACCCACATGGCAAGGGGTCGGTTTGGTCAGTTGACTAGAGAGAAAGAGAGAGAAAGAGAAGGGTGGCTGAACTCCTCCCAGCAATTCATCACCCCAGCCAAGAACAGACCCTCGCGAGGCTGTTCTTCTTTGTATAGTTCATCATCCTCAGCCCCAAGAGGCAATCCACCCACCACAAACTAGAGTAGGGTATTACACCACAACGGTGGCCCGAACTAGTATAAACCTTGTGTCTCTTGTGCTGTTCTTTTAGTAGTTTAGATCTTTGCGAGACGGAGAGGTAGAAGACGTAATCTCCATGCGCACCCCAGTGTTCGAACCTTGAGGGTCTGCCGGAACCCGAAATCCGACACTTGGCGCGCCAGGTAGGGGTGCGCCGGAATTCGTCTTCCACCGCCCCGTTCTCCTCCAACCGTCGCATCCATGTCCGACGCTCGCCGGGTCCTCTGTTCTCCTCCGACCATCACGCTCATGTCTAACGCTTGACGAGCCCGCGCGGAGCGCCGGGCCGCCCTCGAGCTCGTTCGCGCCGCAAGGGGCTCTCCTGCACCGTCCCATCGCGCTACACCAACACCCCTGGGCGTCGCGGCCCTCCTGGGCGGCTTGCAGGCGCCGCCCACAAGTCACCACGTCAAGCCGTTCGTTCGCCTGGTCAGCGCCGCTTCCACGTGGCAGGGGGCTCCCCTGGATCGGGTGGCGCCCGAGACCGGCCTGACCTTCAGCTCAGAGGACCACCCCTCCAACTCGACCTGCTCAGGCGCTCTACCCATGCTATGCACCCCCACCATCTGTCAGGTGGCCATCACCAGAACCCTCGTTGATGGTGGCGCGGGCCTCAGCATGCTCTCGGTCGAGACCTTCAACCTCCTCCGCATACCCCTGGAAGGGCTGCAACCCAGCCGGCCCTTCTCAAGCGTCGGGGGCAAGTCGTCCAGTTCCTTGGGGCAGATCCGGCTCCCCGTGACCTTCGGCACCTACGACAACTTCCGCACGGAGCTGGTTGACTTCGACATTGCCCCCATCGGCCTCCCCTACAACGCCATCCTCGGCTACCCAGCGCTGGCTTAATTCATGGCCATGACGCACCCGGCGTACAACCTCATGAAGATGCCCGGGAGCAGCGGTGTCCTCACTGTGCACGGGGGCACCGGGGACGCATTGCAGGCGCTCAAGCTTGCCTTCAAGATGGCGGCGTCGGCACAGCCGGCCGACTTGGAGACCCCTGGGCCCAGGGGGGCTGCACCCGCCAAGAAGAAGCAGTTGTTCACCCAAGACAAGGCAGAAACCAAGCAGATACCCGTCGATGAGGACGGGTCCACCAGCGCCACTTTCACCATAGGCGCCCACCTCAAACCCGAGCAGGAGGAGGCCCTGGTCGGGTTCCTACGCGCAAACAAGAAGGTATTCGCTTGGGAGCCGGACCAGTTGGCAGGGATCCCTAGGAGTGTAATCGAGCATCACCTCAACGTGTGCCCCAACGTGCGCCCTGTGAAGCAGAAGGCCAGGCGGCAGTCCACAGAAAAGCAGGCCTTCATCGTCCAAGAGACCCGCAAATTAGAGGCCGCGGGGGTCATCCGTGAGGTCCGATACCCAGATTGGTTGGCCAACCCTGTCGTTGTGCCAAAAAAGGGAGGGAAGGAGTGTATGTGTGTCGACTTCACCAACCTCAACAAAGCATGCCCACAAGATCTGTTCCCGCTCCCCCGCATCGACCAGATCGACGATTCCACTGCGGAATGCGACCTTCTATGCTTCCTGGATGCCTTCTCTGGGTATCACCAGATCAAGATGGCGGTAGAAGACGTCGAGAAGACGGCCTTCCTGACCCCGTGTGGGGTATACTGCTACACGTGCATGCCATTCGGGCTGCGTAATGCAGGAGCGACCTTTCAGCGGCTGATGCACATCACCTTGGGCCCGCAGCTCAGGAAGAATGTTGAAACTTACGTCGATGACATTGTGGTAAAGTCTCGGGAGGCCGGGACCTTGATACAGGACTTGGAGGAAACCTTCGTGAGCCTCAACGCAGTGAACCTACGGCTCAACCCAGAGAAGTGTGTGTTCGGAGTCCCCTCAGGCAAGCTCTTGGGTTTCCTCGTGTCCCACCGAGGCATCGAAGCTAACCCGGAGAAGGTCAAGGCGGTGGAAGACATGAGCCCACCAAAGACCCTCAGAGAAATGCAGAAGCTCACGGGGCGCGTGGCCGCACTAGGGCGCTTCATCTCCAAGCTGGGAGAACGAGCCCTGCCCTTCTTCCAGCTAATGAAGAAGAAGGGGCCCTTCGAGTGGACTGAAGAGGCCGACAAGGCGTTCTAGGATCTCAAGAGATACCTGACCAGCCCGACGGTCATGGTGGCTCCGCGCCCTCAGGAGCCCCTGGTGCTTTACCTCGCCGCCACTCCATACTCTGCCAGCGTAGCCTTGGTGGCATTCAGAGAGGAGCGCCGGATCAAAACCACGGCAGCAACCCGGGACAAGGCAGAACAGGGACAAGGAAGGCCTACAGAAACCACCACCGCGGCTGAGGAGGATCAGCCATCGCAGAAGGACGCACCAGAGGTGGAAGAGGCTCCCCTTCCAGATGGCCAGCCTCAAGAGGTCTCATTGCCTCAAGAGGCGCCGTGGTCTCCGGAAGAAACCACCAGCACTAACGTGCTCCACCTCGTCGAGCACCCAGTGTACTTCGTCAGCACAGTGCTGCGGGACGCAAGGGCACGGTACCCCATGCCTCAGAAACTCCTCCTCGCGCTACTGGTGGCTTCGCGCAAGCTGCGACACTATTTTCAGGGTCACCCCATCAAGGTCGTCTCGTCATACCCCCTGGAGAGAGTGCTCAGGAGCCCCAATTTAGCTGGAAGGGTCGCTGAGTGGAACATAGAACTGCAAGCGTTTCAGCTCGAATTCAGCACGACCAGGGTCATCAAGGGAGCAGCGCTGGCAGATTTTGTGGCAGAGTGGACGGAGGTGCCAGGCCTCAAGGCCGATGAGGATCGGTCCCTATCCCCGGGAAGCGAGGCACCAGAAGGCTGGGTCATGTACTTCAATCGGGCGTTCTCCAGGCATGGCGCAGGGGCTGGGGCGGTGCTTATATCGCCCACGCAGGACAAGCTCTATTACGCCGTGCAGCTATGCTTCCAGCTAGGCGAAAAGGTCTCCAACAACATAGAAGAGTATGAAGGTTTAATAGCGGGCTTAAAGGCCGCGACTGCCCTGGGAGTGAAACGCCTCACCATCAAGGGCGATTCGCAGCTCCTTGCCAATTTCTACAACAAAGTGTACGAGCCGAAGGATGAGCACATGGAAGCCTACCTTGCGGAAGTCCGCAAGATGGAGAAGCAATTCTGGGGGATGGAGTTGCAGCATGTGCCCCGTGGCACCAATCAGGAGGCCGACGACATCGCCAAGCGTGCGTCCAGACGGTTACCCCAGGAGCCTGGCATTTTTGAGGAACGGCTATTCAAGCCCTCAGCTATGCCGACGTTATCAAACGCGACTCAGCCCTAGGAGGAGCTCCCCCAGCCACCAGCCTCAGGAGCTCCGACCCGTGGTCCGGCCTCAGGAGCACGCTTGCTCCTGACGATGGAGCCTCAGGAGGGATGTTGGATCACGGAGCTCCAGAGCTATTCAGTGCAAGGGACCTTGCCGGAGAAGGAAGAGGAAGCGGAGCGAGTGGCACGCCAGGCCACGGCATACTGCATCAAAGACGGAGAGCTCTACCGGAAGCGACCAAACGGTGTATCCCTGCGCTGCATCTCCAGGGATCAAGGGAAGGAACTACTGAAAGATATACACGGCGGGGACTGCGGACATCATTCATCATCGCGGACCCTCGTCGGCAAGGCGTTCCGCAGTGGGTTTTATTGGCCCACCGCGCTCAACGACGCCGTGGAACTAGTGAAAGCTTGTGAAGCCTGCCAGTTCCACGCCAAGCAGACCCACCAGCCAGCAGGAGGCTTGCAGACTATCCCCCTTTCGTGGCCATTCGCAGTCTGGGGGCTGGACATCTTGGGCCAATTCCCTCGGGCGCCAGGGGGCTACCGGTACCTCTACGTTGCCGTGGACAAATTCACCAAGTGGGCTGAAGTAGAGGTTGTCCGCACCATTCCCGCGGGTTCCGCGATCAAGTTCATCAAGGGCATCGTGAGCCGGTTCGGGGTGCCGAATCGCATCATCACGGACAACGGTTCGCAGTTCACCAGTAAGCTCTTCAAAACATATTGTGCTAACCTTGGAACGCAGATATGCTACGCCTCGGTGGCGCACCCCCGAAGCAACAGCCAGGCCGAGCGAGCCAACGCGGAAGTCCTGAGGGGCCTCAAGACCAGGACATTCAAGAAGAAGCTGGAAGCTTATGGCAGAGGTTGGTACGAGGAGCTTCAGTCCATGCTGTGGTCCATCCGCACCACCGTGACCAAGCCGACTGGAGAGACCCCGTTCTTCCTGGTCTATGGAGCGGAAGCGGTCCTCCCTCACGAGGTCAGACGTCGCTCCACGCGGGTCCTGGCGTTCGACGTGGCACAACAGGACGCCATGCAGGGGATGGACCTCGTGCTGGGGGAGGAACGTCCCGAGAAGCCGCGCTGCGAGCAGCGAGCTACCAGCAAGTGCTGCGGCGATATCACTGCCGCAACATCCGTCACAGGACTCTAGAGGTAGGGGACCTCGTGCTCAGGCGGGTTCTCTCTAGGGAGGGACTGCACAAGCTTTCTCCCATGTGGGAGGGCCCGTTCAAGGTTGTTCATGTTTCCAGGCCCAGCTCCGCGCGCTTAGAGACTCAGGAGGGAGTGCCAGTCCAGAATGCATGGAACATCCAGCACCTCCGCAGGTTCTACCCATGAAAAGGCCCAGAGCCTGTGAAGCAAGGCGACTGCCTATGAAGATCATCCTTTTTGGAAAAGGCCCAGAGCCTGTGAAGCAAGGAGACTGCCTGTGAAGATCATCCTTTTTTGGAAAAGGCCCGGAGCCTGTGAAGCAAGGCGACTGCCTGGGAAGATCATCCTTTTTGGAAAAGACCCAGAGCCTGCGAAGCAAGGCGACTGCCTGCGAAGATCATCCTTTTTGGAAAAGGCCCAGAGCCTGTGAAGCAAGGCGACTACCTGTGAAGATCATCCTTTTTGGAAAAGGCCCGGAGCCTGTGAAGCAAGGCGACTTCCTGTGAAGCTATCGCATTTTGGAAAAGGCCCGAAGCCTGTGAAGCAAGGCGACTGCCTGGGAAGCTATCACGTTTTGGAAAAGGCCCGGAGCCTGTGAAGAAGGCGAATGCCTGTGAAGCTCGTTTCCCCTAAGAAGAAAGGCCCAGAGCCTGTGAAGAAGGCCAACGCCTATGATGCTCGCTGCCCGTGACACTCTCACGTAATAATGAGTGGGGCTGTACACGACCCAGAGTCTCAGGAGCGCCGGCCTCAGGCCCTGGGGCTCCCTCCCACGCCCAGTGGCAGCACTTAGCTCCGCGCTGGTGAGAAGACGTCGAAGACTAGATTAGGTGCCGGACGCGGCTTTTTCATTTGCTTTCCGCAGTTGGCGTGTTTGTTCGCATTTGAAGTTTTACTGAAGTTGTTGCCATCTTTGGCTTGCGATTCTTCGGCTTTCTATTCTCCTGCCTTGATTTCTTTTGCGCAAGGCCTCGCGAGGGGGAGCAGTTGAGTGCCCTCGTGAGCGTTCCTACCCTAGTTATTCAAAGAGTTCGCGACCTGGGCCCCTTACAGGAGCACCCCTCCAGTCCGTGCCCCACGGGCACCGCGAGACAAACAAGGGGCCTGGGTCGGTCGCCCCCCCCTCACGGCCGGGGTAGGGAACGATCCACGCTCGGGCACATAGCCGGAAGGAACGGTAACGAAAGCAAAACGATGATCAACAAGCAATAACCCAAACACGCCCCCGTGGGGCTCCACACTATTGTCTTTGCTACGCAGGAAAAAGGGAAAAGGAAGAACAAATCCGGAGCGGCTCGCCTCGCACCGGCCTGCGGGGAAGGCCTGAGCTGCCTCCGGAGCTCAGGCGGACTCCCTCTCGCGCTTCACCGGGGCGCGGCGGCGTGCAGACACGTTGCCGCCCCCCAAGCAGACACGACGGCGTGGAGGCTGATCGCGGCCACCGCTAGAGGAATCGCCGCCTGAAGAAGAACCGAAGAAGCTCGAGGAACCCCGAACGCCGCCGGCCGCGCGAGCGCTGCTCCCTCCGTCGTCGCCGGAGCTGGGTTCCCAGCCGCGGTCGTCACCCTCGGGGCAGCACCCCGCGCGGCGACCATCTTCCCGGAACACCCTGACGTAGAGGGTGGCGTCGCCGTCGAACTTGAAGTGAAGGGTGCACCGACGGCTCAGGCCACGCGCACGGGCAAACGTCTGCCAGCCTTGGGCCAGGGACAGGCTTCCGGCTGCGGAGACCTCCAGGGACACCCATGAGGCCCGACTGCAGCAGCCGTCGGCCTGGAGCCAGAGGCCGCCCGGGGCGCCGGCCGGGAGCTCGCCGAGGAGGAAGCGAGGGAGCGGGAGCCGGGTGTTAGTCGGCTCCGCCGACCACACGATGAACGCGCAGCCGGGGTGCGCCCCCCGGTTGCAGCAATCTGCCTGTCGCCAAGCTGAAGATCGCCTCCACGACCGCGGGGAGCCACCGTGGTGGCCACAGGATGCTTACGAGGACGCCCTCAGCCGCGCTTGGGTGGGGGAGAGGCGGGTTCAACCCGGCAAGCCTTCCCCTTCTTGGCGGCCGAAAACCTCCTCGACGGGGCCATGAAGGAAAAGGAGAAGCAAGGGGGGATGAACTGGAAGGGCGCGCGCCGGCCCGTACTTATGGCTGGCGATGGCCAACCGCCGGCCCCCACGATCACAGGTAATCATGACACGATTTTCATGCAGGGACTTGTCCAACTCGCGCGATCACCAAGGCGACATGGGGAAGCGGAGAATCCCACGTCCCATCAACCGCCACGTGACGCCCAAGGCCGCAGGCTGTTAGGGCCCGCGGCGCTTCGCCCTTGCCCTTTCGCCTCTCGGCACGGCCAAGTCTGGGCGCGCCTTGGGCCCAGGGGCTACTGTCGGCGTTCTAGGAACGGGGGTCCCCAGACTTGCCTGCCTGCGGCCTACGGCGTGGCTCAAAAGGGGCCCAGCACGGCCCATCTTCATCAACACAAGACTCAAGACCCTTGCGAGGGGCCACGCCTCACGAGGCGGATGACGTGGAGCTTCCTCAGGCACGGCCTCGTCAGGCTGGCTCGCGAGGAGGCGGAGAGGTCAGGGCGGGGTACCTCGCGAGGTGCCTGTGACGCAAGCCATGACGACTCGGGGCGCCAGGCGGGTGCCAGCCCGCGCAGCGTCCTCCTTTCCTCTTTGGTGCAAAGGGGGCAAGTGCAGCCGCGGAGTACCAAGGCATCGGGCAAAGGTTGCCATTTCGGTGCAACGAGACCAGGACTAGGAGGACTACGAGTCGGAGGACACCGTGGAGCCCAAGACGGCGTCATCACCAGAGCTTTGTGCAGGCGAAGACTGCTTTTGTTAGGATAGTTGATACTTGCTATCCCCCTTCAAATTAGCCCGCCATTGTTGGCTTCCTTCCCGCTCAATATTTGGGAAGAGGACCAGGGCCTCTATAAATAGGACCCGCCACCCACATGGCAAGGGGTCGGTTCGGTCAGTTGACTAGAGATAAAGAGAGAGAAAGAGAAGGGTGGCTGAACTCCTCCCAGCAGTTCATCACCCCAGCCAAGAACAGACCCTCGCGAGGCTGTTCTTCTTTGTATAGTTCATCATCCTCAGCTCCAAGAGGCAATCCACCCACCACAAACTAGAGTAGGGTATTACACCACAACGGTGGCCCGAACTAGTATAAACCTTGTGTCTCTTATGCTGTTCTTTTAGTAGTTTAGATCTTTGCGAGACGGAGAGGTAGAAGACGTAATCTCCGCGCGCACCCCAGTGTTCGAACCTTGAGGGTCTGCCGGAACCTGAAATCCGACAACATGGCATCAAAATAACATCAAGAAAAGGACAGCAAAATCCTAAGTCCCTGAAAACAGTAACATCATGGAGCCTACTTTGCATGCTTGTACTAGTGACCAAATAGCTCAAAAAAATGCAAGACTTGCGCCCTTGTAAATATGGCATGTTGTAGTTCAAAACACATGTAGACCTCATGCTCATAGGATGCAGACACCAAGTGCAACAAAAAATGACAAATCACCATGTTCTGTTAAGAACCAGCAGTTAACATTTTATAGCACTCTTGCAACGATGAAAATGGCATCATAATGGACAGTAACATGCATGTAAATGCTACTAACATGAAAAGCTTAATGAGGCAAACATTTTTACATATCGTATGCATGATTTGGATCCACGGTCACCGAGATACAACATGATGAAGATGGCATAAAAATATCACAGAGAAAAAGACTTAGAAGATTTCGACCTCGCCCAGATCTAGGGTTTTGGTGGCCGGAGACGCGAGGGACGCTCACCGGAGCTAGCTCAGGGCGGATCCGGCCGGATCTCGCCGGATCCGGCGTGGCGGAGGCCGGACGACGAGGTGGTGGCGGCGGTTGGCGATGAGGCCGGTGCGGCGACGCAGCGGCGCAGCGGCAGAGGAGCGGCGAGCGATGGCGCGGGCGAAGGGTGGCGGCGCTCGGGAGGAGAGGCGGCGCAGCCCGGTCAGCGTGCGGGAGGGCTAGCCTCGGGCCAGGAGGGCCGCCGGCGAGGGTAACGGTGGCGCGCCATGTGGCGGAGCCTGATTGGCTGCGGGCGCGGCGGCGGACACGTCCGACGCGGAGAGAGGAGCGGGGCTAGGGTTTGGACCCAGAATTTTAGGTGGGGAAGGGATATTTATAGGTAGAGGGAGCTAAGAGTGTCCAAATGGGCTGTGGTTTTCGCCCACACGATTGTGATCCAACGACAGAGAACATGGATATAGTTTAGATGGGTTAATGGGCTGTTTTGGAGGGGTGTTGGACTGCAACACAAAAAAGAGGCTTTTGCGGTTACCCGGTTAACCGTTGGGGCATCAAACGACCTCCAAATGGAACGAAATTTTACATGCGGCCTACCGGTGATGTACCAAGGCCACTTGACAAACCTCGGCCCATTCCGAGAATGTTTTTCTCCCGCTCACGAAAAGAGACAAGAGGGGTGCGCTGGGTGCATGTGGGAGTGTCGGATTCCGAATGGACAACGGGGAAAATGCTCAGATGCACGAGACGAACACGTATGCAAATACGATGCACATGATGACATGATATGAAATGCATGACATGAACAAAATGCAAAACGGAAGACAAAACCCAACCACGAAGGGGATATCATAACATAAAGCCGAAAATGGCAAGAGTCGGAGTTACACATATGGCAAGTTACATCTGGGGTGTTACAACACTCCACAACTACAAGAGGATCTCTTCCCGAGATCTAGTACTGAAAGAACTCCGGATATTCAGAACGGAGGTGATCCTCGCACTCCCTGGTGGCCTCCCGGTCAGAATGGTGTGACCACTTCACTTTCAGGAATTTGATTGACTTGTTGTGAGTCTTGCACTCGGTTTCGTCAAGAATAGCAACAGGATGCTCATAATAAGACAAATCTTCTTGGAGGTCAATCTCTTTGAAGTTGATAGTGCGCTCAAGCGTCTTGAAGCACTTGCGAAGCTGTGACACGTGAAACACATCGTGCACATTTGCAAAGTTGGACGGAAGCTCAAGTTGATAGGCGAGGTCGCCTCTTTTACCAATGATCTTGAAAGGACCCACGTATCTCGGGGCAAGCTTCCCTTTGATACTGAAGCGTCGAGTACCTTTCATTGGAGAGATGCGGAGGTAGACATGGTCTCCAATCACGAAAGCCAAGTCACGGTGCTTTCTATCATAGTAACTCTTTGCTACCTTCTTAGCACTGCATCGGTTTTCCCTTGAAGAGGAAAGGGTGATGTAGTAAAGTAGCGTAAGTATTTCCCTCAGTTTTTGAGAACCAAGGTGGGCAATCCAGTAGGAGATCACGCTCGAGTCCCACGCACCTACACAAACAAATAAGAACCTCGCAACCAACGCAATAAAGGGGTTGTCAATCCCTTCACGGTCACTTACGAGAGTGAGATCTGATAGATATGATAAGATAATATTTTTGGTATTTTTATGATAAAGAGAAATAAAGATGCAAAGTAGAATAAACGGCAATAGAAATAGCTAAGTGTTGGAAGATTAATATGATGGAAGATAGACTCGGGGGCCATAGATTTCACCAGTGGCTTCTCTCAAGAGCATAAGTATTACGGTGGGTAAACGAATTACTGTCGAGAAATTGATAGAATTGAGCATAGTTATGAGAATATCTAGGTATGATCATGTATATAGGCATCACGTCCGTGACAAGTAGACCGAAATGATTCTGCATCTACAACTATTACTCCACACATCGACCGCTATCCAGCATGCATCTAGAGTATTAAGTTCATAAGAATAGAGTAATGCTTTAAGTAAGATGACATGATGTAGAGGGATAAACTCATGCAATATGATATAAACCCCATCTTTTTATCCTCGATGGCAACAATATAATACGTGCCTTGCTTCCCCTACTGTCACTGGGAAAGGACACCGCAAGATTGAACCCAAAGCAAAGCACTTCTCCCATTACAAGAAAGATCAATCTAGTTGGACAAACCAAACTGATAATTTGAAGAGACTTGCAAAGATAAACCAATCATACATAAAAGAATTCAGAGGAGATTCAAATATTGTTCATAGATAAACTTGATCATAAACCCACAATTCATCGGATCTCGACAAACACACCGCAAAAGAAGATTACATCGAATAGATCTCCAAGAACATTGAGGAGAACTTTGTATTGAGATTCAAAGAGAGAGAAGAAGCCATCTAGCTAATAACTATGGACCCGAAGGTCTGAAGTAAACTACTCACACATCATCGGAGAGGCCATGGAGTTGATGTAGAGGCCCTCCGTGATCAATGCCCCCTCCGGCGGAGCTCCGAAAAAGGCCCCAAGATGGGATCTCTCGGGTACAGAAGGTTGCGGCGGTGGAATTAGGTTTTCGTGGTGCTCCTGGATGTTTGCGGGGTACGTGGACTTATATAGGTGGAAGAAGTAGGTCGGTGGAGCAACGAGGGGCCCGCGAGGGTGGAGGGCGTGCCCAGGGGGTAGGCGCGCCCCCTGCCTTGTGGCCTCCTTGATTGTTTCTTGACGCCCACTCCAAGTCTCCTGGATCACGTTTGTTGAGAAAATCATGTTCCCGAAGGTTTCATTCCTTTTGGACTTCGTTTGATATTCCTTTTCTGCGAAACACTGAAATAGGCAAAAAATAGCAATTTGGGTTGGGCCTCCGGTTAATAGGTTAGTCCCAAAAATAATATAAAAGTGTAAAATAAAGCCCATTAACATCCAAAACAGATAATATAATAGCATGGAGCAATCAAAAATTATAGATACGGTGGAGACGTATCACTCTTCTCGCGTGATTGCACGGCTTTGAGATTTTCATGGATTACTTTACACATTTCTTCATCTTCTGTGATCAAGTCGTTGCCAAGAAGTTGGCGTTCACCAGTCTCTGACCAATTGAGGGGAGTACGACACTTTCTGCCATAAAGAATTTTGAATGGGGCATTCCGGAACTCGCTTGGAAGCTGATGTTGTAGGAGAACTCGACATATGGAAGACAATCTTCCCACTTCATACCGAAGGAAATGACACAAGCCCTGAGCATGTCCTCGAGGATTTGATTGACTCGCTCGACTTGGCCACTAGTTGAGGATGGAAAGCTGTGCTAAAGCGAATGTTGGTGCCCATGGCCTTCTGGAGGGAGTCCCGGGACATAGAAGTGAAAATGCTTCCACGATCAGAAGATATCAATTGCGGAATACCGTGCAAGGAGACAATCCTGGAGGTGTATAGCTGTGCCAGTTGAGCTGCTGTGATAGACTCTTTGATAGGAAGGAAATGAGCCACTTTTGTAAGCTTGTCGATGACAATGAAGATAGCATCATTTCCATGCTTGGACTTAGGAAATCCAGTAACGAAGTCCATTTCGATATGGTCAAACTTCCATTCTGGAATAGCAAGAGGTTGGAGGAGGCCAGCTGGTCGTTGGTGTTCTACTTCCCTTCGGCAGACATCACATTCGTTCACGAATTGAACGATCTCTCGCTTCATTCGAGTCCACCAATACGTCTGCTTGAGGTCATGGTACATCTTCATACTTCCAGGATGAATGAATAGAATAGAATTGTGCGCCTCAGTCATTATGACCTTCCTTAGATCACCTTTAGGAACCACAAATCCGGTCCTCGAAGAATATAGTGTCTTTGTCATCAATGTGATAGCACTTGTATTTGGGTTGACTCTTGCAATACCATGTTTCACTCTCTTCACCATGGTATCAAGAAGTTGTGCCTCATGAATTTGATCTTCCAAAGTAGGAGAGACTTGAAGGTTGGCAATAAAACCTTGAGGAACAACTTGGAGATTGAGTTTGCAGAAGGCTTCACAAAGATCCGGTTGGAAGGGCTTGAGAATTAAGCTGTTGCAGTAAGCCTTCCTGCTCAAAGGATCTGCAATGACATTGGCCTTGCCTGGAGTATATTCAATACTTGGATTGTACTCTTGAATCATTTCGGCCCATCGAGTTTGCCTGAGGTTGAGGTTGGGTTGAGTGAAGATGTACTTGAGGCTCTTGTGATCTGTGAAAATGTCCACTTTCCTTCCCAACATGAGATGTCTCCACGTTATTAATGCATGGACAACTGCCGCCAACTCAAGATCGTGAGTGGGGTAGTTCCTTTCGTTGGGCTTCAACTGACGAGAGGTATAAGCCACAACTTTCTTCTCTTGCATTAACACAGCTCCTAGACCTTGCAAGGAGGCATCAGAAAAAACTTCAAATGGCTTGGATTCATCAGGAGGAGTCAAGACAACAACCGTGACTAGCTTCTCTTTGAGGGTGTTGAAAGCAGCGTCACACTCAGGTGTCTAGACATACTTAACATGCTTCTGGAGGAGGTTGGAAAGAGGCTTTGCAATCTTAGAGAAATTCTCAACGAATCTTCGGCAATTGCTTGCAAGCCCAAGAAAAATGCGGAGCTGCTTGACATTCTGAGGAGGTTCCCAATTCACAATTGCAGACACCTTCTCCGGATTAACCGCAATGCCTTTGGCGGAGATGATATGACCAAGGTAAAGAACTTCATCAAGCCAGAACTCACACTTGGAAAACTTCGCATAGAATTGATGCTCTCTAAGCTTGTCAAGCACCAATCTCAAATGCTTGGCATGATCCTCCTTATTCTTGGAGAAGACCAAGATATCGTCAAGATACACCAGAACGAAATCATTTGTGCAAGGGTTGAAGATGAAGTTCATCATGCGAGAAAACGTTGGAGGAGCATTGACAAGGCCGAAAGACATGACAGTATATTCATAAGTACCATAGCTTGTTCTGAATGCTATCTTGGGGATATCTTCTTCACGAATGCGAATCTAATGATAACCCATATGGAGGTCAAGCTTGGAGAATACTTTAGAACCTTTAAGTTTCTCGAATAGCACATTGATGTTGGGAAGTGGATACTTGTTCTTAATTGTCTTCTTGTTCAATGGACGGTAGTCGACGCAGAGTCGGTCTGTTTCATCCTTCTTCTGGACAAAAAGAACACCACAACCCCATGGAGATGAACTCGGTCTGATCAGACCCAAACGCTCTTGTTCATTGAGCTATTTCTTCAATTCCTTCAACTCCTCTGGTCCAAGCTTGTAAGGACGCTTGCAAACGGGTTCCGTGCCAAGCTCAAGATCGATAACAAATTCAACTGGCCAGTGAGGAGGCATTCCCGGAAGCTCTTTTGGAAAGACGTCTTGGTATTCACAAATGACTGGAATCTGAGAGATGGCATTCAACCCGCCCTTCTCATTGAGAGAAAATAGTCGAATGGTTTTGTCTCAAGCGGCATAGATGATCACATCATCAGAAGAGTGTGTCAATTGAATTTCCCTGGCAGCATAATCAAGCCGGCCGTTATGCTTAGAAAGCCAGTCCATGCCGAGAATTAGATCAATATCCGAGTCACCAAGAACAATTGGAGAAGACAGAAATTTATTGTTTCCCAACTTGACGGAAACATCCAGGACGCAATTATTAGATGTCATTTGCTTACCCGGGGACACAGCTGATAACATTCTAGGAAATTCTTGATAACCTCACTCATGCTTTGATGCAAAAGGTCTTGAAATGAAACAATGCGATGCACCAGTATCAAATAAAACTTTTGCAGGAATATCATTAACTGGAAGATTACCCATGATCACTTCTGAAGAATCCTCTGCATGAGTTGCGTTCATCATGTTCACCTTAGCATGCTTGAGATTATGCTTGACCACTGGATTGCTGGAAATCTCACAGGAGGAGGAGGAGGCGGAAGGCGCCTTTGGTTGAAGCACTTGTTTGCATAGTGCCCTTTCTTCTGACACTTGTTGCAAGTCACCTCTGAGAGCGGACGATGATAAGGAGCACTTGAGCTTGGAGCTTGAGACTGAGATTTGTTCTGGTAGCCTGGGTTGGGTTGGTGGGAAGATCCATGGCTACCTTTGCTCTTTTGCTGGTAGGGCTGACGAAACGAAGGAGGAGGCGGAAGCCAGAACTTCTGTTGCTTAGCTAACACTTGTGAGGAAGAAGACGATTGAACTGCATCCCTGACTCTCTTCTTTGAAGCATCACACTTGAGCTGAGCAACTCCTTGCTTGAGTGCCATGTTATAGAATTGATCAAATTTAGTTGGCTCAAGAAGCACGAGAGCTAACTGCAGATCTTCTCTGAGGCCACCTCTAAATTGATAGATCATACTCTTTTAGTCAGGAACATCTTGTTTAGCGAAGCAAGCAAGTTTTTGAAACTGAATATTGTATTTATACACGACATGTTGCCTTGCTTGAGATTGCGGAACTCCTCACGCTTTCTCTCAGCAACATTTGTTGGAATATGATGAGCTTTGAAGTCTCGGCGGAAATCATCCCATGTAATCACATGACCTCCTCTGGAATCTTTGTATTGCTGATACCAATCCGCAACTTGGTCCTTGAGTTGAAACAAAGCAAACTTGAAAAAGTCCTCAGGCCTGACATTGCTACATTCAAAATGCTTGCAGATGTCCATGAGCCAATCGTCGGCGTCTGTGGCCTCGACACAGTTGCTGAGAGACTTCGGCTGGTTTTGTGAGGAACTAGTTGAGGGTAGCAAACCGAGGTTGATTGTTGAAATTCCCTTGGCTTTGATTTCCTTGGTTGCCTTGACCTTGGTTGCGCTCTTGCAAGAGTTGCAAAAGCATCTGAGTGTTGGCGTTGGTGGCTACCATGACAGCTTTCCATGCCTCCGGAGGCGGAGGTGGAGGTGGAGGGTTCGCCTGACTCCCATCATTGCGGTCTGGATTCAGACACGTTGGAGGAGCCATCCTGAAGAGGGTGCCATCTGTTAGAATCTTGATAGACATATATTCAAGCTGAATCAACGGATAGAAATTGCAACATATAGTCTTCACAATAAACATTCGAACAAGGATGAAGGATTGAATTCCAAAGTAAATCATCACACATCCATTAAGTTGAGAAGCCACTTAGATGAAGGTAGATGAATAAAGCAACAAGGTACGAATATGAACAAATAAGTGGTAAGGATTACCAATCACAAACCAAATATCTGCGGGAAGAAATACTAGAGCTACTTGAATTCCCACCTATGAACTCCCGAAACTTTCTGGTTATGCAATCAGGTGTTGGGGATACAGGGGAAGCATAATATCTCACCCAAACTAACAATTCCTGCATCCATCTGTATCCATCCTTCAACACATAACCAAGAAACCTACGGAAATCATGTACCTCCACCTTTGAAAGGCATCCATTATACGAGTTATGGCAATACTCCCAAACTCCCGCCCAAGTACTGGGTGGCGTCGAGGTTATCTCACCAACAACTGCATAAAAGAGATTTTAGATGTCAGCGAACACATGTATTCTAGAACTGCAACGATAAAATTGTGACGACAACATGTAAGTGCATCTACTACCACCCCTAGTTGGTTTTGGAGTATTGACGACAAACCTGGTTGAGGGACTAATGTGTTTGTGAGAATTGCAGGATAACACAGGTAGTAGTCTCTCATTGATTTGGTTTACCTACCGGAGATGACCCCTAAAAATGTGTGAAGACACTGAAGACAATGGTGGTATGTGAAGATATTCACAACGAAGATTGTGACTCGAGAAGACATTCACGTGAAGACTATGGAGTGCGAAGAGATAGCTGTTTCATAGTTCATTTTCTTCTTTGTTGAGTCATAGGAACCACCGTACTATTAAGTGGCGTCCAAGTGAACAAAGTCAGAGTGGCTGAAGTGATGCTCAACCAAATCCTAAGTCTTCGAGTGAAGACAATGAGAGCAAATCTTATCCAGAGCTGGATGAGTCAGCTTTACTTGAAGCCCAAGTTAAGTTGTCGCGTGTGTTTGAAATCTGACCGTTGGAACACGTGTCAGTTCCTTAGTGACCTAGGGTCATTTCGGACAAATCAGGTCGGGTTTCCTAGTGGCTATAAATAGCCCACCCCCTACACCATAAATTGGTGGCTGCTTAGAGTTAGTGTCATTTGAGAGCAACCCACCTCGAAGCCTTTGAGAGAGAAATCCTTGCGAGGATAAAGCCATAAACACACAGAGCCAGAGATTGTTAGGCATCACTGAAGTTTTTCTGTCTGCGTGATCTGAAGAGTTATTACACTTGAGGACTGTGAATCCTCCAGTCGGTTAGGCATCGCATTCTGAGCATCCAAGAGTCATTGTGGATCGCCGGTGAACAAAGTCTGTGAAGGTTTGGAAGA
This sequence comes from Triticum urartu, assembly GCF_003073215.2. NCBI lineage: Eukaryota > Viridiplantae > Streptophyta > Magnoliopsida > Poales > Poaceae > Triticum > Triticum urartu. The sequence goes on from NC_053027.1 coordinate 212,694,930, forward strand.
TCCACACTACCTAGTTAATGATAGTCTTCGTGCTTTCACTTCATTGCTTACTTGATTTATGGCTTGTCTAGTGTAGTCTACCTTCTGCTGCATATCAATAGGTTCATTTCTACTGTTTGTCTTCAAAGCCCCCGTGTTTTGAAGACTTTCATAAAAATCCCCTATTCACCCCCCGCTAGTCGATAACCAGCACTTTCAATTGGTATCAGAGCAAGGTGCTCCCTTGTTCTGTGTGATTCGGTTTAACCACCTGGAGTTTTAGCTATGTTGACTGCAGGGATAATCAAAGTCTCCGCTGCGTGCCCTGGCTTCGATGGCGCTGATTACCCTTACTAGAAGAATACGATGCGCATGCATCTTGAAGCCATTGATGTCGACCTCTTGTATGTCATCAAGAATGGCGTTCCCAAGGCCGGTGAAGGCGTCACCCCAGCTGATGTCAAGAAGTTCATTCAACTGGATTCTACTACAAAGAACATCATCTGTGGTCATCTGACCAAAGGACAGTATGGCCGTGTGAGTGCTCTGGAAACTGCAAAGCTTGTCTGCAGACTGGCTCTCCAAGATAATGAAGGTGTCTCAACCCAGAGAGACTCAAGGATCAGCGTTCTTCGCAATCTCTTCAACCGCTTAAAGAGAAATGACAATGAGAATGTTCAGCTGACGTTTGATCGCCTCACTAATATCACAAATGAGCTTGGTGCACTCGGCGCCACTGAAATCACCAAGCATGAAATCGTCATGACACTCTTGAGATCACTCGACAGCTCATTTGACACCCTGGCCCTGATGATTCAAGAACACCCTGACTTCAAGACTCTCGATCTGTTTGACATACTTGAGCTGCTCAACACACATGAGTTCCAGCTATATGAGAAATGAGATATCTATGGTCCCAACTATGGCCGAGCTCGCGCCTTGAAGGCAAAGGCTGTTTCCTCATCTGAAGAAGAATCTGACTGCAATTCTGAGGATCCTGAAGACATTGGAAAGGTGCTTGCCATGCTCGTGAAGAAGTTCCAAAGGTTCACTAGGAAGAAAGGCTCCAGACAGTCTTCAAGATCCAGCTCAAGAAATGATGAAGCTTCCTCCCGTGACTACAATAAGAGAACGTGTCACAAGTGGAAGAAACCTGGTCACTACATCTCTGAATGTCCTCAATGGGACAATGAGTACAAGAAGAAGAATAAGAGCAAGGAATATGATTCTGATGACAAGAAGAAGAAGAAATCCTCAAAGTCTTTGTCAAAGTCTTCATCACACAAGAAGAGCTCATCTAGCAAGGGTCGTGCGTTTGTTGGCAAGGAAATGGATTCAGAGGTGGAGTCTGCATCTGAGGAGGTGGAGATGGAATCTGAAGAGGAATCTGATTCAGGCGTGGCAAGCCTGGCTTTAGCTTCAGCATGCGTCGCCAAGTCCATTTTCAACACTGAAGACGATGGCCTCTTCACCAACGCTGATGCTAACGAATATGACTCTGCACCCACCTACTACTTCATGGCATGTGGTGCCAAAGTAAACTCACGCTATGCTCACTATCAAACATCCAGTGAAGATGAATCTGAATGTAAATCTAAACCTAGCTACAAAACACTTGCAAAAATTGCAACACAGCAACAGACTGCTATGGAACATATTCAAAAACTGTTAGACAAAAGCGATGACCTGTTGGACGCGGAAATGACTCGAACTCAGTCCTTAATTGAAGACATTAAAAATCTTCATGTTAAGTACGAAGAACTTGAAAGTCGTCATGAAACGCTCTCAACTACTCATGAAAAGCTCTCCTACAATTATCTTCAAAGGAAGCAAGAACTTGAGAACTTGAGAGCGGCTCATGAAGATCTTCAAAAAGAGAATGAGTCACTTCGCGCTCAACAGATCAGTCCCGCTCAGGAAGGATTTGAACCACCATGTCTAAAATGCCTCGAGCGTGATAATGCTACTTCTATTACTAGATATTCTACTACTACTGCTATTGCAATATCTTCAACTGCTGATGTGGTAACTAACCCCTCTGCTGAGGATACCACTACTATTGCTGATGAGAATGCCAGGTTGAAGACATTGCTTGAGATAGGAATGTACAAAAGTCTTAAAGGGCATCTGACACTATGTGATGTCCTCAAGAAACGGATTCTGAACCGAAACCCTAGGAAAGAGGGTGTTGGGTTCGAAAGGAAAATGAATGTCGATGGCTCTTACTGGAAGCCTGAGCAGTATCCCAAAACCACATGGGTTGCTGCAAAGGGACCTTCAATGGATCCATCTACCTTATCTGGCTTCACTTGTGCTAACCCGATTATCATTGATGAATCCTTTGACGCAAACTATAAACTATTTAAGAATCCGAATGGTGAAGTGTTTGCCAGGTATATTGGTACTAACTGCAGGAATGGACCACCTTCAAAGAAGATCTGGGTGCCCAAGAGTTGTCTTGAAAATCTTCAGGTGAATGTCATCATGACACCACTTGGGAAGAAGACAAAACCCAGACCAAAGGCTTCACATGGTCCAAAGGCTTCATATAGACAGAGGACTCACCAGAGTCACCCTAACACAAATGTTTTGTAGGGAAACCATACTCAGGCCTATGAATATCAGCGTGTTTCATAAAACCTCCATGTTCATAAGGCCAAGAACTACTCTGCTTATTCTTATGAGTATTATTCACCTCCTGCAAGACTATTTGCTAGGGCTCCAAAGCCAAAGTTATCAGATGTTGCACTTAGACTCATTGCTTCGAAGCCACCCCTAAAGATGTGGGTGGTTAGGAAAACTTAACTCTCTTTTGCGGGGAAAGGTCTCTAGCCGCAAATCAAAGGCGTCAGATGCTATTGCTGGGGACCTAAAACATCTTGTGGGGCACAAGATAAAATGCGCAAATGGTCTTATTATGTATTTTGTTCCTAAGTTGCTTGCCATTCATCCTATCAGTCCTAACCTGGATCTGAGCTTTCATAATCCACTTGCTCGTCAAATGTTTATGCTTCACAATACTCTTCGTGAAGGCTATCCCCCTAACTACACTATAGGGTATGCACCAGCTGCTTCAGAGGGGATTATTGACAGTGGATGCACTAACCACATGACTAGCGATCAATGTCTTCTCATGGACTCAACCTTACGTCCATCTGACAAGAGTCATATCACATTTGCTGACACTGGTAAAAGCAAGGTATTGTGTCTAGATAGGGTTGCAATCTCAAAGGATCAGCACAAGGATAAAGTGATGCTTGTTGAATCCCTTGGTTTCAACTTAATGTCTGTCTCAATGCTTTGTGACTTGAACATGATTGTGATATTTGGAAAATATCATTCCCTTGTTCTAATGGAATCTGACAAGTCTCTAGTCTTTGAAGGGTACCGAAAAGGTGATCTGTACATGGTAGATTTCTCAGCAGGACCACAGTTGGCCGTGTGTCTTCTTGCAAAAGCTTCAGAGTGTTGGCTCTGGCATCGGAGGCTAGGGCATGCTAGCATGAGGAACTTGTACACTCTCGCGAAGAAGAAGCATGTCATAGGCATCGAGGGCGTCAAGTTCAAAAAGGATCATTTGTGTGGTGCCTGCGAAGCTGGGAAGATGACTAGGGCCAAGCATCCTTCGAAGACAATCATGATGACATCACGTCCTTTCGAGCTGCTTCACATGGACCTATTCATCCCTACTCATTACTCCACTCTTACTACTACTGCTTGTCTCTATGGCTTCGTTATTGTTGATGATTACTCTCGATATACCTGGGTGCATATAATTCTCTACAAGACTGAAGTGCAGGATGTCTTCAGATGATTCACCAATCATGCCATGACAAACTATGTCATCAAGATCAAGCACATAAGAATTGACAACGACACAGAGTTCAAGAACACCAGCCTCGACACTTATCTTGATACATTGGGCATCACTCATGAATTCTCAGCTCCATACACACCTCAGCAGAATGGCATCATGGAGCGCAAGAATAGAACGATCATTGAGATGGTTGGACGATGCTTGATGAGTACAAGACTCCAAGGGAGTTCTGGCCTGAAGCTATTGAAACTGCATGCCATGTCATCAACCGTGTTTATCTTAACATGCTTCTAAAGAAGACATCATATGAGCTACTAACTGGTAAGAAGCCAAACGTAAGCTACTTCAGATTATTTAGTGCCAGGTGCTGGATCAAGGATCCACATCACACTTCAAAATTTGCACCGAAAGCACATGAAGGTTTTACGCTTGGTTACTGAAAGGATTCGCACTCCTACAGAGTCTTCAACCTCTTTCACTATAAAGTGGTTGAAACTGTGGATGTGTGGTTTGATGAAACTAACGGCTCGCAAAGAGAGCACCTGCCAAATGTGCTAGATGAAGTCTCACCAAGTGAATCCATGAAGCTTATGGGTACTGAAGAAATCATACCTTCAGAGGCACATGCTGAAGAGGAACTTATCATTTCTGCACCAAATCAACCTAAAGACACTGCTCAGCCTGAAGCCAATGCTGAAGATGAAGACAATGATCAGCAAGAGCAAAATCTTCATCCAGTACATCCTCGTGTTGCAAATGAAGTACAGATTGAGAAGATAATTGATAGCATCAATGCACCTGGTCCCCTTACTCATTCAAGAGCAACTCAACAAGCAAAATTTTGTGGGCACTTTGCATTTGTGTCCATATATGAACCCAAGAAAGTTGTTGAAGCCTTCATGGAACCTGAATGGATTCAAGCTATGCAAGAAGAGCTTCAACAGTTCGAGCTAAACAATGTATGGGAACTGGTAAAGCGTCCTGATCCTCGCAAGCACAATATCATAGGCAAAAAATGGATCTATCACAACAAACAAGATGAGCATGGTCAAGTTGTCAAAAACAAGGCTCATCTCGTTGCTCAAGGATATACTCAAGTTGAAGGAATTGACTTTGATGAAACATTCGCTCCGGTGGCTAGGCTTGAAGCCATTCGCATTCTGTTAGCCTATGTCAACCATCACAACATCCTCCTGTATCAAATGGATGTGAAGAGTGCTTTTCTCAATGCCAAGATTGAAGAAGAAGTGTATGTTGCACAACCACCTAGCTTTGAAGATCCAAAACATCATGATATGGTTTACAAGCTCAATAAGGCACTATATGGCCTCAAACAGGCCCCTCGTGCTTGGTATGACACGCTTAAAGACTTCCTGAAGAGCAAAGGCTTCAAACCTGGTTCCTTGGATCCCACTCTCTTCATGAAGACGTACGATGGTGAACTGTTTGTGTGCCAGATCTATGTGGATGACATTATCTTCGGCTGCACTGACAAGAGATACAATGATGAGTTTGGACACATGACGCAAGAGCAATATCAGATGTCCATGATGGGTGAGCTGAAGTTCTTCCTTGGTCTTCAAATCCTTCAGCAAAGCAATGGCATCTTTATATCTCAAGAGAATACCTCAAAGACTGCCTGAAGAAGTTTGGAATGCAAGACTGCAAGGGATACACGACACCAATGCCAACCAAAAGTCATCTGGGACCCGACGACAATGGTAAAGAGTTCGATCAAAAGGTATACCGCTCCATGATTGGTTCTTTACTCTATTTGTGTGCATCTAGGCCAGATATCATGCTTAGAGTTTGCATGTGTGCCCGATTCCAAGCGGCACCAAAGGAATCGCATCACTTAGCTGTGAAGCGAATTCTTCGATATTTGGCTTACACCCCAACACTAGGATTATGGTATCCAAAGGGCTCAATGTTTGATCTAGTTGGATTCTCAGATGCTGATTATACTGGTGACAAGGTTGATCGCAAATCTACATTAGACACATGTCATTTTCTTGGACGATATCTTGTCTGTTGGTCTTTAAAGAAGCAGAACTGTGTGTCTCTCTCTACTACTGAATCTGAATACATTGCTGCCGGATCTTGCTGCGCTCAGCTTCTGTGGATGAAGCAAACTCTCAAGGACTATGGCATCCATCTGAAGCATGTGCCACTCTACTGCAACAATGAAAGCGCTATCAAGATTGCCAACAATCCAGTTCAGCATTCGAAATACAAAACACATTCAGATCCATCATCACTTTATCAAAGATCATGTCATGAAGGAAGATATTGATATCATTCACGTCAACACTAAAGAGCAATTTGCAGATATCTTCACAAAGCCCTTGAATGAGAAAAGGTTTTGCAAGTTGCGGTGTGAGCTAAATATCTTAGAATCCTTGAATGTCCTGTAATTGGACACACATCCTAATGCTTATGCATGTGATGACTTAGATGTGCAACACATGAAGTAATGTATATCTTCAAATAATGAAGACATGCACTCTAAGTGTGAATACATTAATGTGGAAATTGACTTCGAAGCACCACGATACTTGTGCGCCGTGTCTGGGTCTAATACTTCCTATACGGTGGGTAACGCCACCACCAAACTCTTGTTTTGAAGTGTTTTTCATTTGGCGTCTCATTTGCATAGTCTTCGCATTTGGTTTGTCTTCAACATTGATTTGACTTCATGTTTATCTTCACAATGTTGATTTGGTATCATATTGGTATATACTTATATTAGTGTTCTGTCCTCTACAGCATTCACTTATAGCTATGTCTTCATGTTCAAATCTTTTGACCTAAGTGAATGTGATCGGACCCTAACCCCCTCTATGCTTCTACCTCAGATTCTATCTATCCAAATCATATGCATTCTATTGAATCTGTTGATTGTCTTCTCTGAGTCCTTGTCAGCAGAAGACATAGAGACAAAATTGAATCTGTTTTAATGCTATATCCTTTTTTGCCTGAAAACCGGAGAAGCGGGAACGACCACCCGACAATCCAGGCGTGCGTGGGAACATGGAACAACTTCCAAGGTGTTGCATACATGCCACATGTCCCTCAGATGTGAACCGCCAGGGGCACCTGCGTAATAACGTTGTGTCATCCCTGTCCCTATAAATATACACCACACCGCGGTCACTATCTTTTCTTCCACCTCTCCACCTCACACAAACCCTAGCGCCACCGCTAGCTCTCGACAATGCCGGCGACAAAGCGCTTAGCTGCCGCGACCTCACCGACACCGTCCTCATGCCGGCCGCGGACCTCGTCTCCTCCGCCATCGCCGTAGGTGTCTTCCGTCGCCAAGTTAGGGCATGGAAGATTGAACTGCTCGGCCTCCTACTCAACTCTGTCTAGTAGTTCTCTCATGTGGTAAATAAAACCTCCTTTTTACCGTCTTTTTGATCCGATAGATTCATCCTTCCTTACCGAAAGTAGTTTCTATGCCTAAAAATTTGGATCTATTCTATCTGCAACTCATAGCATGCCTAGTATATTCACTTATGCCTCAGAACTAGTTAGATTCCTCACTTGTACCTATTCTTGGATTCGTACAAATCTGGAACCAACTCTCAACAAATAAGTGAATGTCTTCGCGTCATGAGGTCAATGTCTTCAAACTGATTTATCTTCAAAATCTTCTGAGAATGCATATGACCTATTCCCCTTCCCTCGCATCTCTAATGTTGTCACAGATACATGTCCGTGGGAGAATCCCTTGGTTCTCATAGTCTCATTCATTTGCAGAGTTCTTACAGCGTCACATCAATTCTCCTGAAGCAAGCTCCTGTCTGACCAGCAGACGGAAGCCTTTGCAAGTTCTGAATCCATTCAGTTTGAACTTCATGACGATAGAGAAATCAGTCAGGTAGGGCGGCAGACAGCACCGTGGGGGCACATCAAAGGATTTGGCCAAAGATCTCTTTGAGCTATACAAGACTGATCCTGATGAGACCTATGGTGAACGCAAGACTCGAATCCAATGGATTCGCAGATACTGGGCTGAACAATGGTTTCTGTACAGATTTGTGACTGCAGAGTATGCGGAGAAGAATGCCATCAAGCGACCATGGGGAGATATCATATACAAAGGTCTATAGCCCAAGTCCAAGCCGGAAGCTATTGCTCAAGGCTTCTACCCTTGCATGGTTCGAGGACCTTAGCTTGAAGCTGCTGACAATCTGTTCAAGTGCAACTTTCAGTTTGCCAAGGAGTCTACCAAGAAAAACAAGAAGCAGGTTGGCGTCGACTTCAACCCTGGTCCACCTGCTCCACGAGCTGATGGGATACGTGAGGCCGAACCCAATGAAATAGGCCCCTTCTACAACCTTGAAGGTCTCGTCTCTCACATTGCTGTCCAAGGGGCTACGATGGCTCACTCTGCAAACGACACTGATTCTGATGAAGTGCCTGCTCTTCCCAAGCCACAGAAGCATAAGAAACCAAAGGCTTCAAAGCCCTCGGCTGCACCTAAAGCTTCGCATCCGAAGCCACTGACCACTGCACCACCTGAAGCAAGTGTGCAGTCTGAAGATCTTTCTCGCATCTCCAGGAAGACCGAGAAGTCTTCAAAGCAGATGAAGCCCATCCAGCACTCCGAACAAGAACTGACCCCTGCTAATATCTTGCGGAATGAAGAAGCCACCATTGATCCGTCTAGCGAGGACGATCTTGGTGATGATGCTCTTGAGATGCTCATAAAGAGAAAGGAAGAGGCAGAGATCTTCAATGATCTACCCCTTTTTGACATGGATATCTTGAACAACTTCATTGATGAATGGTTTGAAAACCCCAACATCAACCTCGATGACCTTGAGCTTCCAATTGGCATCAATGTCTCTTTCCACAGTGTCATTGCTACTGAGCTGGCTCTGGCTCAGAAGATTGTTGAACTGAAGAACAAGACTGATCATGAGAAATCTTAGTTCAAGAGGAACATGGCCAATCTTAGCGTGGCAGATGTTCAAAGCTTCAAGCAGATGCTGCATGAGCTCAAGGAACAGTTTCACCAGAAACGCCAGGAAGCTAAAGGTTGAAGAGAGATAATGAAATATTTTGCTGAGAAAAGTGTGCAAGCACACAATGAGGCTGAGAAACATAAGGCACTAGGGCGCCCTGGCATCGACCCCAGAATGGCTGCCAAGAAGAAGAAGAAGCCTGCTGTGGCCCAAGCTGAAGCATCAAGGCAGGAAGCACCAAGCATTGTCTTCCCTGCCAGCATGACAGGCTCGAAGCCTAAGGTCCCCACAGCTGCTTCAGAACTGAAGAAGACAAGGGAAGCTGAGGTGGAAGCTAGAAAGTGCAAGACCAAAAATGCCACTGACGACGCTCCTCGGGTCAAGAAGAGGAAAACAAAGAAGAAATATCGGGCTGCTACCACAGAGCCCCTTGTTGTTGAGCCAATCTCTGTTGCTCGTCCTGCATCTGAACACCAACAGCATCAATTAATTGTTCACGAGCCTGCTACCACAGAGGCTCCTAAAGCTGAAGAAGATCCAGCTGTTGACCCCACCACAGCTGAAGACATTGGTCCTCAAGACAATGTAGATGATGATGAAGTCCTTCCTCAGATTGAGCACCAAATGGTATCATCGCCTGTTCTCACGAATAGCGAACTCATCAGCATTGGTCGTCCTCTGACACCAATTGCTCAGGATGATTCATGGGTTGATCATCCTCAAGACTCCCCCCATGAAGAATCACCAAGTACTCCCCCACCTCAAGTCACCACTCCAGTGCTTGACGATGACGACTTTGTGGTCTAGCCAACTCCCTCTCCAAAGGCGTCGCCTGCATTCCGCAGGCTTCGCAAAGGACCAAGGCCACAAGTCACTTTATCAAGCATTCCAGAAGGAGAAGAGAAACACAACTCAGTGGCATGATAAGTGTTTCTTGGCGCCACTCCAACTATGAACGTCTCTGAGTCTGAAGCCAGAGCTACTGAAGACATTCCGGCTGCATCAGCCGATGACCAATAAGAACCTCGACAAGAAGAGCGTGCTACCACACCCCCTACCAACCAAGAAGCTATTCTCTAGGATAACGTGTTCGACCCTCTAGCTACTCAAGTGGAGGTTGATAATACTGAGGCGACCACCAACAACACTACTGAAGCCAATGGCGTTGTCACAGCTGAAGCTAATGTGGCGCCTGAAGTGAAAACGGTGCCTGAAGCGAATACTACACCTGAAGCCAATGTTGCACCTGAAACCATTGTGCAACTTCAAGCCCATGTCAATGCCGATGCTGTTGTACCACCTCCAAGGACTCACACAATCGAGCTGGCATTTGATCGCGGTCAACCTCTCATGGTTCGATGGCCTATTCTGGTTCCTCCTCCTGCTGCCAGACCACAATTTGACTACCATGTCGAGCACATGCCTCAGGTCCAGAAGCCAAAACCCAGGCTGCCAAGGTTTCCAGGTACAGCAACTTCACCAGGATCATTCAATGTGAATGGCTTAATTGCACACAATACCTTCTTTGATAGCGCCAAGAACCCATATTCCAAGCCAAGAATCTCATCTGATTGGTTTTGGAGTTATCAGCAGCGCAGTTACTATTCTTGTGTCCTATACAATCAAGGGTGCATTTTCCCCATATGCGTCTAGACTGCGAAGCCATTGCTGGCCTGCCCTGCTTGGAAGAACCCTTGACTGCTTCAGAGATGCTGGCCTTCTACAGTTTGTGACCGATAAAGAGCATTGGAATGAAGAGCTTCTGCTGCAATTCTATGCAACTCTCCACATTCACAGCTATAACAGGGATCTGAAGACTTGGGTCCTTGAGTGGATGACAGACGATGTACATCATGAAGCCAAAGACCAAGATATAATTGAGCTTACTGCCCTGTCCACTCCTGGTGAACACTATGAACCAGATTGTCAGCTTCACCGTAATGCTTTGGAGAGCATCTTCCAAAATCTTGAGCCAAACATGAGCCAAATGCTGAGCATGATGAAGCCACTGCCACAAGACGTTGAATATCCAAAGGAATTCTTTGTTGAAGACCTAGAGTATCTGCCTCGCACTAGTTATCATATCATCAGGCGAACTCTATGGCCTGTCAAAGGACATTCTCCTGCAGCGAAGCTTGAAGGAGCAATGAAGACATTGGTTTTCTATATCTTCAATGGCATCAGCTTCAATGCTCAAGAATTCTTCGTCAGGCAATTGGTTGCATCTGGCTCTGATCTATTTGGTCTGAAATTCTATGCTCCATGGGTAATGCGCCTCATCAAGCTTCACTCTTCTGTCAATTATCAGCCCTCTGTGCACAATCATCTTGTCTTCCTTCCAGAGGATGATATGCCTGTCGAAGCCATTTACCCAGAACCTGCCAAGGAGCCCATATATCTTCACAATGTCGATCGTCAAAGTTTCACTCAACCCATTAAAGGAGTTCTTGCTGCAACTCATGTTTATCCTTTGGCTGGAAATACATGTGCACCTCATCGTGCCCATACTGAAGCCACTGAAAGCACAATTGCCCAAAGGCCTTGGAAGCTATCTCGTGTTCTCAATGACCGAGAGCTTCTCATCGCCCTGCATCAAAAACAGGATAAGCATCATGACTGGCTCAAGCGTCAGATGCAGATCCTCTTGGTGGATGTTAATCGCATTCGCAACCTTGCCACCAAGAATACATTTGTCACTCATGAAACCTGTCGGCGGTCGTGGAAGAGTCTGACATTGGTGAGCTCTGAAGATGATCTTCAACAAGATGGCTTCGCTGAGAGATTCAAGTTTGATTCCACTCCTCCCCAAAATGCTCACTTGCGTCGGACTCCCTCACTCGAATACTCTGACTACTCAACCTCAGCGGCAAGTGTCAATGCCAGAGTCATTGATGACGAAGATGAAGCTACTTCACCAAATACAACTTTGCCTCAAATCGACACTGGAAGTTCTTCTGTACCACCAGACCTCAACGGCGACCCTGCTGCTTCACCTACTCCTCACGGGAACGAGTATAAGCTCTATGTCTTCGAACCTTTTTGGTCCTCACTGACAAAAGGGGAGAAGCATATGAGTTGATAGTCTTCAAGCGGGTCCATAAGGGTGGTTGCTATACTTTTGCCAAGTGCTTACAACTCTCGCTTTCGATACATTTGGTTCTTTGAGTTGTAACACTTAAACTTGATGGTCGTCTGCTACCTTTTCTGTCAACTATGTGATGCAATGATAAATTCCGCACAAAGTCATTTTGCAGACGTCCATTTATCATTATGCATGTCAATATCTTCGCTATATCTTTTCATGCATGATGAATTGTCTTCGTAAGTTGAAGAGGATCTCCACAAGTACAACCTGCCATGTGCATTTGCATTCAAAAGAAAAATACTTATATGCACATCTTCAGGGGGAGCCTTTTGCTACTTATGAAGACAATACCTTAATCCATTACAATTTCACATACTTTTATCCCCGTTGAAAACTTCAACCAGTTTGTCATCAATCACCAAAAGGGGGAGATTATAAGTGCATCTAGTGCCACCCCTAGTTGGTTTTGGAGTATTGACGACAAACCTGGTTGAGGGACTAATGTGTTTGTGAGAATTGGAGGATAACACAGGTAGTAGTCCCTCATTGATTCGATTTACCTGCCGGAGATGACCCCTAAAAATGTGTGAAGACATTAAAGACAATGGTGGTATGTGAAGATATTCACAACAAAGATTGTGACTCGACAAGACATTCACGTGAAGACTACGGAGTGCGAAGACATAGCTGTTTCGTAGTTCCTTTTCTTCTTTGTTGAGTCATAGGAACCACCGTACTATTAAGTGGGGTCCAAGTGAACAAAGTCAGAGTGACTGAAGTGATGCTCAACCAAATCCTAAGTCTTCGAGCGAAGACAATGAGAGCAAATCTTATCCAGAGCTGGATGAGTCAGCTTTACTTGTAGCCCAAGTTAAGCTGTCACGTGTGTTTGAAATTTGACCATTGGAACATGTGTCAGTTCCTTAGTGACCTAGGGTCATTTCAGACAAATCAGGTCGGGTTGCCTAGTGGCTATAAATAGCCCACCCCCTACACCATAAATTGGTGGCTACTCAGAGTTAGTGCACGACTTTTGTCATTTGAGAGCAACCCACCTCGAAGCCTTTGAGAGAGAAATCCTTGCGAGGACAAAGCCCTAAACACATAGAGCCAAAGATTGTTAGGCATCACTGAAGTTTTTCTGTCTGCGTGATCTGAAGAGTTATTACACTTGAGGACTGTGAATCCTCCAGTCGGTTAGGCGTCGCGTTCTGAGCATCCAAGAGTCATTGTGGATCACCGATGAACGAAGTCTGTGAAGGTTTGGAAGTCTACCTTGAAGACTTACTAGAGTGATTGAGCGAGGACTGTGTGTCCTTAGCTCCAGGGGAATAAGGTGAAGGCGCGGTCTTCTGAGTTGAATCTCAGCCTCCCTAACCAGACGTACAGTTGTCACAACAACTGGAACTGGTCCAACAAATACTTGTCCTCACCAAGCAACTGGTTCTATCCTTACCTCTCTCTTACTTACAGTTTGTCTTCGTGAAGTTATTGCCTGCTTGCATGATATGATTGACTTCATTATGTGAAGACTGTTGTTGATTGGCTTCATACTATCTTCCATCTTGATCCATACTACCTAGCTGCTGATAGTCTTCGTGCTTTCGCTTCATTGCTTACTTGATTACGGATTGTCTAGTGTAGTCTACCTTCCGTTGCATATCAATAGGTTCATTTCTACTGTTTGTCTTCACAGCCCCCGTGTTTTGAAGACTTTCATAAAAATCGCCTATTCACCCCCCTCTAGTCGATAACTAGCACTTTCACAACACCTCGGAGCTCAACTCCCCGGGACACTGCCACAACCCCTAAATGTCAGGAGGCTCCAAGAACAATGTTCTCGTCACAAGACTATCAGAACGATTCCAAGATACCCGCGTGATCCTAAAAAAATCATGAAATTTGAGGAGAGAAAAGTCAAAACTTCTACGTCAGGAGGCCTCACCAGAGCGACAAAGGGACTGAGGAGTAAAAAGAATCCTACTCTGCGATATGTGTAATCCTAAGACTCAAAACATTTTGTTCTAGACTCAACAACGTCAGCGATTCGATCAAGAAGGGGGCTCCTAAGTCGGGGCTGGCTCTGATTACCAACTTGTAACACCCACAATGCGGCTATATCTCCCACGTGTCGAGGCACGACTTAGAGGCATAACCGCATGGTGGTTTACTCGCAAGAGGGGTAATCTTCACACAATCTCATGTACTGAATAAGAAAGGGATAAAGAGTTGGCTTACAATTGCCACTTCACACAAATAACAAGTTAAACATACATCATCCAGAGTACAATCAAAGGTCCGACTACGGGACCAAAATAAAGGAAGACAACCCCAAATGCTAGATCCCCGATCGTCCCAACTGGGCTCCACTACTGATCATCAGGAAACGAAACATAGTAACGACCCAGATCCTCATCGAACTCCCACTTGAGTTCGGTAGCATTGCCTGCACTGGTATCATCGGCACCTGCAACTGTTTGGAAGTATCTGTGAGTCACGAGGACTCAGCAATCTCACACCCGCGAGATCAAGACTATTTAAGCTTATGGGTAGGATGAGGTAGTGAGGTGGAGCTTCAGCAAGCGCTACGCAAATATGGTGGCTAACATACGCAAATAAGAGTAAGATGAGAAGGTACGCAACGGTCGAAAAGCTATAGGTGATCAAGAAGTGATCCTAAAACTACTTACGTTCAAGCATAACACAAGACCGTGTTCACTTCTCGGACTCCGCCGAAAAGAGACCATCACGGCTACACACGCAGTTGATTCATTTAAATTAAGTCAAGTGTCAAGTTCTATACAATCGGATATTAACAAATTCCCATCTGCCACATAACCGTGGGCACGGCAATCGAAAGTTTATACCCTACAGGGGTGTCCCAACTTAGCCCATCACAAGCTCTCACGATCAACGAAGGATATTCCTTCTCCCGGAAAGACCCGATCAGTCTTGGAATCCTGGTTACAAGACATTTTGAAAATGGTAAAACAAGACCAGCAAAGCCGCCCGTTGTGCCGACAAATCCGGATAGGAGTCACACATTTCTCGTTCTCAGGGCACACCGGATGAGCACTCCGTACAACTAAAACCAACCCTCAAGTCTCCCCGAGGTGGCGCTGCAAAGGACTCTAGTTCGGACCAACACTGAAAGAAGCACTGGCCCGGGGGGGTTTAAAATAAAGATGACCCTTGAGTCCGCAGAACCCAAGGAAAAGGTATAGGTGCTAGGTAGGCAAATGGTAAAACCAAGGTTGGGCCTTGCTGGAGGAGTTTTATTCAAGGCGAACTGTCAAGGGGTCCCATAACCCCAACCGCGTAAGGAACGCAAAATCAAGGAACATAACACCGGTATGATGGAAACTAAGGCGACAAGACTGGAACAAAACACCAGGAATAAGGCCGAGCCTTCCACCCTTTACTAAGTATATAGATGCATTAATTAAAATAAGAGATATTGTGATATCCCAACATATCCATGTTCCAACATGGAACAAACTTCAACTTCACCTACAACTAGCAATGTTATAAGAGGGGCTGAGCAAAAGCGGTAACATAGCCAAACAACGGTTTGCTAGGAAGGTGGGTTAGAGGCTTGACATGGCAATATGGGAGGCATGATATAAAAAGTGGTAGATTACGCGACATAGCGATAGAACGAATGAGGGAGTCCTGGATTAGGGGGTGTTCGGATAGCCGGACTATACCTTCAGCCGGACTCTTGGACTATGAAGATACAAGATTGAAGACTTCGTCCCGTCTTCTGAAGGGACTTTCCTTGGCATGGAAGGCAAGCTTGGCAATACGGATATATAGATCTCCTACCCTTGTAACCGACTTTGTGTAACCCTAACCCTATCCGGTGTCTATATAAACCGGAGGGTTTTAGTCCGTAGGACAACATACACAACAACAATCATACCGTAGGCTAGCTTCTAGTGTTTAGCCTCTTCGATCTCGTGGTAGATCTACTCTTGTACTACCCATATCATCAATATTAATCAAGCAGGACGTAGGGTTTTACCTCCATCGAGAGGGCCCGAACCTGGGTAAACTTCGTGTCCCTTGCCTCCTGTTACCATCCGGCCTAGATGCACAGTTCGGGACCCCCTACCCGAGATCCGCCGGTTTTGACACTGACAACGAACATCTAGCAAGCAAAGATAGAAGTGACATCGAGGGTATGGTCATCTTGCCTGCAATGTTCTCATAGTTGTCGAAAGCTTGATCCTCGTTAGCATGCTCAACAGGTTCCTCATTCACGTACTCGTCTCTCGGCTCTACCCAAAACAAGATCACAAGCAATGGAACAACAATCCATCACGGTGCAATGCACAAGCAACATGATGCAATAAATGGCATGATGTGCAAGATATGATATGCAATGCATATGAGTGCTCCGGAAGGGAAAGAATGATCAAGGTATCAACTTGTCAAACCAAGTATGCCGCTGGAAAGATGAGGTGATTTTGGTCGAAATCGATATAAGGATCATCGGAAATGGATGCACGGTTTGGAAATGACAAGCAACACAAGAATGGTGCAAATCTGTGATTAACAGCATGATAGCACATAGAATGCAACAAGAAACTTAGCTAATGCACTCCAACATAGTAACAAAGCATATGACAGTGAGGTACAAGAGATTCTTGAAAAAACATGAACACTGAGCTACGGCTAAATCACAATAGAACTGGTTCAACCAAGCATGGAAAAAGTGCAAAAGATATCAGCTTCACAGACTTTGTGAAAATACTAACATGGCATAAACAGCATCAGTAAGCAATGTTTGGAGCAAGCAAACAACATGCTACATGAACTTCTCATGGCAAACAAAGATATGGAATGCTTCTAATAAATGCACTTAACAAAACTCCCTTACTGATCACGAGCCAAAAACTCACACAAGATATGATGGCACCCATGTAAACATAGCAAGTTATATTAACATTTCAGACTTGGAAGAAAAACAGAGCATGGCATAAACAGATCCATGATAGCAACTTTGCAAGATCATGCCACTCACCATAAAGGATTACATGACAACAAAAGCATACCACCAGTAAGAAGACATGTTCAATATGCTAAACCTGGCAAGATCAAGTTCATAGGATGCATGTACCATTAGCAAAACACATGGAAATATTGATTAACATGTTAACAATCTGCCAGGAACATTATTTAGCAAAAGTAGAGACAGAAAATGACATGCTAGGGCACTCCCTAATTTGAACCAGAGGCATGAATGGATAGAGCATAACACCATGTTCAAAACATCCTTACTGAAGTATCTGAAAATAAGCATGGATCTCATGGTATCAACAAGTTTACATGGCATCAAAATAACATCAGGAAAAGAACAACAAAACCTTAAGTCCCTGAAAACAGTGACATCATGGAGCCTACTTTTCATGCTTGTGCTAGTCACCATATAGCTCACAAAAATTCAAGACTTGCACCCCTGTAAAGATGGCATATTTTAGTTCAAAACACATGTATACCTCATGCTCATAGGGTGCAGACACCAAATGCAACAAAAATGACAAATCACCATGTTCTGTTAAGAACTAGCAGTTAACATTTTATAGCACTCTTGCAACAATGCAAATGGCATCATAATGGACAGTAACATGCATGCAAATGCTACTAACATGAAAAGCTTAACTAGGCGAACATTTTGACATATCATATGCATGATTTGGATCCACGGTCACCGAGATACAACATAATGAAGATGGCATAAAAATATCACAGAGAAAAAGACTTAAGAAGAATTCAAACTCACCCAGATCTAGGGTTTCGGTGGCACGCGGATCGAGGTTCGCCGGAGCTTCACCGGAGTTGGAGGAAGGGATGGCCGGAGACGTGGGGGACGCTCGCCGGAGCTAGCTCGGGGCGAGATACGGCCGGATCTCGCCGGATCCGGCGCGGCGAAGGCCGGACGATGAGGTGGTGTCGGCGGTTGGTGACGAGGCCAATGCGGCGGCGTGGCGGCAAAGGAGCGGCGAGCGAAGGGTGGCGGCGCTCGGGAGGAGAGTCGGCGCGGCCCGGTCGGCACGCGGGAGGGTGGCCTCGGGCCAGGCGGGCCGCCGGCGCGGGCGATGGTGGTGCACCACGTGGCAAAGCCTGATTGGCTGCGGGCATGGCAGCGGATGCGTCTGGCACCGCCCGGACGTGTCCGACGTGGATAGAGGAGCGGGGCTAGGATTTGGACCTGGAATTTTAGGAGGGGAAGGGATATTTATAGGTAGAGGGAGCTAGGAGTGTCCAAATGGGGTGCATTTTTCGCCCACACGATTGTGATCAAATGATGGAGAACATGGAGAGAGTTTCGATAAGTTAATGGGCTGTTTTGGAGGGGTGTTGAGCTGCAACATAAAAGAGGCTTTTGCGGTTACCCGGTTAACCGTTGGGGCATCAAACGACCTCCAAATGAACAAAATTTGACAGGCGGCCTACCGGTGATGTACCAAGGCCACTTTACAAACCTCGGCCCATTCCGAGAATGTTTTTCTCCCGCTCACGAAAAGAGACAAGAGGGGTGCGCCGGGTGCTTGTGGGAGTGTCGTATTGCGAAACGGACAACGGGGAAAATGCTCGGATGCATGAGACGAAAACGTATGCAAATGCGATGCGACGACATGATATGAAATGCATGACATGAACAAAATGCAAAACAAAATACAAAACCCAACCACGAAGGGAATATCATAACATAAAGACAAAAATGGCAAGAGTCAGAGTTACAAATATGGCAAGTTACATCCGGGGTGTTACACTTGCCATCAATGTGGAGCGGCGGGCTCAGCTGGCGCTGGGTGGGAAGCGCGCGCGGGAGGGGGAGGGGTTTTTGGTGGGCCAAGAAGGATCGGTCCGGATGGGGAAATATCATGTGCTCCCATACTCACTAGTTTCATGCATATGACACTAGTCTACTTGTTCCTTGTAAGCAACAAATATCATGAGCATGTTACCACTTCTCATTAACTACTTGCCACATAAGAAAATTTTAAACATCTACCTCTACTAACGAGTTGGTCATGTTTAAACATCTACCTCTACTAATAGTATAGCCACATATCCGGACCGACCATTTTGTTGCATGACAACACACTTAGAGCATGGTTAATAGTATGCAAGAAATATCATGAGCATGTTTCCACTTCTCATTAACTACTTGCCACATAAGCAAAATTTTCTTGGAGTGCGCTAAGTTACTCCCACTATAACTAGTCGTACATAGTCTGGGCTATATAGAGGGTGTAGTAAGCAAGCTTCTTATCGTTCTGTGAGCTCACATGACACATCAGAGTAGTAGTTTTTTTTCAAAATGTACATCAAAGTACCAGTGTAGTAGTCTCCAAAAGGGCCGACCATGTCCATGGCTACCATCCCATCCCGTGTTCCGTCATTGAGTATGTGCACGATTCACGTGCCATTGAAGAAAAAACTGTGTACGTTCCATTGAAGAAAAAATAAAAACAAACATGCCACCGCGTCATGCTCGAACTTTGATTCGTCCACGCATGTTCGCGACCCTCCACTAAGTGAACAACTACCAAACGCGTCAAATTATCACGTGAGCTGTCTCTTCATCCAGAAATGAGCTCCACCATGTACCCGCGCGCGTCTGTTAGGGAATGAGGCATAGAGTACGTGCAATTTTTCTCTTCGTGCACGTACTCGGCCTACGTTGGTGACCATTGGTGAGTCTCACTTATCTCTACATCTCAACATGTACATCTACATCTGCGTCTACGTCTACACTACATCTACATCTGTGTAACACCCCGGATATGACTTTCCCAATATGTATTCCAACTCTTGCCGTTTTCGGCCTTAAGTTATTTTATTTTCTCAGGTTTGGGTTTTTGTCTCCATGTGTTGTTATCGTTGTCATGCATCTCATATCATGTCATCATGTGCATTGCATTTGCATACGTGCTCATCTCATGCATTCGAGCATTTTCCCCGTTGTCCGTTTTGCATTCCGGCGCTTCGTTCTTCTCCGGTGGTCATTTCTACCTTTCTTTCGTGTGTGGGGATTAAACATTTCCGGATTGGACCGAGACTTGCCAAGCGGCCTTGGTTTACTACTGGTAGACCGCCTGTCAAGTTTCGTACCATTTGGACTTCGTTTGATACTCCAACGGTTAACCGAGGGACCAAAAAGGCCTCGTGTGTGTTGCAGCCCAACACCCCTCCATGCTGGCCCAAAACCCACAAAAACCCTCTCCATCATCTAGAGCGTTCGATCACGACCGCATGGCCGAAAACCGCACCTCATTTGGACTCCCCTAGCA
This sequence comes from Triticum urartu, assembly GCF_003073215.2. Classification (NCBI taxonomy): domain Eukaryota; kingdom Viridiplantae; phylum Streptophyta; class Magnoliopsida; order Poales; family Poaceae; genus Triticum; species Triticum urartu. Next base: position 212,715,087 of record NC_053027.1, read on the forward strand.
CCCTCCACCTCTATATAAAGACCCCTCCTCGAAAATCCGGATCTTCCCCGTCCAAACCCTAAAAAAAGGATCCCCTCGCCGCCGGACGTGTCCGAATCGGGCCGGACACGTCCGCCCGATCCACCGCCACCAACCCGCGCCTGCCACGTGTCGCTGCCGCCGCCCCGCGCCACCGGCCCGGCGAGCCCGCGGGAGGCCCTCCCGGCCCGGTTCCCGCGCGCCGCCGCCCGCGCATGCCTTCTCCAACTCCGGCGCGCCCCGCCGCCGCACGCCAACGTCGGCCAAACTCCGGCGCGCCCCACCGCACCGCTTCCAGCAACGTCCCGCGCCACGGCTCGCCTCCACCGCGACTCCCTCACCGCCCCTCGTCGCCCGGCCGCAGATCCGGCCGCCGCCGCCTCGCCCTCGCCTCCCCTCGCCGGATCTGGGCTCCGGTGACCTCCGACCTCGGCCCCGGCGACGGTGATCCTTGGGAGTCGCGCCACTGCTATAGTACCCCCGGATCTAGATCTGGATCTCGGGTTGACTTTTTATCCCTAACCCTAATTTTTTTGCCTATATTCATCATGCTATATCTCTGCATCCGTACCTCCGTTTTTGGGCATATAGCATATCAAAATGTTCGTCTCAGAGAGTACATCATTTCATTCCATTGCATCATTTTCATTTGAGTTCATCTTGATGCCCGAAATGCTGTTAGAAGAGTGCTACTTGAGTTAATTGTCAGATCTGCTGCTCCATTTAGAAATTTGTCATTTTTGCCATGATTATTGTGTGCATGATATGCCCATGAGCTCTACATGTGTTTTGTTAAGGGTTTTGTCATCTTTCCAGAGGTGCAACCCATGTATTTTTGTGATGTGTGTGGTGACTAGCACAAGCTTGCCAAGTGAGGTACTTGGTAATTCTGATTTCAGGGACTTAGCAATTCCACTATGTCCTTGAGCTGTTTATCTCATATTGCCATATGTTCATGTTGTTTCCTAGTGACCCGTGCCTCTGTTGAGGATGATCAGTAAGGAGGTTTTGTTAATCTTGTAGTGATCTATCCATCCATGTCCTTGTTTGCAATTATGGAGCACCCTAGCTTGAGTCAATCGAGCTCTACTTTTGCTACTTCGTGAATCTGGGCAGATTGTCTACTTGTTAGCGATTTTGCCGATGATGTTGTAGTTGATCCATGCATGCTATGCTATTGTTCTTGCCATGTCTAGCTTGAATTTTGTGTATTCTTGATGGGTGTATGCTTAGCTTGTCATGACTTGCTCTGTAGTGAGTGCATCAAGCTCGTAAACATGCCTACTTGATATTTGTTTCAGCATGCTCCAGTTTTCACCAAGTCTGAGAACTGATTATGTTTTTGCCATGTTCACATGCTTGCAATTGTATTTTCTGATCCATTTTGGCTCAAGGTCACTAAGGGACTTTTGTTAAGCTCTTTGAGTAGCTCCATGCCATACTTTACTTTTCCATGTTCAGGTCCTGTAGCATGTAGTTTTGTTGCTCCGAAGAGTGCTATCTGATCTGAAATTCCAGACAAGTGTTAATTTCACAAAGTCTGAAATCTGTTTACCATATGCATTTTTGCCATGCTTGTTTGAACCTGTTAATTGATGAATTGGCCGTAGATCAGTGCTAGACTTATGTTAAGCATCATGAATGCATCCCTGCCATGTATTTTGTTGTCATGTTTGAATGTTGTAACATGTTCATCTCATTGCATTTAGATGGCTACTTGCTGTAAATCGCAGAACGTGGTCATATTTGAATCGCTTGCCATTTCCAAACCGTAACTCCGATTCCGGCGTTCTTTATATTGTTTTCAAGCAATTTCATCTTATATTTCTGGTGGCACACTTGGATTCCCAAGTTGAGGCCAGGTTCATGCATCCCTTGTCAAATCTTTCATATGCATCCCGCATCGCATCCCGCATAGCATACCATCCTTGCATCATATTGTTTGATCTTTCACGTGGTTGATTGTGTCCTTGTTGCTTGTTTGTCTTGTTTCGGTAGAGCCGGGAGACAAGTTCTCTAACGAGGATCCCGTTGAGTTTGCTTTCGAGGGTCCAGTCAACTCTGACAACTTTGCAGGCAAGATGATCATACCCTCGAAATCACTACTATCTTTGCTTTTCTAGATGCTCGCTCTTTTGCTATGCCTATGCTATGATGCCTACCACTTGATTATCATGCCTCCCAAATTGCCATGTCAAACCTCTAACCCACCATGTCCTAGCAAACCGTTGATTGGCTATGTTACCGCTTTGCTTAGCCCCTCTTATAGCATTGCTAGTTGCAGGTGAAGACTGGAGACCGTTCCTTGTTGGAACATTTATTTACTTGTTGGGATATTATTATATTGCCATGTTATTTTAATGCATCTATATACTTGGTAAAGGGTGGAAGGCTCGGCCTCTCGCCTAGTGTTTTGTTCCACTCTTGCCGCCCTAGTTTCCGTCATATCGGTGTTATGTTCCCGGATTTTGCGTTCCTTACGCAGTTGGGTTATAATGGGAACCCCTTGATAGTTCGCCTTGTTTAAAGCTTTTCCAGCAATTCCCAACCTTGGTTTTACCATTTTCCACCTAGCCTCTTTTTCCCTTGGGTTTCCGGAGCCCGAGGGTCATCTTATTTAAACCCCCCCCCCCGGGCCAGTGCTCCTCTGAGTGTTGGTCTGAACTAGAGTCCTATGCAGCGCCCCCTCGGGGAAACTCGAGGTTTGGTTTTAGTTGTATGGAGCGCTCATCTGAGTGTGCCCTGAGAACGAGATATGTGCAGCTCCTATCAGGATTTGTCAGCACATTCGGGAGGTGTTGCTGGTCTTGTTTTAACTTGTCGAAGTGTCTTGAAGAACCGAGATACCGAGTCTGATCGGAACGTCTCGGGAGGAGGTCTATTCCTTCGTTGACCGTGAGAGCTTGTCATGGGCTAAGTTGGGACTCCCTTGCAGGGATTTAAACTTTCGAAAGCCGTGCCCGCGGTTATGGGCAGATGGGAATTTTTTAATGTCCGGTTGTAGATAACTTGAACCTTAACTTAATTAAAATGAATCAACAGTGTGAGTTACCGTGATGGTCTCTTCTCGGTGGAGTCCGGGAAGTGAACACGGTGTTGGAGTAATGGTTGCACAGGTTGCTCTCTAGTTTCTCGCTCGCGCTTTGCCTCCTCTTCTCGCTCTCTTTTGCGAACAGGTTAGCCACCATATATGCTAGTCGTTTGCTGCAGCTCCACATATTTACCTTGCCATACCTATAAGCTTAAATAGTCTTGATCGCGAGGGTGCGAGATTGCTAAGTCCCTGTGGCTCACAGATTACTATTCCACCAGATGCAGGGCCTGATGATTCCGCTCCAGGTGACGCGCTTGGGCTCAAGTGGGAGTTCGACGAGGACTCTCAATGATACTACGTGTCTTTCCCTGATGATCAGTAGTGGTGCCCAGTTGGGGGTGATCGGGACCGTGTCGCATGTTGGGTTATCTTTTATTTTGGCGCCGTAGTCGGGCCATGAGTGTTTGAATGTTGTAATGTTATTTATGTACCTTGATTGACGTGGCGAGTGTAAGCCAACTATGTTACCTCCCCTTTATTATTTATATTACATGGGATGTTGTGATGATTGCCTAACTTGCGACATTGCTTTCAATGCGGTTATGCCTCTAAGTCGTGCCTCGACACGTGGGAGATATAGCCGCATCGAGGGTGTTACAAGTTGGTATCAGAGCCTTCCCCGACCTTAGGAGCCCCATTTCTTGATCGTTTTTAGCGGCCGAGTTGTGTCTAGAAAAATGTTTTGAGTCATCTAGGAATTATATATCAGAGAGTTTAGGAATTCTTCTACTTCCCAGTCTTCTCATCGCTCTGGTAAGGCATCCTGACGTAGAGTTTTGACTCTTCTCTTCTCAAATTTCACTAAAAAAATTTAGGATTACGCGGGTATCTTGGAATCGTTCCGATGGTTTTATGACGAGAACATTGTCTTGGTGCCTCCTGTCAGGGGTTTTGTGGAAGTGTCCCGGGGAGTTGAGCTCTGAGGTGTTGTCGTCATAATTTTATCATTGCAGTTCTGGAATACCTGAATTTAGTACGCTGACATCGAAAATCTCTTTTATGCAGTTCGTTGGTGAGATAACCTCGACGCCATCCAGTACTGGGGCGGGAGTTCGGGAGTATCGCCATAACTTGTATAACGGGTGCTTTTCGAAGGTTGAGGTAGATGGTTTCCGAAGTTTTTCTCGGTTATGTGTTGAAGGATGGATACAGCGGGATGTAGGATTTGCTAGATTTGGGTGAGATATTATGCATCCCCTGTATCCCCAACACCTGATTGCATAACCGGAAAGGTTCGGGAGTTTCATAGGTGGGAATTCTTGTAGCTCTAGTTCTTCTTCCACTGATATTTGGTTTGAGATTGGGATTTCTTACCGAGTATTCGTTCTTGATCTGTACCTTGTTGATTTATTTCTCTACCTAAATTCTACGTGGCTTCTCAATTTATGGATATGTGACCATTTCAAGAGGAATGCATTCGTTCATTTTGTTCAGATGTGAAGACTATATGTTGCAATTTTCATTCCGTTGGATTCAGCTTCATTTATTTGTCTATGTTCTAACGGTGGTCAACCTCTTCAGGATGGCTCCCGCTAAGAGCACCAATCAGAATCAGAATCAAGATCCGCCACCACCTCCACCTCCTCCGGAGGCATGGCAAGCTGTGATGGCCGCAACCAATGCAAACACACAGGTGATCATGCAAATTCTTCAAGAGCGCAATCAAGGCAAGCAAGGGAACCAAGGAAACAATCAGAATCACTTTGCTACACTCAACCAGTTCCTTGCTAACGGGCCAAAGACTTTCAGCAATTGTGTTGAGGCAACCGATTTGGCTTGTGGATCTGTGCAAGCATTTCGAGTGCAGTAACGTCAGGCCTGAGGACTTTGTCAAGTTCGCTTCCTTCCAACTCAAAGATCAAGATGCAGAATGGTTCCAGCAATACAAGGATTCTAGAGGTGGACGTGTTATTACCTGGGATGAATTCCGTCAAGGTTTCACAGCTCATCATATTCCTCAGAGCATGGTTGAAAGCAAGCGTGAGGAATTCCGCAACCTGAAGCAAGGCTCTTTGTCTGTCTATGACTACAACAAGTTGTTCCAGAAGCTCACCCGCTTTGCCAAGCAGGACGTACCCGATGAGAAGAGCATGATATACCAGTTCAGGGGTGGTCTCAGGGAAGAAATTCAGCTAGCTCTTGTCCTCTTTGAGCCTTTGAGGTACGATGAGTTCTACAACATGGCACTGAAGCAAGAGGCCGCTCAACTGAGGTGTGATGCTTCCAAAAAGCGAGTCAGAGACACTACTCCTTCTTCCTCTACTCAAGTGGCCAAGCAGCAGAAGTTTTGGCTTCCTCCTCCTCTGTTTCGTCAGCCGTATCAGCAGAAGAGCAAAGGTGGCAGTGGACTTTCCCACCCACCCAACCCTGGCTTTCAGAACAAGACTTCATCTCAAGCTCCAAGATCGAGTGCTCCGTATCACCGTCCGCTTTCAGAGGTCACGTGCAACAAGTGCCAACAGAAGGGTCACTATGGCAACAAGTGTCTCAATTAGAGGCGTCTTCCTCCTCCTCCTCCTGTGAGATCGGCAAGTACAGATGTGGTAAAGCATAACCCCAAGTACGCTAAGGTCAATATGGTGAATGCAGCTCAGGCAGAGGATTCGTCAGATGTCATCATGGGTAACCTTCCAGTTAACGATATCCCTGCAAATGTTCTTTTTGACACTTGTGCATCGCATTGCTTCATTTCCAAACCTTTTGCATCAAAGTATGAGTGCGATTATCAGTATCTGCAAAGTTCCTTGCAAATTGTGTCACCGGGCAAGCAGATGACAGCTAACACCTGCGTCCCGGAGGTTACTATCACCTTGGGCGACTACAAGTTCCTTTCTTCCCCAATTGTTCTTGGTAACTCGGATATTGATCTTATTCTCGGGATGGATTGGCTTTCTAAGCACAAGGCACATCTTGATTGTGCTGCCAGGCAGATTCAATTGACTCATTCGTCTGAGGATGTAATTGTCTTTGCCGCTCGGAATAATGCCATCCGTCTGTTTTCTCTCAATGAGAAGGGTGAACTCGATGCCATCTCGCAAATTCCAGTCGTTTGTGAATATCAAGACGTCTTTCCAGAAGAGCTTCCAGGAATGCATCCGTACCGGCCAGTTGAATTCATCATCGATCTTGAGCCTGGCAGGGAACCAGTGTGCAAGCGTCCTTACAAGCTCGGACCTGAAGAGTTGAAGGAGCTGAAGAAGCAACTCTATATTCAAGAGAGAATGGGTCTCATCCGGCCTAGTTCTTCTCCGTGGGGTTGTGGTGTTCTTTTTGTGAAGAAGAAGGATGGAACGGACCGACTTTGTGTTGATTACCGTCCATTGAACAAGAAGACCATCAAGAACAAATACCCACTTCCCAACATCAACGAGCTGTTTGAACAACTCAAAGGTGCCCAAGTATTCTCCAAGCTTGATCTCCGTATGGGTTACCATCAGATTCGAATCCATGAGCAAGATATTCCCAAGATGGCTTTCAGGACAAGCTATGGTTCATATGAATACACTGTCATGTCTTTTGGCCTCGTCAACGCTCCTCCGACTTTCTTTCGCATGATGAACTTCATCTTCAACGCCTACACCAATGACTTCGTTTTGGTTTATCTCGACGACATTCTGGTTTTCTCGAAGAACAAGGAAGATCATGCCAAGCACTTGCGTTTGGTACTCGACAAGCTGAGGGAACACAAGTTCTACGCCAAGTTCTCCAAGTGCGAATTTTTGCTCGATGAGGTTCTTTATCTTGGTCATATCATCTCTGCCAAGGGCATTGCGGTGAATCCTGAGAAGGTGTCTGCAATTGTGAATTGGGAACCTCCTCAGAACATGAAGCAACTCCATAGCTTCCTCGGTCTCGCAAGCTACTGTCGAAGATTCGTTGAAAACTTTTCTAAGATCGCGAAGCCTCTCTCAAATCTTCTCCAGAAGCATTTCAAGTATGTTTGGTCTCCGGAGTGTGACATTGCTTTCAACACTTTGAAAGAGAAATTGATCACTGCTCCAGTTCTGACTCCGCCTGATGAATCCAAACCGTACGAGGTCTTTTGCGATGCCTCTCTCCAAGGTCTTGGCGCAGTATTGATGCAAGAGAAGAAAGTTGTTGCTTATACCTCTCGCCAGTTAAAGCCCAATGAGAAGAACTACCCCACTCATGATCTCGAGTTGGCGGCAGTTGTGCATGCTCTTTTGACTTGGAGACATCTCTTATTGGGAAGAAAAGTGGACATTTTCACTGATCACAAGAGTCTCAAGTACATCTTCACTCAGACTAATCTCAACCTCAGGCAAACTCGATGGGTCGAAATGATTCAAGAGTATAATCCGAGTATCGAGTATACTCCAGGCAAGGCCAATGTGATTGCTAACGCATTGAGCAGGAAGGCTTATTGCAACAGTCTGATTCTCAAGCCTTATCAACCCGAGCTTTGTGAAGCTTTCCGCAAACTTAATCTGCAAGTTGTTCCTCAAGGTTTGCTCGCCAACCTTCAAGTCTCTCCTACCTTGGAAGACCAGATTCGCCAAGCTCGGCTTCTTGATGCTATGGTGAAAAAGGTGAAGATTGGGATTGCCAAGAGTCAACCCAAGTACAAGTGCTACCGCCTTGATGACAAGGATACTCTCTTCTTCGAGGATCGTATTGTTGTACCCAAAGGTGACCTCCGTAAAGTGATCATGAACGCGACTCACAATTCTCTCCTCTCCATCCACCCTGGGAGCACGAAGATGTATCAGGACCTCAAGCAGGCTTATTGGTGGACTCGAATGAAGCACGAGATTGCTCAATTCGTGAATGAGTGTGATGTCTGAAGAAGAGTGAAGGCAGAACACGAAAGGCCAGCTGGTCTCCTCCAACCTCTTGCCATTCCAGAATGGAAGTTTGACCACATTGAAATGGACTTCGTGACTGGGTTTCCATAGTCCAAGCGTGGCAATGATGCTATATTCGTTGTCATCGACAAACTCACTAAAGTGGCTCACTTTCTACCTATCAAAGAGTCAATCACTGCAGCTCAATTGGCGGAACTCTATACCTCTCGAATTGTCTCTCTGCACGGTATTCCACAAGTGATATCTTCAGACTGTGGCAGCATCTTTACCTCCAAGTTTTGGGATTCTTTTCAGAAGGCCATGGGCACCAACATCCGCTTCAGCACAGCTTTCCATCCTCAAACTAGCGGCCAAGTCGAGCGTGTCAACCAGATTCTTGAAGATATGCTCAGGGCTTGTGTGATCTCCTTCGGCATGAAGTGGGAGGATTGTCTTCCATATGCTAAATTCTCCTACAACAACAGTTTTCAAGCAAGTTCGGGCAAGGCCCCATTTGAAATTCTGTATGGCAGGAAGTGTCGTACCCCTCTCAACTGGTCTGAAACCGGTGAACGTCAGCTTTTGGGTAATGACTTAATCACAGAGGCAGAGGAAATGTGCAAAGCCATTCGAGATAACCTCAAAGCAGCCCAATCCCGCCAGAAGAGCTACTATGATAGTAAGCACCGTGATTTGGCTTTCGAGATTGGAGATCATGTTTACCTCCGCGTCTCTCCTATGAAAGGTACTCGTCGCTTCGGTATCAAAGGGAAGCTTTCCCCCCAGATACGTGGGACCTTTCAAGATTGTCAGCAAGAGAGGCGATCTCGCCTATCAACTTGAGCTTCCTTCAAACTTTGCAAATGTTCATGACGTGTTCCATGTCTCTCCGAAAGTGCTTCAAGACTCCTGACCGCACCGTCAACTTCGAGGACATTGAGCTCCAAGAAGATCTCTCCTATCGTGAGCACCCAGTTGCTATTCTTGAAGAGACTGAAAGCAAGACTCGCAACAAGTCAATCAAATTCCTCAAAGTCAAGTGGTCACACCATTTCGATCGTGAAGCTACCTGGGAACGCGAGGATCACCTCCGTTCTGAGTACCCGGCGTTCTTTCAGTCCTAGATCTCGGGACGAGATCCTTTCGTAGTGGTGGAGTGTTGTAACACCCCGGATAGGATATGACTTACCCAATATGTATTCCAACTCTTGCCATTTCCGACATTAAGTTATTTTATTTTCTTGGGTTCGGGTTCTTGTCTTCGTGTGTTGTTGTCGTTGTCATGCATCTCATATCATGTCATCATGTGCATTGCATTTGCATACGTGTTCATCTCATGCATCCGAGCATTTTCCCTGTTGTCCGTTTTGCATTCCGGCGCTTCGTTCTCCTCCGGTGGTCATTTCTACCTTTCTTTCGTGTGTGGGGATTAAACATTTCCGGATTGGACCGAGACTTGCCAAGCGGCCTTGGTTTACTACCGGTAGACCGCCTGTCAAGTTTCGTACCATTTGGACTTCGTTTGATACCAACGGTTAACCGAGGGACCGAAAAGGCCTCTGTGTGTGTTGCAGCCCAACACCCCTCCATTGGCCCAAAACCCACCAAAACCTCCTCCATCATCTAGAGCGTTCGATCATGATCGCGTGGCCGAAAACCACCTCATTTGGACTCTCCTAGCTCCCTCTACCTCTATATAAAGCCCCTCCAATTTTTCTCTTCGTGCACGTACTCGGCCTACGTTGGTGACCATTGGTGAGTCTCACTTATCTCTACATCTCAACATGTACATCTACATCTGCGTCTACGTCTACACTACATCTACATCTGTGTAACACCCCGGATATGACTTTCCCAATATGTATTCCAACTCTTGCCGTTTTCGGCCTTAAGTTATTTTATTTTCTCAGGTTTGGGTTTTTGTCTCCATGTGTTGTTATCGTTGTCATGCATCTCATATCATGTCATCATGTGCATTGCATTTGCATACGTGCTCATCTCATGCATTCGAGCATTTTCCCCGTTGTCCGTTTTGCATTCCGGCGCTTCGTTCTTCTCCGGTGGTCATTTCTACCTTTCTTTCGTGTGTGGGGATTAAACATTTCCGGATTGGACCGAGACTTGCCAAGCGGCCTTGGTTTACTACTGGTAGACCGCCTGTCAAGTTTCGTACCATTTGGACTTCGTTTGATACTCCAACGGTTAACCGAGGGACCAAAAAGGCCTCGTGTGTGTTGCAGCCCAACACCCCTCCATGCTGGCCCAAAACCCACAAAAACCCTCTCCATCATCTAGAGCGTTCGATCACGACCGCATGGCCGAAAACCGCACCTCATTTGGACTCCCCTAGCACCCTCCACCTCTATATAAAGACCCCTCCTCGAAAATCCGGATCTTCCCCGTCCAAACCCTAAAAAAAGGATCCCCTCGCCGCCGGACGTGTCCGAATCGGGCCGGACACGTCCGCCCGATCCACCGCCACCAACCCGCGCCTGCCACGTGTCGCTGCCGCCGCCCCGCGCCACCGGCCCGGCGAGCCCGCGGGAGGCCCTCCCGGCCCGGTTCCCGCGCGCCGCCGCCCGCGCATGCCTTCTCCAACTCCGGCGCGCCCCGCCGCCGCACGCCAACGTCGGCCAAACTCCGGCGCGCCCCACCGCACCGCTTCCAGCAACGTCCCGCGCCACGGCTCGCCTCCACCGCGACTCCCTCACCGCCCCTCGTCGCCCGGCCGCAGATCCGGCCGCCGCCGCCTCGCCCTCGCCTCCCCTCGCCGGATCTGGGCTCCGGTGACCTCCGACCTCGGCCCCGGCGACGGTGATCCTTGGGAGTCGCGCCACTGCTATAGTACCCCCGGATCTAGATCTGGATCTCGGGTTGACTTTTTATCCCTAACCCTAATTTTTTTGCCTATATTCATCATGCTATATCTCTGCATCCGTACCTCCGTTTTTGGGCATATAGCATATCAAAATGTTCGTCTCAGAGAGTACATCATTTCATTCCATTGCATCATTTTCATTTGAGTTCATCTTGATGCCCGAAATGCTGTTAGAAGAGTGCTACTTGAGTTAATTGTCAGATCTGCTGCTCCATTTAGAAATTTGTCATTTTTGCCATGATTATTGTGTGCATGATATGCCCATGAGCTCTACATGTGTTTTGTTAAGGGTTTTGTCATCTTTCCAGAGGTGCAACCCATGTATTTTTGTGATGTGTGTGGTGACTAGCACAAGCTTGCCAAGTGAGGTACTTGGTAATTCTGATTTCAGGGACTTAGCAATTCCACTATGTCCTTGAGCTGTTTATCTCATATTGCCATATGTTCATGTTGTTTCCTAGTGACCCGTGCCTCTTTTGAGGATGATCAGTAAGGAGGTTTTGTTAATCTTGTAGTGCTCTATCCATCCATGTCCTTGTTTGAAATTATGGAGCACCCTAGCTTGAGTCAATCGAGCTCTACTTTTGCTACTTCGTGAATCTGGGCAGATTGTCTACTTGTTAGCGATTTTGCCGATGATGTTGTAGTTGATCCGTGCATGCTATGCTATTGTTCTTGCCATGTCTAGCTTGAATTTTGTGTATTCTTGATGGGTGTATGCTTAGCTTGTCATGACTTGCTCTGTAGTGAGTGCATCGAGCTCGTAAACATGCCTACTTGATATCTGTTTCAGCATGCTCCAGTTTTCACCAAGTCTAAGAACTGATTATGTTTTTGCCATGTTCATATGCTTGCAATTGTATTTTCTGATCCCTTTTGGCTCAAGGTCACTAAGGGACTTTTGTTAATCTCTTTGAGTAGCTCCATGCCATACTTTACTTTGCCATGTTCAGGTCCTGTAGCATGTAGTTTTGTTGCTCCGAAGAGTGCTATCTGATCTGAAATTCCAGACAAGTGTTAATTTCACAAAGTCTGAAATCTGTTTACCATATGCATTTTTGCCATGCTTGTTTGAACCTGTTAATTGATGAATTGGCCGTAGATCAGTGCTAGACTTTTGTTAAGCATCATGAATGCATCCCTGCCATGTATTTTGTTGTCATGTTTGAATGCTGTAGCATGTTCATCTCATTGCATTTAGATGGCTACTTGCTGTAAATCACAGAACATGGTCATATTTGAATCGCTTGCCATTTCCAAACCGTAACTCCGATTCCGGCGTTCTTTATATTGTTTTCAAGCAATTTCATCTCATCTTTCCGGTGGCACACTTGGATTCCCAAGTTGAGGCCAGGTTCATGCATCCCTTGTCAAATTTTTCATATGCATCCCGCATCGCATCCCGCATAGCATACCATCCTTGCATCATATTGTTTGATCCTTGCACGTGGTTGATTATGTCCTTGTTGCTTGTTTGTCTTGTTTGGGTAGAGCCAGGAGACGAGTTCGCTAACGAGGAGCCCGTTGAGTTTGCTTTCGAGGGTCCAGTCAACTCTGACAACTTTGCAGGCAAGATAATCATACCCTTGAAATCACTACTATCTTTGCTTTGCTAGATGCTCGCTCTTTTGCTATGCCTATGCTACGATGCCTACCACTTGCTTATCATGCCTCACAAATTGCCATGTCAAACCTCTAACCCACCATGTCCTAGCAAACCATTGATTGGCTATGTTACCGCTTTGCTCAGCCCCTCTTATAGCGTTGCTAGTTGCAGGTGAAGATTGGAGACCGTTCCTTGTTGGAACATTTATTTACTTTTTGGGATATTATTATTTTGCCACGTTATTTTAATGCATCTATATACTTGGTAAAGGGTGGAAGGCTCGGCCTCTCGCCAAGTGTTTTGTTCCACTCTTGCCGCCCTAGTTTCTGTCATGTCGGTGTTATGTTCCCGGATTTTGCGTTCCTTACGCGGTTACGTTATAATGGAAACCCCTTGATAGTTCGCCTTGATTAAAGCTTTTCCAACAATGCCCAACCTTGGTTTTACCATTTGCCAACTAGCCTCTTTTTCCCTTGGGTTTCCGGAGCCCGAGGGTCATCTTATTTAAACCCCCCTGGTCCAGTGCTCCTCTGAGTGTTGGTCCGAACTAGAGTCCTGTGCAGCGCCCCCTCGGGGAAACTCGAGGTTTGGTTTTAGTTGTATGGAGCGCTCATCTGAGTGTGCCCTGAGAACGAGATATGTGCAGCTCCTATCAGGATTTGTCGGCACATTCGGGCGGTGTTGCTGGTCTTGTTTTAACCTGTCGAAATGTCTTGAAGAACCGAGATACCGAGTCTGATCGGAACGTCTCGGGAGGAGGTCTATTCCTTCGTTGACCGTGAGAGCTTGTCATGGGCTAAGTTGGGACTCCCCTGCAGGGATTTGAACTTTCGAAAGCCGTGCCCGCGGTTATGTGCAGATGGAAATTTGTTAATGTCCGTTATAGATAACTTGAACCTTAACTTAATTAAAATGAATCAATAGTGTGAGTTACCGTGATGGTCTCTTCTCGGTGGAGTCCGGGAAGTGAACACGGTGTTGGAGTAATGGTTGCGCAGGTTGCTCTCTAGTTTCTCGCTCGCGCTTTGCCTCCTCTTCTCGCTCTCTTTTGCGAATAGGTTAGCCACCATATATGCTAGTCGCTTGCTGCAGCTCCACATATTTACCTTGCCATACCTATAAGCTTAAATAGTCTTGATCGTGAGGGTGCGAGATTGTTGAATCCCTGTGGCTCACAGATTACTATTCCACCAGATGCAGGGCCTGATGATTCTGCTCCAGGTGACGCGCTTGGGATCAAGTGGGAGTTCTACGAGGACTCTCAATGATACTACGTGTCTTTCCCTGATGATCAGTAGTGGTGCCCAGTTGGGGGTGATCGGGACCGTGTCGCATGTTGGGTTATCTTTTATTTTGGCGCCGTAGTCGGGCCATGAGTGTTTGAATGTTGTAATGTTATTTATGTACCTTGATTGACGTGGCGAGTGTAAGCCAACTATGTTACCTCCCTTTATTATTTATATTACATGGGATGTTGTGATGATTGCCTAACTTGCGATATTGCTTTCAATGCAGTTATGCCTCTAAGTCGTGCCTCGACACGTGGGAGATATAGCCGCATCGAGGGTGTTCCAATCTACATCTACGTCTACACTACATCTACATCTACATCTACATCTACATCTACATCTACTATAGTACAACACGTTTTAAACATTGGACCAACCATTTTCTTGCATGACATGACCAGCTTGTATGGCCTCTTGGTCCTTGTCTCTCTCAAAGTGCGTCCGGCAGGCAATTTTGCCGTCAATTAAGGTTGGTTTGCTCACACTCGGTCCCACATGTTATAAATCTAAAAAGAATACTCTGACCAGCGGACCATTGAAAGAAGTATATTTTTCACCCTCAAATGTAAGTTGATGAACAAATAACCCCCAAAGTCAATTTTGGTACTCCCTCCATTTACTTATACAAGGCCACTATGGGATATACGTTTTGCATCTATACAAGGCCACCAACAGTAATCGAGAAAAGAATTAATGATATTTCCTCGTACTAGTAACCTATTTAATACTTATATGCATGCTAATATAATGACACTAGCTACTTCCTCCACTCAGTTTCCTTGCATGCATGTTGCGTATTAAGGCCAACTCCACCGTGCGACCCCAAACGGATGTCCGCCTTGCCCGGATTCTGTCCGTTTGGGTAGGGCGATGGGGTCGTGTCCGGGCCTGTCCTAGGATGCGGTGGCCGTGCACCCAGTGTGCGGCCGCATCCGTTGGCCCCATCTTGTCTGCCTCCATCTTAAAAAGCAACAACGTTCTAAATACCAAGCCCTTGTTCAGGCCAGCGGCCCTAGTTCATGCCGGCAACAGAGCCAATGGCCTACACACCTCGTCGGCAATGCAGCCGGCGGCCGGCAACACAGACGGCCTCCAAAATGACTAGTTTTGTTTGTCGGCAACACAGCCAGCCTTCAAAATGAATGTGTTTCTCGCCGGCACACAGCCAACGGCCCAACGGGCGGCGCCCCATGCCAGACTCCAAAAAAGAATGGACATGGCTGATCAGACGACCTAGTTCAGGTCGTCGGTGTCGAACATCTCCTTCTGCCTAGCCTCGAACCAGCTCCTAGTCATCTCCCTCATCTTGGTCAAGTCCACGCTCATGATCGCAAGGGCCACCTCCTTTGCTTTGGTTGCGGCATTGGTGGCCTCGATGTTGAACTGACTCTGCCTGGCCATGACATTGGCGGCCTCGATGTCGAGATGCCTTTGCCGGGATGCCTCCTTCATGTCGATCTTCCTCTTCTTGGTCGCCTCCTCCATCTCAAGCTTCTTCCTTTGAAGCTCTAAGTATTGCTTCATTTGCTCGTCCTTACTTTGCTGCTTCTTCTCGTCCCTCACATCCTTTTGAGACATCATGCCATGCAAAGTATCATGCAAGGCCATGGATGAGGCATCACGTATGTCGTCCACCTTGGAGATGGTATTGCCCCTCGGCCTCTTCAACGCCTCACCATCTCCACCTCTGACGAACTTGGTCGTCTTCTTGCCTCTCTTCCTTTGAAGTTCACGGCATTGATCCTTGAACTTAGGGCAATTGTTAATGATCGTCCAACAATGCGTAAGAGTGAATGGCTTGTCATTGTGTCGGGCCTTGAATGCTTCCAAAGATTGAAATGCCTACATCACATGATCAACAACAATTGAACATGGAAACATATACAAGGTTAGTCTCATGGCCGTAGCAAAGAAAGGACTAGGACGAGGAGAGCATACCATGTCCCCAACGCCGAGACCACTCACGGGCCGTGCTTCAACGCTCTCAAATGCCGCGCAATATTTCTTGCACTCTTGTTGGATGAACAACCACCTCTTTTGAATCGAGGTGATGCCACGGTTGCTTGTAATTTGGTAGGGCTCAAACATCTTCCTTTCATGGAATATTTTGTGGACTCTCATCCAAAAAACAAGGCCCTTTCGTTGCGCGCCAGTCCTCGGATCTTGGCTAATCTCCATCCAACATTGGCAAATCAACTTCTCCTCCTCTTGTGTATATGAACCTTTGTGAATGCTCTTCCTCCTCCTTTGTGCTTCTGCTCTTTGGGTGAGCTCGTTGATGAACAATGGCTCGCCACCAATATCAATGTCATTGCCTTCTTCTTCATCACCGTCACCTTCTCAAGAGATGGCATCGTCTTCATGCCATGAGTCACCATGGTCGTAGTCAGCACGGTCGTTGGCCTCTTCATCGGCAACGTACTAGGCGCGGCCATCCTGACTCTAGGTCTCGTCGGGATCATAGGTACGGCCATGCCCACCCTCGTAGATCATATCCTCCATGAACTGGTTGTAGAAGGGGTCATCGACCGGTGGCATTGGTGTTGGCATTCTGTCGAACAAGACGTGGGGGGACGGCATGGTGCCCGTAAATAGTGGTCGTTCT
Source organism: Triticum urartu (assembly GCF_003073215.2). Taxonomy (NCBI): domain Eukaryota; kingdom Viridiplantae; phylum Streptophyta; class Magnoliopsida; order Poales; family Poaceae; genus Triticum; species Triticum urartu. The sequence goes on from NC_053027.1 coordinate 212,731,382, forward strand.
TGCTTCCTTTGCATCTCGATGGACGGCCAGCCGCCGCTGCAGGACCCAGGTGTGACATTGAGGTTGATGACGGCCGAGGGGCGTGGGTGGACGGCGCGATCACGCCAATGTCGGGCGACCCCGAGAAATGGGTCTGGCCATCGTGCCTTGGACGGGGAAAGCCAGGCGACATAGGTGTGGTCCGCGACATCGACAACTGGCAGTGAGGAGGCCGGGCGACCGACGAGCCTATGCTCACCGGGCCGACGGCCGCTGCAGAGAACCCTGTCGGACGACAAATGCCAAGCATGAGGAGGGCGTGTGCTTTGTTGACGATGGCCTCCTTCTCCTCGGCCTCGGCCTTGCGTCGTGCGGCCTCCATCGCATTGCGCTCGGCGGCAAACTTGGCCGCGACGGCATTGCCCTTGACGACCGCCCTCTAGTTCCTCCTCTTCGCCGATTCCGCGTCCAACTTGGTGAGCCTCCTCCGGCGTGCACTCCGACAGCGGCTTCCTTGGCACCTTGGCCGCCTTCTTCTTGACCTTTCCGGGCGGCTCGACGGCCAGGCCGCCGGAATTCGGCTGCGCGTCGGCCATGGACAGGGGAGGGAGGGGGCGTCGGTACATGGGAGGATTTGGGTGGAAATGACGCCAAATGGGACGCGAGGGGGGTTGCTTTGTGCGACCAACAGGTGGGCCAGGGGAGGACAAGCGCGCACGTCCCGCCCGTCCGTGCGCTGTCCGTTTGACCCCAAAATCGATGCAAACTTGGGCTGGGGATGGGTCGAAAGTGGACAGAAAACGGACAAACGTCTGGTTGCTCCCGTGCGCTGGGCCATCCGGTTCGTCCGTTTTACCCCCCACGGGATGGGGTCGCGCGATGGAGTTGGCCAAAGGATCCCAGTAAACGAAAAAAGGTCGACTTGCAAAGTATGCATTAAATTTTACCTTGGTACCTACAATATGAGTTTGTGGCCTTGTATATTAAAATGGAGGGAGTACGATTTTTACCCTCAAATCTCTAAAACCAGGTATATCACCCCCTTGAGTGGTTTTAGTGTTCACATCTTAGAGTTTAAGTGGTTTTGATTGTTGACTAGGAATTGACTAATTATTTACACTAATGAAATGGCAACGATGCCGTTGAAAGCCGCGGATGTCGTTGGAGATGTACCCAATGGACCCCGACCTTCCCTAAGAGGAAAGGAGATCATGCGGGTGCCTTTCAAGCTCAAGGGGTCATCCGGCTACCTCGTCGGCTCGTCGCCCGCCTACCTCTGGTCCTCCCAGAGCCTCTATCATTGTCGCGCAGCTCACGTGGCGCTCATTTGTAGGTGGGCGCTGCTAGCTAGGATACATAGTTGAGTTAATCGAGCCCTACTTGAAAATCAATTGTGTCCTTGGCCTATGCTCTGCCACTACTAGAAAAAAACTCCTGCAGAGGTGGTCAATGAGAGGCAGCACCGTGCTACCTACATTGGCCGTTTGATTCATAGGATAGAATGCTATAAGATTTTTTTCCCATGTAATCATGTGTTAATTAGCAATCTAGCATCCACCCAAAGAAATTCACTTCCTTTGTTTTTCCCGTGTCAAACACTCCGGTTTTTTAGGGGAACACTGTGTTAATGCTATGGGATTCAAGTGGACATGCCACGCCAATCCTTTATTTTTCTTTACAAAGAGAGTACTTTCTGCTGTAAGAGCAGTGTGTTAATGATGTGTCGCTGCAAGAGCCGCCTATATTAATTAACCGTGCAACAGTTCATTTAGTAGTACTAGGTTAGTAGGTGACCTTGCGCTTGGCTCTTCTCCTATTCCGGAGTCAAACAATAATGATGGTACTACAGTAGTACTTCTAGGAATCTGACACCAAATGAACTGCTGCACGTCCACGCTTGTAAGAAAAAGTTTCTTCTCGTGCTGCGAGCCACCGTGCACGCGTTGGCGAGGGAGCTCATCGTTCTGCGAGTTGACGAGACACATCAAAGTTATTTAGTACTCTCTCCAAAAAGGTCCGACCATGTCCATGGCTACCACCGCGTGCTCCATCATTGAGTACGTGCACTATTCACGTGCCATCGAGGAGAGAAAATATTGCGTAGTACTAGGTGCCATCAAAGTGCACGACTCACTTACGCACTACTTATCTCCATTTTCTTGCATGATGCTACCTATTAAGCATGTGTTGGTTTTCCCTTGAAGAGGAAAGGGTGATGCAGCAAAGCAGCGTAAGTATTTCCCTCAGTTTTTGAGAACCAAGGTATCAATCCAGTAGGAGACCACGCACGAGTCACCTCGTACCTACACAAACAAATAAGAACCTCGCAACCAACGCGATAAAGGGGTTGTCAATCCCTTCACAGCCACTTGCAAGAGTGAGATCTGATAGAGATAATAGTAATAAGATAAATATTTTTGTTATTTTTATGATATAGATTGAAAGTAAAGATTGCAAAATAAAATAGATTGGAAACTTATATGATGGAGAATAGACCCGAGGGCCATAAGTTTCACTAGTGGCTTCTCTCAAGATAGCATAAGTATTACGGTGGGTGAACAAATTACTGTCGAGCAATTGATAGAAAAGCGAATAATTATGAGAATATCTAGGCATGATCATGTATATAGGCATCACGTCCGTGACAAGTAGACCGACTCCTGCCTGCATCTACTACTATTACTCCACGCATCGACCGCTATCCAGCATGCATCTAGAGTATTAAGTTCATAAGAACGGAGTAACGCTTTAAGCAAGATGACATGATGTAGAGGGATAAACTCATGCAATATGATATAAACCCCATCTTTTTATCCTCGATGGCAACAATACAATACGTGTCGTTTCCTTTACTGTCTCTGGGATCGAGCACCGCAAGATTGAACCCAAAGTTAAGCACTTCTCCCATTGCAAGAAAGATCAATCTAGTAGGCCAAACCAAACTGATAATTCAAAGAGACTTGAAAAGATAACCAATCATACATAAAAGAATTGAGAGAAGATTCAAATATTGTTCATAGATAATCTTGATAATAAACCCACAATTCATCGGATCTCGACAAACACACTGCAAAAGAAGATTACATCGAATAGATCTCCAAGAAGATCGAGGAGAACTTTGTATTGAGATTAAAAGAGAGAGAAGAAGCCATCTAGCTAATAACTATGGACCCGAAGGTCTGAGGTAAACTACTCACACATCACCGGAGAGGCTATGGTGTTGATGTAGAAGCCCTTCGTGATCAATTCCCCCTACGGCGGAGCGCCGGAAAAGGCCCCAAGATGGGATCTCACGGGTACAGAAGGTTGTGGTGGTGGAATTAGGTTTTGTGGTGCCTCTGATGTTTTCAGGGTACGTAGGTATATATATGAGGAAGAAGTAGGTCGGTGGAGCCACGAGGGGCCCACACGGGTGGAGGGTGTGCCCAGGGGGGTAGGCACGCCCCTGCCTCATGGCCTCCTTGTTGATTGCTTGACATCCACTCCAAGTCCTTTGGATCACGTTTGTTCCAAAAATCACGCTCCCGAAGGTTTTATTCCGTTTGGACTCCGTTTGATATTATTTTTCTACAGAACACTAAAATAGGCAAAAAAAACAACAATTTGGGTTGGGCCTCCGGTTAATAGGTTAGTCCCAAAAATAATATAAAAGTGTATAAATAAGCCCATTAAACATCCAAAACAGAATATATAATAGCATGAAACAATCCAATTTTATAGATACGTTGGAGACGTATCACATGACATGTGCACCTTGATGCTAGATGTCCCGCGTGTTGGCAAAAGGGTGAACAAAGCTCACGTAAAAAAAGTGGAAGAACATAGGGCCTATTTGGTTCCCAGCCTAAGGTTGCCATGTCTAACCTTAGTCATGCCACAACATCTTAGACATGTGTTTGGTTCATTGTCACACTTCTCTAGTTATATGGTCCACATGTCATAGGCTCAATTTTTTGCCAAATCTTGCCACACTTGTGTTGGCCATAGCCATAGTTTTTGTGGCAGCCACACTTTGCTTAAGGTTAGTTGTGGAAAAAGTTCTCTTGTTTTTACCTCCTTCTTGGTCACGATGCACAACCAAAGATGACTTCTTCCTTATAAAAAAAGATGACTTATTCACCTAGACAGAGGGAGTAATATAAAATATTATGAGTGCAGACGCTCTACCGCGAGGTTCCTTGCTCCTTCTCCGTCATCGGGAATCTATGAGAATAGAATCTATGAAGTGAGTGTTTGGTTCAAGCCACACCTTAGTCAAGACACACTTGGACCCCACATGGCATACACACAAAAAATAAGGCAAGATTCCCTTAGGCTTGCCAACTTGTGGCTCTCATTTTGATGAACTAAACTTAGGCAAGCTTGGCAAAAATGTATGGCAAAGTGTGGCAATGCTAGGCCTAGAACCAAACAGCCCCTAACCTTAGGCAAGTGTGGCAACATTGTATGGCAAAGTGTGGCATGGTTAGGCCTAGAACCAAACGTCCCCTTAATGTTTATTTGCTAATTAATAGCATTGCATGCAATGAACTAACCACTGCATGTCGTGTTTGGTAGTCTCGAGTCGTTGAAAACATGCATGCCCACATCTCTTATTGGTTGATATGTCAAGAAACAAGAATATTTATTTGCTAATTAAGGCCGGTTTCAATGCATTGGTGCTTACATGAACTACTAAGCATATTAAATACTTTAGCAACTAAAGACCTCCAATGCATAGGTGCTTAACTTGTTGGTGCTAAGTATCCTTCATTTAATGATTTTGCAACTAAAGTTCTTCATGCATTGGTGGGATTCTTGTCGGAGTAAATGACCATGGGTAGCCTCATCAGCCCCCCATGGTATTTCAAGACATCGGGACCGACTGCGCCCCTCACACCTCCCGGACGAATGACTGCTCCCTTGAGCCGGCTGGTCCAAGCGGCAGGCTGTTAGAAGGCGGCAGGATACCAGAAGGCGGCTATGAGGCGGCCGGCTTCTAGCAGGCGGCCCCTCGTGCCCTCAAAGTTTGCACCCACATAACTATGATGGGACGGGGCGTGGCTACAGGGCAACCTGCCACCCCCGAATCCTGGGATGAGAGGGGCTACAGTACGGGCGTACCTGGCGGAGGCCCCCCACCCGGTGGGGTACTGTAGCCACGGTGCCCATGACATCACCTATCACCTAGGGAGCTATGCTCCCACGATGGCCTCTTGGTACGGCCCGCAGGCTAAGGGCCCTACCTATCAACGAGCCCCAGAAGGCGGCAGATTATTGTAGGCAGCAACGGGGGCGGGCCACCTCCCAGCAGGTGCCCCCCTCGAAGTTCATGGGTCATTAACCGAAGGAAACATGGGGTGGCAACAGTGAACGCCCACCAGGCGGCGGTACTGTAGCCATGCTTCCCCCGACAATGCATCCATCATCAGTAGCAAGCCTACAGTATGGAGTGATCAACCAGACCCGCAAGCCGTGGGCGTGGCCTATCGGCCAAGTACACGGCAGCTGGTGGGACCCACCAAGCGGCGGTGAAGCTGGCGTTTAGAGAGACTGGCGGCCGGGTCCTACACCAACCGGATTACCATTGTACCCCTGGGGGGTAGGCCTATATAAACCCCATAGGCCACCCATGCAAAGGGTTCGGAACCTCAAGACACACACACATAGAGAGGGGAAGTAGGGCTAGCCTTGTTCTTCTTCCTCCTAAAGCTAAACAGCTCAAGGAGAAATCTTGTAGCTACCATTGTTGAGATAGTGATCATGCAGAGACCTTGCAGAGCAGGACTATGGGTGTTATCTCCTAGGAGAGCCCCGAACCTGGGTAAGATCTGCAGGCGTATGCGATCTCGTTCACTCCCGCTTCTAGAGCCCGATGACGTACTCTTGTCCCTCTCCATGATTAGCCATCCTTTGGCATATGTCGCACCACAACCACGACATTTGGCGCGCACCATGGGTCAAGGTGCACTGTTGTCCGGAAACACGTTCTGGACGGGAACCCTTTTCCTTCCCAGCGAACGCAGCCAGCCCGGCACACCGGATGGTGTATGTGCCGACAGGCTGCGCGGCGCAGAAGCCTCTTGCCCCACGAGCACTCTCGCTGACCTCGTCGGCAGGATCCGTCTCTCCGACGAGCCTGCACCCGATGTGGGAGCAGCCTTCTTCGAAAGCTGCCTCGTCGACCTCCTTGGCAAGATCGACATCGCCAAGGAGCCCACCTTCGACATACAGTCTGTTGGCTCCACCGACCCGATGCTCATCGACTTCGACATGGTCTCCCCCGATTCCTTCCCCGCCAACATGGTGATCATCGACGACCCGCTCCCTCCTGCGATCAGCGATGCCAGCACTAGCACCATCACGGAGGTGTTGGTCATCAGCCATGATGGAGCCTCCGATGGGGCTGCTCGCGACCCACTACAGGCGGCAGTGTGTGGCTTATCTGCACCCGTTGCGGAGAACGCAGACGGGGCGACGTTGGAGGCTTTCCACGTCTTGCTCCTCGAAAGAGCCCAGAAGATGGCGGCCATGAGGCGCCTCAGCGAAGCCTACCAACGCGAGATTGAGAGCGCCGTCTGTGGCACGCCTACTGCTGGCGGGCCAAGCCGGCTGAGCACTGTTCGGTAGCGTGGCGCGGCCGTCACCAGCGTGCTGGGAGCTGACCGCCCCATCTATGCCATGCCTTTGGAGAATCTGCGTGCTGCCCAGGCGGCAGCAGACGAACTAGATCACCTGTAGGGTGACGAGCGACGCTGCATGACGGAGCGTGTTCAGCAACTCCTCGAGGCGTCCGCACAGCAAGAAGTTGACCGCCGCATGGCGGAACACGGCCTGCATGCCGAGAACCTCCCCCCCCCACCGAGAACATGACGCAACCTCCCGGACGCCAACAGGAGGCGCCCCTGACCGAAGAGACCCAGAGCCGGCTGCTAGCCCCAGCAGAACTCACATCACCATCGAGCATGACTAAGACGGCCGCCCTCAAGCAGTCGAATAGTGGGGCGATCGTCTGCCTCCCCCACGCAGGGAGAGGCGCGTCTCCCCACCGGCTGTTGAGCACATGACTCTCGGAGGCCGGCTAGGCCCCCGTGAAGGAGCCGGAGAAAACGACGCCCGCCATCGGATCGACCAATTGGCTCGATCCCTGGTGGTAGAAGAAGAAGATGCAATCGGCCCGCCCTGTTTCGGCCCCCGCATTCGCGATGAGCCCTTCCCCAAAGGGTTCTTGCTACCTCGAGATACGCCAAAGTACAACGGCTCCGTGAACCCGGAGGATTGGTTGGTTGACTACTGCACCGCCGTCAGCATAGCAAACGGCAACAAGCGTGTTGCCGTGAAGTATGTTCTGCTCATGCTCCAGGGCACGGCCCGGACATGGCTGAACAGCCTCAAGCCTACAGCATCAACAGCTGGATGGACTTCACTGAAGTCTTCATCCGCAACTTCACCAGCACTTACAAGCATCCGCCCAAACCTCGCCAGCTCTCTCTGTGCGTCCAAGGCCCGACCGAGTCCACCCACGAGTACCTGACGTAGTGGCCGAGCTGCGCAACTCCTGCGAGGGGTGCACGAGGTGCAAGCCATAGAATACTTCACTGCCGGCTGTCAAGAGGGCACCTACTCAAACATCGACTCCTCTGCGATGAGCCGGCTACACTCGACAAACTACTGATCATAGCAGACATGTACGCCATTGCCGACTCCTCCATGAAATCGGAGCTCCGAGTGGACGCGTCTAGGAAAGTGCTCCCTCTGGCTCCTTAGACACCGGCTGGTGATAACGGTCGGCGACAGCAACAGAAGGACAACAAGCGCAAGTCCCCGCAGCCGGCTTCCACCAGCTGACAAGTGGCAACAGTTGAAGACCAGCAGCCGGAGGGTCAGCCCGCCCCCAAGCGTCAGAAGGGCGGCAAGCCTGCTTGGCTGCCTGCCTTCTCCTACGAGCAAATCGTTGATTCTTCCTGCAAATTCCATAGCGGTGCGAAGCCATCCAACCACACCACTCGGAAATGCCATTGGCTCACTCGAATTGCCAAGGGCGAAGGACTGCCGCCTCCACCTGCTGGCCAGCCGTCTCCGCCTCCTCCGCAGCCGGCAGTCCACTCTGTTGCCACCGTCCAAGATGAATTCCCTGAAGAACACGAGGCCTACGTCGTCTTCACCAGTGTGGCTGACGACAGGCATAGTCGGCGTCAATAGCACCGTGAGGTGAATGCTGTCACTTCAGAGGCCTCGGAATTCATGCAATGGTTCGAGAAGCCCATCAGCTGGAGCCGTGCAGACCACCCGGAGGTGATGCCTTCTCTGGGTTCCTATGCCTTGGTGTTGGATGCCACCTTTTCAACAGATAGGCGAGCTGCTCGTTTCTCCCGAGTCCTGATAGATGGCGGTAGCAGCATCAACATCATCTGCCGTGACACCATGGAGAAACTGCACATCAAAGAAAGACAACTCCAGCCTAGTCGGACTGTTTTCCATGGCATTGTACCTAGCCTTTCATGCTCACCAATCGACAAGATCAACAGATAGCCTACCTCAAGATGAAGATGTCGGGTACCAAGGGCAATATCACCATAGCCGGTGACTACAAGAAGTCAGCCGCCTGTGCTACTGCCAGTAGTCGGTTGGCTGAGTCCCTCGTGATTGCAGCCGAGAAGAAGCTCCTTGACCGGGTTGTGGCCATGGCTAGCAAGAATCCGGACCTGTCACCGGACCCCAAGGCATCGAAAGCCCCGGGTTCTTTCCAGCCGGCCAAAGAAACAAAGAAGATCCCCTTGGACCCTGACCACCCGGAGAAGCATGCTATCGTGGGGACCAACCTCGATAGCAAATAGGAAAGCAAGCTCGTCGATTTCCTCCGTGAGAATCGGGACATCTTCGCATGGTCTCCCAAGGACATGCCGAGTGTTCCGACGAATTTCGCCGAGCACAAGCTACATGTTAGATCAGATGCAAACCAGTCAAGCAGCCCCTCTGCTGCCTGTCATAAGAAAAAAGAAGAATTGTTGGTAAAGAGATAGCTCGACTCCTAGCAGCTGGCTTCATTATGGAAGTGTTCTTTCTAGAATGGCTTGCCAACCCAGTCCTTGTACTGAAGAAGAATAACAAGTGGCGCATGTGTATTGACTACACCAGCCTCAACAAAGCCTACCCCAAAGATCCATTTTCTCTGCCCTGGATTGATCAAGTGATAGATTCCACAGCCGGATGCGAGTTGCTGTCTTTCATTGATGCCTACTCCGGCTACCACCAGATCAAGCTGAACCCGACCGATCGTCTGAAGACCGCCTTTATCACACCATTCGGAGCCTTCTGCTACCTGACCATGACATTCGGCCTGAGAAACGCCGGTGCCACTTTTCAGTGTTGCATGCAGAAGTGCCTCCTCAAGCAACTCGGCAGAAATGCCCAGGTCTATGTAGACAATATTGTGGTGAAGACGGAGAAGCGTGTCACACTTCTGGAAGATCTCAAGGAGACTTTTGACAAGCTGCGCCGTTTTCAAATCAAGCTCAACCCAGAAAAGTGTGTCTTCGGAGACCCAGCCAGCCAGCTCCTTGGCTTCCTTGTCTCAGAACGTGGCATTGAGTGCAACCCTATGAAGATCAAGGCCATTGAGAGGATGGAGAGACCCACCCGACTGCGAGGCGTCCAAAAGTTCACCAGTTGATTGGTGTCCATCAGCCGCTTCATCAGTTGGCTGGGCAAGAAGGCTCTTCCACTGTACCAGTTAATGAAGAAAACCACTCACTTCGAGTGGAACGACAAGGTGGATGAGGCCTTCCTCCAGCTCAAGAAAGTGCTGACTACACTGCTTGTCCTAGTGGCTCCGGCTGCTAAAGAGCCCATGTTCCTCTACATCGCCGCCACCAGCCGGATGGTCAGCACTTTCATTGTGGTAGAGCGTCTAGAGGACGGCAGAGCACAGCTAGTCCAGAGGCCCGTGTACTGCCTGAGTGAGGTGTTGTCGGCCTCAAAGCAGAATTACCCCCACTACCAGAAGATGTGCTATGGCGTGTACTTCGCCGCCAAGAAGCTCAAGCAATATTTCCAAAGGCACTCTATCATGGTCGTCTGCATTGCTCCACTGGCCGAGATCATGGGCAACGGGGATACATCAGGCCGGGTGGCCAAATGGGCCATCGAGCTGGCCCCCAACACCATCTTCTACCAGCCATACACTGCCATCAAGTCCCAAGCTCTGGCCGACTTCCTCGTCGACTGGGACGGGACCCAGTACATGCGCCAGCTCCGGACTCCACTCATTAGCGGATACACTTTGATGGCTCGAAGATGCGAACCGGTTTGGGAGCCAGCATTATCCTCACTTCTCCCAAAGGTGACAAGCTCAGATACACGCTGCAAATTCACTTTGCCGGCTCCAACAATGTGGCCGAGTACGAGGCGCTCATACACGGACTCCGCCTGGCCAAGGAGATTGGCATCCGCCGGATTCTGTGTTACGGCGACTCGGACTTGGTGGTCCAGCAGTCATCTGGCAACTGGGGTGCCAAGGATGCAAACATGGCGATCTACCGCTTCCTCGTCCAGCAGATCAGCGGATACTTTGACGGGTGCAAGTTCCTTCACGTGCCACGAGCCGACAACGAGCAAACCGATGCCCTGGCACGGATCGGCTCCACCCGCCAAGCGATACCAGTCGGCGTCTCCCTCCTGTGCCTCCGCAAGCCATCTATCAAGCCTTCGCCAGAATCAGAGTCCAACTTCGTACCGGCTACTCCCAGAATAGTCGGATCTGACTCGGGGGCTGCAGCAGCCATCTCGGGGACTTCGCAGACGGATCGGGGACTACAGCAGTCGCTGAAAGTGCTAGTTATCGACTAGAGGGGGTGAATAGGTGATTTTTATGAAAGTCTTCAAAACACGGAGGCTTTGAAGACAAACAGAAGAATTGAACCTATTGATATGCAGCGAAAGGTAGACTACACTAGACAAGCCCTAGTCAAGTAAGCAATGAAGTGAAAGCACGAAGACTATCAGCAGCTAGGTAGTATGGATCAGGATGGAAGATAGTATGAAGCCAAACATTAAACAGTCTTCACTCAGTGAAGTCAATCAGATCATACGGGCAAGCAATGACTTCATGAAGACAAACTGTAAAGTAAAGGGAAGTGAAGGATAGAACCAGTAGCTTGATGAAGACATGGATTTGGTAGAGCAGTTCCAGTTGCTGCGACAACTGTACGTCTGGTTAGGGAGGCTGAGATTCAACTCAGAAGACCGTGTCTTCACCTTATTCCCCTTGAGCTAAGACACACAGTCCTGGCCCAATCACTCTGGTAAGTCTTCAAGGTAAACTTCCAAACCTTCACAGACTTCATTCACCGGTGATCCACAATGACTCTTGGACACTTAGAACGCGATGCCTAACCGGCTGGAGGATTCACAGTCCTCAAGTGTAACAAGTCCTCAGGTCACGTAGAGAGAAAGACTTCAGTGATGCTTAACACCCGTTGGCTTTGGGTGTTTTGGGCATTGTCCTCGCAAGGATCTCTCTCAAATGCTTCGAGGGTGGGTTGCTCTAAAACGACAAAAGCCATGCACTAACTCTGAGCAGCCACCAATTTATGGTGTAGGGGTGGGCTATTCATAGCCAGGAGGCAACCCGACCTGATTTTTCTGAAATGACCCTGGGTCACTAAGGAACTGACACGTGTCCAACGGTCAGATTTCAAACACACGCGGCAGCTTGACTTGGGCTACAAGTAAAGCTGACTTATCCAGCTCTGGATAAGATTTTCTCTCATTGTCTTCGCTCGAAGACATAGGATTTGGTTGAGCATCACATCAGTCACTCTGACTTTGTTCACTTGGACCCCACTTAATAGTACGGTGGTTCCTATGACTCAACAAAGAAGAAACGGAAACTACGAAACAACTATGTCTTCATACTCCATAGTCTTCATACGATGTCTTCTCATGTCATAGTCTTCAATGTGAATCTCTTCTCGGACCACCATTGTCTTCAATGTCTTCACACATTTTTAGGGGTCCTCTCTGGTAGGTAAACCGAATCAATGAGGGACTACTACCTGTGTTATCCTGCAATTCTCACAAACACATTAGTCCCTCAACCAAGTTTGTCGTCAATACTCCAAAATCAACTAGGATGGCACTAGATGCACTTACAATTTCCCCCTTTTTGGTGATTGATGACAAACTGGTTGAAGTTTTCAACGGGGATAAAAGTATGTGAAAGTTGAGAATTACGACATTCTCTTCATAAGTAGCAAAAGGCTCCTGTCGGTGTCAAAACCGGCGGATCTCGGGTAGGGGGTCCCGAACTGTGCGTCTAGGCCGGATGGTAACAGGAGGCAAGGGACACGAAGTTTTACCCAGGTTCGGTCCCTCTCGATGGAGGTAAAACCCTACGTCCTGCTTGATTAATATTGATGATATGGGTAGTACAAGATTAGATCTACCACGAGATCGAAGAGGCTAAACCCTAGAAGCTAGCCTATGGTATGATTGTTTTTGTGTATGTTGTCCTACGGACTAAAACCCTCCAGTTTATATAGACACCGGAGAGGGTTAGGGTTACACAAAGTCGGTTACAAGGGTAGGAGATCTGTATATCCGTATCGCCAAGCTTGCCTTCCACGCCAAGGAAAGTCCCTTCCGGACACGGGACGAAGTCTTCAATCTTGTGTCTTCATAGTCCAGGAGTCCGGCTGAATATATAGTCCGGCTATCCGAACACCCCCTAATCCAGGACTCCCTCAGTAGCCCCTGAACCAGGCTTCAATGACGACGAGTCCGGCGCGCATATTGTCTTCGGCATTGCAAGGCGGGTTCCTCCTCCAAGTACTTCATAGAAGATTTTGAACACAAAGATAGTGTCCGGCTCTGCAAAATAAGTTTCCACATATTGCCATAGAGAGAATAATATTTACACCAATCTAATCTGCTGACGTATTCTGTAGCGTGACACACCACGGCCAAGCCTTTATCCGAGTCGTTTCATTATGGCACCTCAGCGCGTCATGCGAGGCGGTTTCCTTGGCACGTCCTGTTAAAGCAGAGATCGTGTCCCCTTATCCCAGGATTCTCATCAATATGGGCATGGGTAACCCAACCGCGCCATTGATTATGGCGCTTGGAGATAAGCGAGTTTTACCAGGCTGGTGGGGACATGTAGTTGCGTCCACCCATATAAGGGGATAAGGATCCACCTTTTCACCTACGCCTTCTTCCTCCTTTGCCTATCCATTCTTGCACACTCGAGCTCCAGCGCCCAAGTCCGCACTCCCCACCTCAACCTTCTCCAGCCATGTCCGGAGCGGGAGGCAAGTGGATGGTCTCCTCCGTCACGGAGGGACACATCAAAAAGCTGAGGAAGGCCTGATACCTGTCTAACGACATCGCGTACCGGCTTCCCAAAAAGGGGCAGCTCATCCCCACCCCTAGGCCCCATGAGAGGGTGGTGTTTCTCCCTCACTTCCTCCATGGACTGGGCTTCCTTCTTCACCCATTTGTCCGGGGACTCATGTTCTACTATGGCCTGGATTTCCATGATCTGGCCCTGAATTTTGTCCTCAACATCTCGGCATTTATCGTCGTGTGCGAGGCTTTCCTCCGCATCCGCCCCCATTTCGGCCTATGGCTCAAGACTTTCAACGTCAAGCCGAAGGTGGTGCGCGGCAACCAGGCGGAGTGCGGAGGCGCCATGGTGGGCAAGATGGCCAACGTCCTATGGCTCGAGGGCTCCTTTGTGGAGACCCTGAAGGGGTGGCAATCAGGGTGGTTTTACATCACCGAGCCGCACGACGCCGAATGGGTCGCACCCCCCGAGTTTCGATCCGGACCCCCTACGCGGCTTACCTCCTGGAAGGAGACGGGCCTGTCGTGGGGTAAGAAAGGAGAGCTGACCGGACTCCAAACATGCGTCCAAACCCTGGTGGACAAGAAGCTCAAACTTGTCAACGTAGTCCAGGTTATACTCATCCGCTTGATCCTCCCGTCTCAACAACGGGCTTTCAACCTGCGGGAGTTCGACCCGGTGCGGCACAAAACTCTGAGCAGGCTCTTCAACACAACGTACGAAGATGCCTGGAAGGTGCTTTTCAAGGGCGCCGAGGCTCCCGCATCCGCTACCGAGGATCGCGGATTCAGTGCGCAGCGTCACGCTCTCGCGGTAAGCTGTTTTTTCCTTTTACAGGGTATCAGTTTTTCATAGTTTGACTCCATGCGGGATCTAAGCTCCCTTACCTTTGACAGGACTGGCAGGTGACGTCCGGACAGATCAACTGTCCGGCTCCATTGCCCGAAGGCCCAGGGGACGCTCGCTTGGCGAAGCTGCTGGTTCCGGCACCCTATGTGGTACCGGAGAAGAAGGCCGCAAAAAAGGCCACGGGGACTCGAAAGAGTGCTCGGCGCCAGGAGGTGTCGGATCCATCATCCTACGGTTCCGAGGCACATTCCTCCCATGAAGACGAGGAGGAAGAAGAAGATACCTCTCCCCCTCTAGCGGGAGGAGAGAAGAAGAGGAAGGCCGCCCTCTCTGGGGAGGTCGGAGGGTCCAAGAAGGGGAAAACCCTTCCTCCGGACTACTCCACCGACGCCGACGACGGCGGAGAGGATTGGCAGCCCAGGGTCAAGCCCCTGGCAAAATCGTATGTATCCGGATACCAGAGAAATTCATAGTATTCATTTATTGCACAGCTTTCCCTTATGTCGAATATGTTTATGCAGCCCACCCAAAGACCGGCTCGATGCGTCGTCGAGCGGCTCACTGGACTTGTCGGATTTGAACTCGCTTCCGACGGCTTCCTCCCCCTGCCCTACGGACGACACCGAAGTGTTGTCCCAACAGGTTCCAAGCCGGGAGGAGGTGGTCCTGGAGGCGCCGCAAGGCGACCTCCCGGACTCCAGGAGTAAAGGGGATGAAACCCCCCAGGGCTCCAAGTCCGGCTCTAGGCTGGACACCGCTCTGGAACCTTCAAAGGTTCTAGAGTCCGGTGGGGGACCTCCTTCCAAGAGGAGCAAGCCCACCGTGTCAGTGACCCCCGTCCAACCGGAGGCGCCGGACAATCTATTGGAGGCGCTCCAAGGCGCCTCCATCGACGAGGAGCACCGCACCATTATGAGTGCGGTGGTCCAGAAGGTTCAGTCCGCCAAGAGCGGACTGACTGAAGCTTGTACTAGCCTTTTGACAGGCTTTGAGGTAAGTAAAGAATATGTAAATAATATTACCGCATAGACAGTAGCCCCTGATGCTCTGTTTGGCGTTCGGGAAGAAAAGCCGAATAGAGGATCAAATAAAATTCGCAGGAGTCTAACAAAAATGAGTCAATATGCGTATGCAGGCTTCCCTGCTTGCGTCCGCCGCACTGACTGTGGAAGTGGACACTCTAAAGCAGATCATCGAGCGGTCCGAGCAAGAGCTCGGGTGTGCCAAGAAGCAGCTCGAGGACAATGAAGGTAAGAAATACCTTGTTTTTAAATATATATAAAAAGGTGCAATTGCAAAGAATGATAGGATTATCATGGCTATTGTAGGGGCCACGTCTGAAGTGGCGTCCCTTAAGCAAGCGCTGGTCGAGGCCGAGAAGAGGACGGCCTCGGAGCGCACCGAGCGGGAGAAGT
This sequence comes from Triticum urartu, assembly GCF_003073215.2. Lineage (NCBI taxonomy): Eukaryota > Viridiplantae > Streptophyta > Magnoliopsida > Poales > Poaceae > Triticum > Triticum urartu. Next base: position 212,746,949 of record NC_053027.1, read on the forward strand.
ATGAGGCCGAGGTTGGCAAGGTGCGGCAAGAGCTCCAGGCTCTCATGGAAAAACATGAGAGTTTGGAGCTTGACTCAAAGACGCGAGCGTCCGAGCTCGCAGTGGCTATTGAAAATGCCAAGTCTGCCAAGGCCGAATCCCAGAAGACCCTCCAGGAGTTGGATGAGGTGAAGAAGATAGCGGCGGGTAAGGCATTCTTTATGCAAAGCAAACACATAAACGTGAGTTACTTGTTACTTACCCGAATCCGGAGCTCTCCAGGAGTGTTCGCAAATCTTCCGCGGAGTGTGTCCGATGCCGCCGCATTCTATCGAGCCGAGGAGGGCAGCTCGATAGAGAAGGTGTTCTGGTCTCAGTATGCTGAGGCCGGACACCCCATGCCCCTGAGCGACCAGCTGAAGCAACTGGTCGAGCTCCACAAGGCGGCCGAACAGGCCATGAAGGGCCTCATTGTTCGGCTGTGGCCTGGAGGGGCTCTGCCTGGGAGCTATTTCGTGCTGGTGCGGCGGCTGGTGGAGGCCTGTCCAAGGCTCGAAGTCATCAAGCGCTCCGTCTGCATTGAAGGTCCCCGTAGGGCCCTTGCCCGTGCTAAGGTGCACTGGGGAAAGCTGGATGCTGAGAAGCTTGTGAAGGACGGGCTACCACCGGGGAAAGAGCATCGCAAGCCCGAGAATTACTATAAGGATGTTCTAAAGGGTGCCTGCCTTGTGGTGGATGAATGTTCTAGGGATGTAATTTTTGAGTGAAACTTGCTCGTTTTGTCCTGTGTGCTGAAAACTTGTTCATATGCGCTAAGCAATGCTGTTGGAATTTAAAATATTACCTTCTGTGCGGCTGTTTATCAATTCTGAGAGATGGCGAGTCGTCGGCTTCTGCCCCCGTGCCGCTAGTGCTGGGGTGTTCAGGGATAAACCTGAGCACTCTTTTTCCCATGTTCGGGTCCTTCGAGGGAGGCGCTCAGCCCAACGAACAAGGCAATCGGACTATAATGCGTGAACACTCTCACTTTGCCATAGAATTCTATAATTTTAAATTTCAGCGAAGCCCCTGGTATTCGGAAGACCGAGTTTGGGGCGCTATCCACGCCTTGGCCGGACAGAGCCGGCTCCTCGCCCTAAGCGGCATAAGTCTTTAGGGACTCGAAAAACCTCTCGAACAGCGACCAGCTTTCGCTTCATCATGACAGTCAGTTTTAGCTTTCTCCACTGAGGTGCTCGACCCAACTCAACTAGGGCACAATCGCAGTGGTTCTCCTAGTGCTACCTTAGCCGATATAGCGGAACGTAAGGCACCAAAACATAGGAGCCGGGCAAACCCAACTATTGACCCAAGACATGATTCGGAGCCGATGCATATAATGCTATAAGTTCGGGGTGCCACACTTGTAAAAGTGTTCGGACTTCTCACACCATATTGAGGTGTACTAAAGCCCCTGGCGTATTTTGGCCGTACCAACGTGTACGGGTGCGACATGTCGTTAAGGAACATATATAAAGAAAAAAGGTAATGCAAAAATAGACGAAAGCTATGCATTGTTTATTAAAAAGGGCTGTGATCAAAGCAGAACGATACAAATAATGCGATAAGTGAAAGGTTGGACTAGTTAACATGTCCGTTCTAGGGGCAAGCTACGGAATAGTATGCGGAACAGGTATACTTCTCGTGATAGAGACCACCTGGGAGTTCCGTAATGCGGCGTGGCTTGTCTACTTCCCTGGTTCTTGCATCGTTTGTGCGGTAATTGAACTGCCGAACATGCCTTCCGAAGGATGGAGTCCTGAAAGTAAGAGAAAATGATAAAGTCGGCAGCCCCTGGTACGGTTTAAGCCGAGTTTCGGGCGAGCCGTGATGGTGCCCCTCCCCCTGTACCCATGGTATCTCTAGAGTGTAGTTATGTACGCGAAGTACTGGCGTCGCCTTTTTGTGAGGGTTGGGGTTGGGGCCGCATTGCTACGCCTGCTCAGATCGTGCCAGGCGGTCTTGTTGTAGGTTACTCCGGGCGCGCTTGACGGTGTCTGGTCGTTTAGTGGCCGGACTTGAGAACTGCCTGGAGAGGCTGCTTTGTACTTCCGCTGCAAGGGCCGCCGTGTGCTCCTCCGTTCGGAGGGAGCGTTCGGTGTTTCCATAGACCGTAATTACTCCTCGAGGGCCTGGCAACTTGGCGAATGCGGTTCGCCCGAGTAGTGCGTGATAACCACTGCAGAACGGGACTATGTCGAAGATTAACTCCTCGCTTCGGAAATTATCCGGAGATCCGAAGACCACTTCAAGTGTGACTGAGCCTGTACAGTTGGCCTCTACACCTGGTATTACGCCTTTAAAGGTCGTTTTGGTGGGCCTAATCCTCGAGGGATCTATGCCCATTTTCCGCACTATATCCTGGTAAAGCAGGTTCAGGCTGCTGCCGCCGTCCATAAGGACTCTAGTGAGATGAAATCCGTCAATAATTGGGCCTAGAACCAATGCGGCGAATCCGCCATGACGGATGCTAGTGGGATGGTCCCTTCGATCAAAGGTGATCGGGCAGGAGGACCATGGGTTGAACTTTGGGGCGACTGGCTCTACCGCGTATACGTCCCTTAACGTGCGCTTCCGCTCCCTTTTGGGGACGTGGGTTGCGTATATCATGTTCACCGTCCGCACTTGTGGGGGAAAACCCTTCTGTCCACTGTTGTTCGGCGGCCTTCGCGTATATCATGTTCAATGCCCCTTGTCTTCATTTTCGGTGTTTAACTTGCCTGCCTGCTTGAACACCCAACAATCCCTGTTGGTGTGATTGGCCGGCTTTTCGGGGGTGCCATGTATCTGGCACAAGCGGTCGAGTATTCGGTCCAAACTGGACGGGCCCCTAGGTTTCCTTTTGAATGGCTTTTTCCGCTGACCGGATTTAGAGCCTCTGAATCCGGCATTAACTGCCGTATCCTCAGCATTGTCGCTGTTAATGCGGCGCTTCTACTTGTTGCGATGCGACCTGCCACTACTGTCCCTGGTGTCCGAACTACCAGGGTTCTTGGTCATATTGTTGCTATGAGCAAGCCAGCTGTCTTCTCCCGCGCAAAAGCAGGTCATGAGTGTCGTGAGTGCTGCCATAGATTTCGGCTTTTCCTGTCCAAGGTGCTGGGCCAGCCACTCTTCACGGATATTGTGCTTGAAGGCTGCTAGGGCCTCAGCGTCCGGACAGTCGACTATTTGATTTTTCTTTGTTAGGAACCGTGTCCAGAATTGCCTGGCCGATTCCTCTGGCTGCTGAATTACGTGACTTAGGTCATCGGCGTCTGGGGGTCGCACATAAGTGCCCTAGAAATTGTCGAGGAATGCGGCTTCCAGGTCCTCCCAACAACTGATTGATCCCGTTGGCAAGCTGTTAAGCCAATGCCGAGCTGGTCCTTTAAGCTTGAGTGGGAGGTATTTGATGGAGATAATCCTTGATCCATACCGCGGGATCTGTTGTGCCATCATATGATTCGATGTTTACGGGTTTGAAACCCTCAGGGATTTGATGATTCGTTATTTCGTCTGTGAAGCATAGTGGGTGTGCGGCGCCTCTGTACTGGGCTATATCATGACGTAGCTCCAATGAGCTTTGTCTACTGTGTTCGGCCCTGCCGAATTTGTGGCCGGCGTGACAGTTACCGTCTCGAGCCGTGGGGCACCCTCGCGATCTGTAGATCGATCTTGTTTGGCTTGCCTTATCCTCCAACATATCTCGTAAGTCCAGCGCATATTCCCGTGCCTTGGTACGGGGTGCGGCTTGAGTGGAGGTCTGAGAGGCCTCTCTGTCGCGGCCACGAGGTGGCCGGTCGGCCGCATCAAGTGCTTCCTCCTCTAATTGGGGTAGCAACCTGCGCTTTGGGTAGCTCTTGGAGGGGCGCTCGAGTTTATGCTCTTTGGACGCAAGGACTTCAGTCCATCTGTGGACAGGCAAATCATGATCAGCTCTAAGTTGTTGCTGTTTTTTCTTGAGGCTTCTTGCCGTGGCCATAAGCCTGCGTTGAAAACGCTTTTGCTCGACGGGATCCTCTGGCACAACGAATTCGTTGTCGTCGAGGCTTGCCTCATCTTCGGAGGGAGGCATATAATTATCGTCCTCGACCTCTCTGTCTGCCGCTCTCTCATGAGGGCTGGTTTCTCCATCCTCCTGTGCTAAATCTTGCTGGAGGGGGTTTTCTTCGGCACTTTCCAGAGTATTATTATCTCCCGTGCTGGAATCACCGTATTTGTTTTGGCAGGATTTTGAGCGGTGCCGCTGATGCCGGCACTTAGGCTGCTTCTTGGAGGGGTCATCCTCCGCTGTTCCATCGCCATCTCCTTCTTTTGGGGTGTCCACCATGTATATGTCATATGACGAGGTGGCTTTCCAGGGCCTGATAGGCGCTGGTTCTTCATCGTCTCCTTCATCGGCGTCCATACCGTCGATGTCTTCGGAGTCGAAGTCGAGCATGTCGGTTAAGTCGTCGACAGTGGCTAGAAAGTGGGTGGTGGGTGGGCTTTGAATTTATTCATCGTCCAAATCCCAACCTTGCTGGTCGTAGTCTGGCCAGGGCTCTCCTGATAAAGAGAGAGACTCTAGTGTCTTCAGAATATCGCCGAAAGGCGAGTGCTGAAAGATGTCCGCGGTAGTAAACTCCATAATCGGCACCCAATCGGATTCGATCGATAGGGGCGCGGAGGGTTCGGAGTTCGGAGAGGAGTCCGGCTCCTTGGAGTCACGAGTCTCGCAGAGTACGAGGCTGGTGTTCGGCTCGATCACCGTTGGGATCGCAGCCCCCGAGGCGGCGTCCAACCACCCATCCTCGATCGGCGTAGTTGGCTCCGAATTAAGGGTCGAAGCTGATGCGGGTGCGGCCTCCAGGGCACTGTTCGGCGGCAGAGCTAGATCATGCTCGTCGTGATAGTGTGGCACGCTCGGCAGTGGCTCGAATCTATCGAAGATCAAGTCCCCGCGGATGTCGGCCGTGTAGTTTAAACTTCCAAATCTGACCTGACGGCCAGGGGCGTAGCTTTCGATCTCTCCAGATGGCCAAGTGAATTGGCCCGTAGTGCGAAGCCGCCGAAGACGAAGATCTGTCCGGGGAGGAAGGTCTCACCCTGGACTACATCGCTATTGATGATCGTAGGAGCCATCAAGCCTGGCGGCGACGACACAGAGGAACTCTCAATGAAAGCACCAATGTCGGTGTCAAAACCGGCGGATCTCGGGTAGGGGGTCCCAAACTGTGCGTCTAGGCCGGATGGTAACAGGAGGCAAGGGACACGAAGTTTTACCCATGTTCGGGCCCTCTCGATGGAGGTAAAACCCTATGTCCTACTTGATTAGTATTGATGATATGGGTAGTACAAGAGTAGATCTACCATGAGATCGAAGAGGCTAAACCCTATAAGCTAGCCTATGGTATGATTGTTGTTGCGTATGTTGTCCTACGGACTAAAACCCTCCGGTTTATATAGACACCGGAGAGGGTTAGGGTTACACAAAGTCGGTTACAAGGGTAGGAGATCTGTATATCCGTATCGCCAAGCTTGCCTTCCACGCCAAGGAAAGTCCCTTCCGGGCACGGGACGAAGTCTTCAATCTTGTATCTTCATAGTCCAGGAGTCCGGCTGAAGGTATAGTCCGGCTGAAGGTATAGTCCGGCTATCCGAACACCCCCTAATCCAGGACTCCCTCGGCTCCCCCTGAAGATGTGCATATAAGTAGTTTTCTTTTGAATGCAAATGCACATGGCAGGTTTTACTTTGTGGAGATCCTCTTCAACTTATGAAGACAATTCATCATGCATATAAAGATATAGCGAAGATAATGACATGCATAATGAAAAATGGACGTCTGCGAAATGACTTCATGCGAAATTTATCATCGCATCACAGAGTAGCAGAAAAAGTAGCAGATGACCATCGAGTTTAAGTGTTACAACTCAGAGAACCAAATGTATCAAAAGATGAGAGTTATAAACACTTGGCAAAAATAGTGCAACCACCCATAAGGACCCGCTTGAAGACTATCAACTCATATGCTTCTCCCCCTTTTGTCAGTAATGACCAAAAAGGTTTGAAGACATAGAGTATCTACTCGTTCACATCAGGAGTAGATGTAGGTGCAATGTCGACGCTGGAGTTCGGTGGTGCAGAAGGGCCTGGTGCAGTGTCGAGATGAAGTGAAGCCATGGTTGGTGAAGTGGCATCGTCTTCTTCATGGACGACTCTCGCAACAACAATTGCAACCGAAGATGAATACTCAGAATCTTCTATTGAGGGAGTGCGATGCCAACTTGCATTGCATGGACGTCTGGAATCAAATTTGAAGCCTTTAGTGAAGCCATCTTTGCGAAGATCTTCTTCAGGGCATAGTAGTGTGAGGCTCTTCCAAGACCGCTGAGAGGCTTCAAGGGCTACGAACGAGTTCTTGGTGGCCAAGTTTCTGAGGTGATTGACGTCCACCAAGATACTCTGCATCTAACGCCTTAGCCAGTCATGATGCTTATCCTGCTTCTGATGTAAGGCCACAAGAAGCTCCCGGTCATTGAGAACACGAGAATGCTTCCGAGGCCTTTGAGCTATTGTACTGTCAGTGGCTTCGGTGTTGGCACGATGAGGCACACAAATGTTGCCAGCCAGAGGATAAGTAGGAGTTGCAGCATTGGGGACATGAATGCCTTCTATTGGCTACGTGAAGCTTTGATGATCAACATTATGAAGATATAGCGGCTCCTTCGCAGGCTCTGGGTAGATGGCTTCAACGGACAAATCAACCTCAGGCAGAAAGACGGGATGGTTGCGTGCTGAGGGCTGATAGTCAACAGAAGAGTGGAGCTTGATCAGGCGCATCACCCATGGAGCATAAAACTTCAGGCTAAACAGATCAATCCCAGATGCAGCAAGTTGTCTGATGAAGAAATCTTGGGTGTTGAATTTGATTCCATTGATGATGTAAAACGCCAAAGTCTTCATGGCTCCTCCAAGTTTGGCTTCAACAGTATATCCCTTGATTGGCCATAGAGTACGCCTCAGAATATGATATACCTTGCGGGGCAAGTACTCGTGGTCTTTGACGAAGAACTCTTTGGGGTATTCAGCATCTTGGGGCAGTGACTTCATCATGCTGAGCATCTTGCTCATATTGGGTTCATGCCTCTAGAAGATAGTCTACAGTTCATCAGGATGACATTGACAACCAGGCTCATAGAACTCGCCTGGAGTGGGCAAGGAAGTAAGCTCAATGATGTCTTGAGCTTTGGCTTCATGATGAACATCACCTGTCATCCACTCAAGGACCCATGTCTTCGGATCCCTGTTGTAGCCATGAATGTGAAGAGTGGCATAGAACTGCAACAGAAGCTCTTCATTCCAGTGTTCCTTGTCAGTAACGAATGGTAGAAGACCAACTTCCCTAAAATAGTCAAGGGCTTCTTCAAGGCAGGGCAGCCCAGCCCAGCAATAGCTTTACAATCAAGGCACATATGTGGAAAGATTCGCCCCTGATTGTATAGAATACAGGAGTAGTAGTTGCGCTGTTGATAGCTCCAAAATCGATCAGATGAGATCTTTGGCTTCCAGTATGGATTCTTGGTGCCATCGAAGAAGGTATTGTGTGCCCCGAAGCTGTTCACATTGAACGATCCTGGGGATGTGGCAGCACCTGGAAGCCTTGGTAGCCTGGGCTTTGGCTTCTGAACTTGTGGCCTATGCTCCACATGATAGTCATATTGAGGTCCGGGAGCAGTGGGAGGTACCATAATGGGCCATCAAACTGTGACAAGGTCACCATGATTATAGGCCTGTTTAATGGTGTGAGGCCTTGGAGGGGGAACTGGGGCTTCAGTATTCACAGTGGCTTCAGGCGCCACATTGTCTTCGGGCGCCACATTAGCTTCAGGCGCCACATTATCTTCAGGCGCCACATGGTCTTCAGTCATGACAGTATCATTGGCTTCAGCATCATTGTTTGTGGCTGCCTCAGTAGTTTCAACCTCCATTTGTACAGTAACAGGAGGGTCGGGCACGGACTCATTCTCCTCGAGAATGACTTGGTCAGTAGCATGGGGTGTAGCAACTCTTTCTTCTTGTCTTGGTTCTTCTTTTTCTTCATCGGCTGATGCAGCCGGAATGTCTTCAGCAGCTTTAGCTTCCGACTCGGAGACATTCACAATTGGGGTGGCTTCAGGAAACACTTGACGTGCTACTGAGCTTTGTTGCACTTCCCCTTCTGGAATGCTCGACATGGTGACCTGGGGCCTGGGGCCTTTGCGAAGCCTGCGGAAAGCGGGTGATGCCTATGGTGACGGTGAGGTCTGTACCATGTAGCTATCATCGTCAAGCACCCAAGTGGTGACTTGAGGTGTTGGAGTTCTGGGCGTGTCTTCATGGATGGGGGTGTTTATTGAGGGCGATCGGCCCATGAATCATCTTGAGCAATTGGCGTCAATGGACGACCAATACTGATGAGTTCGATGTTCGCAAGAACAGGCGATGATACCACTTGATGCTCAAGTTGAGGAAGGACTTCATCATCTTCAACATTGTCTTCATGACCAATGTCTTCAGCTGTGATGGGGTCAACAGCTGGAACTTCTTCATCTTCAAGAGCCTCTGTGAAAGCAAGATCGTGAATCACTAGGCAACGCTCTTGGTTGGTGGAGGCTAGACGGGCAACAGAAATGGGCTCAACCACAAGGGGCTCAGAGGCCACAGCACGCTCTTTCTTTGAAGACTTTGTCTTCAGATTCTTCTTGGATGGGGCCTCATCGGAGGTGTTCTTGTGCTTGCGCTTCCTGGCATCAGCTTCAGCTGCCCTGGTCTTCTTCAGTTCTGAAGCTGCTGAGGGGACCTTAGGCTTCGAGCCTGTCATGCTGGCAGGGAAGACAATGCGAGGTTCTTCCTGCCTTGGTCCTTCAGTTCGGGCCACAACAGACTTCTTTGTTGGCTTGGCAGCCATTCTTGGGTCGATGCTAGGATGACCAAGAGCCTTGCGCTTCTCAGCCTCATTGTGTGCTTGAACACATTTCTGCGCAAAGTACTTCATGCACTCTCTTGAACCTTTAGCTTCTTCACGCTTCTTGTGAAACTACTCCTTGAGCTCATGCAACATCTTCTTGAAGATCTGAACATCTGCCACGCTGAGCTTGGCCATGTTCTTCTTGAAGTGAGCCTTTTCATAGTCAATTTTGTTTTTCAGCTCAACTATCTTCTAAGCCACGGCCAGCTCATTAGCAATGTCTTCGTGGAAGGTGACACTGATATCCACAGGAAGTTGAAGATCATCGATGCTTATGCTCTGGTCATCGAACCACTCATCAATGAAGTTGTTCAGAATATCCACGTCAAAGAGGGGCAGATCGTTGAAGATCTCCGCCTTTTTCTTGCTCTTAATCAGCTGCTCAAGGGCATCATCACCAAGATCTTCGTCACTGGACAGATCAATGGTGTCTTCTTCGTTCCTTAGAACGGCAGCTGGAGTCAGTTCATGCCCGGAAATCTTCATGGGCTTCTTGGTTTTCTTTGTCTTATCGGCCTTCTTCGAGACACGAGACAAGTCTTTGGACTGCACACTGGCTTCAAGAGGTGCAGTGGCCAATATCTTCACATGCGAAGCTTTTGGTGAGGCAGAGGGCCTTGAAGCCTTTGATTTCTTCTTCTTCTGCGGCTTAGGTGGTGCTGGCGCTTCTTCAGAGTCTGCGTCATCAACAGAGTGTTCCACCGTAGCCCCCTGTACAGCTATGTGAGTGAGAAGGCCATCGAGGTTGTAGAAGGGGCGATGACATTTGGATTGGCATCACGGGTGCCATCGGCCCTTGGAGCAGATGGACCAGGGTTGAAGTTGAGTCCCAGGTCCTTCTTGTTCTTGATAGCAGACTCCTTAGCAAATCGATAATTCTGCTTGAATAGATTGTCTTCACGACACCATTACAAGGATGATGGGTCGGCATTCTCTGGCTGTGGTCCACAGAACATGCACAGGTAGAAGCCTTGAGCAATGGCTTCAGACTTAGACTTGGGCTGCAGATTTCTGTATAGAATATCTCCCTAGGGGCCCTTGATGGCATTCTTTTCAGCATATTCAGCAGTCACAAATATGTACATGAACCATTGCTCTGCCCAATATCTTTGAGTCCATTGGATTCGGGTCTTGCACTGGCCATAGCTCTCATCGGTATCTGACTTGTATAGCTCAAACAGATCTGGAGGCAAATCCTTGGTTGTATCTCAACGGTGTTGTCTCCGCCTTTTCTAGCCAATTTCTCTGTTGCCATTGTATTCATATTAAAAGGCTTCAAGACAGTGAATGGCTTCCTCTTGTTGGTCAGACAGGAACTGGCTTCAGGTGAGTGAATATGATGCTGTAAGAACTCTGCAAATGAATGCGGACTATGAGAACCAAGGGATTCTCCCACGGACATGTACCCGTGACAGCATTAGAGATGCGAGGGAAGGGGAAGAGGTCATATGCATTCTTAGAAGATTCTGAAGATAAATCAGTTTTGAAGACATTGACCTCATAGTGCGAAGACATTCACTTATTTGAAGAGAGTCGGTTCCAGATTTGTACGCATCCATGAATAAGTACAAGTGAGGAATCTAAATAGTTATAAAGCATAAGTGAATATACTTGGCATGATATGAGATGCAGATAAGGATGAATTCATATTTTGAAGTGAAGAAACCACTTATGGTTGAAGTGGATGGATCTGACGGATCTATAAGACAGTAAAAAGTAAGATTTAATTACCGCTTGACGAACTGCTAGACGAGGTGGAGAGAGAGGCCGAGCAACTCAATCTCCCGTGCCCTAACTTGGCGGTGGAAGACATCTACGGCGACGGCAGAGAGGACAAGGTCCGCGGCCGGTCTGAGGACGGCGTCGAAGAAGTCGCGGCATCTAAGCGCTTCGTCTCCGGCGTCAACACAAGCTAACAGAGGCGCTAGGGTTGGTGCGAGGTGGAGAGGTGTAAGAAGAGATAATGGCCACGGTGAGTTGTGTATTTATAAGGACAGGGACGGCACATCGCAATTACGCAGGTGCCCCTGGGGGTTCACATCTGAGGTACACGTGGCATGCATGCAACTTATTAAAAGTTGTTCCACGTTCCCACACACACCTGGATTGTCAAGTGGTCGTTCCGGCTTCTCCAGTTTTTAGTCAAAAAGGATATGGCATTAAAAACAGATTTAAATGTTTGTCACTTTGTCTTCTGCTGACAAAGACTCAGAGAAGACAAACTACAGGTTTCAGTAGAATGCATATGATTTGGATAGATAGAATTTGAGGTAGAAGCACAGAAGAGGTTAGGGTCCGATCACATTGACTTAGATCAATAAAAAATTCAACCATGAAGACATAACTATAAGTGAATGTTGTAGAGGACAAAACACGAATACATACATACATATATATATAGAGAGAGAGAGAGAGTAGCACTATTCTAATCCAGGATTAGAATAGTTATTCTGATCCCAATCAATCCTATATAGGGCCTGATCGAGATCTTTCGGGACTCTTGAACCGGGTTGTGATAAAAAAACGAAAGCCCACCCCACCTCCCCTTCCTGATCCACCACCTTCACTGACCACCCCGATCCACCCCAGCTCCCTGATCCCGATCCACCACCTCAAGCACCTCTCGCACCCAACCGGCACAGCCGCCCGCACCCCGCCCCAACCGGCACCGTCGCCCCTCGCCGCCCGCACACCGCGCAAACCGGCGCCACTCGCACCCCGCCCCAACCGCCGCCGCCGCCCCCATGCCACTCGCACCCCACCCCAACCGTCGTCGCCGCCCCCGTGCCGCTCGCACACCGCCCCAACCGCCTCCACCGCCCCCGACATTGGAGGACACCACGCGTCTCTACCGGGCCCTACCACCTCCACCTCCTCCCGTGGTGCTCCTCCAACGCGGGGGCGCTTGGTTTCCGGTGACGGCACCGACCACTGGAGCTCTCCCACCCGTTGTATTAGTTGCCACATCCGTCGTCGCGGCAGTCCACCCTCTCCTCCGTCGGCAGGGCGGTCCTGCTCCGTTTGGAAGATTTCCCTAACGTCTCCGGCGCTCCTCGCTCTGTACCTTAATCTATAGTGTGCCTTCAGTTTGGAAGGGGAGAGAGACGTGGTGAACGCCGCCATGATTGTGAAGCGGTGAGGTGCAGTAGCACTTGTGACGGCAGCTATTCATGCTGATATGATGTGAGACCCGGTCATGGAGAGAGTAGAGGAAAGTTCAGACAATGTGGCTGACTACATCGTGTGTTTGAAGCAGTTTGTTTCAGCAATGTCGAAGTTTACCGTGTGTTCTTGGGTAGAAGTTCACATATAAAAATGATAGAAGGTCAATTGTGAATGTGATCCCACCTTGTAACATATGGTCATACGCATGCATGTGGGGACTCAGAATGCCATCTTCTGAACCTCAACGACCTGGAAAAGCTACCGAGGACGGATATTGGAGAGAGGCAAGGGAGCCACTGCCCGCGTACAACTAGTTACATGAGTATTTGGACACCGACGACGACTATCGGTGCACTCACAGCCATGTTTAGACTGTAGCGATGACCGAATCAGACCTTTCCCGGCATCAGCAATCTTCCTTCTCTTCCGGTTCATCAACGCGCGCCGCCCTCCACTTGTGATGCTCCACCTGCTAGTGTTAAAGACAAACAATATTGCACAGGAGAAGTTCATGTATTACTGCTCATGGGAAACTTCATCTAAGTTCACGCAAAAAAGTTTGTTTTGTTAAAAAATATAGAGAAGTTCGATTGTTTACAAAACATCTATGTCTTTTCCCTATGCCTGTGACACTAAAACCCTTTTTATTTTAGGTGAGACAATTTTTTTTGTGGATGTGTTGTGCATGTGCTTGTGCTTAGTACACTGAATAGGAAAAAAGATTATTATGGGGCCCTCTAAATGTTTGTCCTATTGCTTATGAAAGTTGACCCCAATTTTCCTATTGTTTTTGCAGACCTTGGATTCAAGAGAAACTGTGTATAAAAAGGGTGTTATTTTGAAATTTCAGGTGTAACGAACATCGAAGTTCAAACAAAAAAATGTAAACAAAAAAATCATGGAATTCAAAAATATGTCACAGAAGTTACAAACGAAAATACGTCACAGAAGTTCAACATGAAAACAGCAGGAAGTTCAACTACTACACTGAATGAATTTCAGATGAAATTTTTTAAAAAAACCATCGTGAGTATGAAAAAATAATCAACACGGGAAAGTTGCGTGTTTACAGCAGCTTTCCATCGGTATATCACTCGTTGAATTCTGAGGAGTGGATGGAGAACTACGAGTAGTGGATGGAGATCTGCGAGCAAAAAAAAAAGCACGTCGAAAACAGAGTGAAGCTCAGGTAGACATGCCGAGAACTTCAGGTTCTTCACGTGGTGCATTTTCGAAGAATCTGTTTCGCGATAGAGGCAGAACGAATGATCCCACCATTTTCAAAATTACTTGAAAATAGCTAGGAATCAGAGAAAACCATCAACATGAAAAAGTTTTGCATTTGTCGTACCTTTTCAACGGTATATTATTTTCCAAATTCCGATGAAGTTTGTAGAAATTGTGACAAAAATATGTTTTCGGCCATTTTCCAAATTGACTTAAAATTGTCTCGAATTAGGAGAAACAATACATACAAAAAAGTTTCGCAATTCCTCAAGATTTCCAACGCCGTATCAGTGGCTGCATTCGGACTTACAGTTAAAAAATTAGCTCAAAAATACGAACTCAGTGGAACTTGGCCCGTTTTCTAAGTTACTTTTAAACCATCCAAAATTAGAAAAAACTTTAAACATGAAAAAGTAGCACATTTTCATAAGCTTTCTAACGCCATATCATTTGCCTCAATTGGATTAGCCATTTAGAAATTACATTGAAAATACGAAGTCGGCTGTTCGGTTTGCGAAATTCTATGATTTTCCAAATTACTCTTTATCCATAGGGAATTAGAGAAAACTTTCAACATGTGGAAGGAGCGGTTTTGTAGCAGCTTTCCAACGCCATATTATTTGCCTCATTCTGATCAATGGTTTAGAAATGTGATCGAAAATACCATTCACGTTTTTTGTACGAAGAAAAAATTGTTTTCAAAACTGCTCTTAAACCGCTTACATTTTGCCAAAAATTTAACTTCGGTCATGGTACTGGTGCCCGTAGCTTTCCAACGGTATATCGCAAGCCCCATTTGGACACCTTTTAGCTGAAGTTCAACCTAGTACTTGGGGAAGGTCAGGCTCATTACTCAGGCAGTTCAGGTTGTGATCAGAATATTATTCTGATCCTGTGATCAGAATAGTGTTTATGTATATCGGACCAACTCAACATTGTGAAGATAAACCTGAAGTAAAATCGGTGTTGAAGATAAACCAAATGCGAAGACTATGCGATTTTGACGCCACATGAAACACTTCAAAAAGATTGTGGTGGTGGCGTTACCCACCATATAGGAAGTATTAGACCCATACACGACGCACAATTATCGTGGCGCTCCGAGGTCAAATTCCGCATTAATGTATTCACACTTAGAGTGTATGTCTTCATTGATTGAAGATATACGTTACTTTGTGTGTTGCACATCTAAGTCATCAACATGCATAAGCGTTAGGATGTGTGTCCAGTTACAAGACATTTGAGGATTCTAAGATATTTAGCTTGCACCGTAACTTGCAAAACATTTTTCTCATCCAAGGGATTTTTGAAGATATCTGTCAATTTCTCTTTAGTGTTGACGTGAATGATATCAATATCTTCCTTCATGACATGATCTCTGAGAAAATGATGACGGATCTGAATGTGCTTTGTCTTCGAGTGCTGAACTGGGTTATTGGCAATTTGATGGCACTTTCATTGTCGCAGTAGAGTGGCGCATGCTTCAGGTGGATGCCATAGTCCTTGAGAGTTTGCTTCATCCACACAAGCTGAGTGCAGCAAGATCCAGCAACAATGTATTCAGATTCAGTAATGGAGAGGGATACACAGTTCTGCTTCTTTGAAGACCAACAGACAAGAGATCGTCCTAGAAAGTGACTTGTGCCTGATGTGGACTTGCGATCAACCTTGTCACTAGCATAATCAGCATCTAAGAATCCAAGTAGATCAAACTCTGAGCCCTTTGGATACCATAATCCTAGTGTTGGGGTGTAAGCCAAATATCGAAGAATTCGCTTCACAGCTAAGTGATGCGACTCCTTTGGTGCCACTTGGAATCAGGCACACATGCAAACGCTAGGCATTATATCTGACCTAGATGCACATAAATAGAGTAAAAAACCAATCATGGATCGGTATAACTTTTGATCAAACTCTTTACCATTGTCGTCGGGACCCAGATGACTTTTGGTTGGCATTGGCGTCGTGTATCCTTTGCAGTATTGCATTCCAAACTTCTTCAGGCAATATTTGAGGTATTTCTCTTGTGATATGAAAATGTCATTGCTCTACTAACATATTTGAAGACATAGGAAGAATTTCAGCTCACCCGTCATGGACATCTGATATTGCTCTTGCATCATGTGTCCAAAATCATCATTGTATCTCTTGTTAGTGCAGCCGAAGATAATGTCATCCACATAGATTTGGCATACAAACAATTCTCCATCATATGTCTTCGTGAAGAGTGAGGGATCCAGGGAACCAGGTTTGAAGCCTTTGCTCTTTAGGAAGTCTTTGAGTGTGTCATACCAAGCACGAGAGGCTTGTTTGAGGCCATACAGTGCCTTGTTGAGCTTGTATACCATATCAGGATGTTTTGGATCTTCAAAGCCAGGTGGTTGTGAAACATACACTTCTTCAATCTTGCCATTGAGAAAAGCACTCTTCACATCAATTTGGTACAGGAGGATGTTGTGATGGTTGGCATAGGCTAGCAGTATGCGAATGGCTTCAAGCCTAGCCACAAGAGCAAATGTTTCATCAAAGTCAATCCCTTCAACTTGAGTCTATCCTTGAGCAACGAGACGAGCCTTGTTTCTGACAACTTGACCATGCTCATCTTGTTTGTTGCGATAGATCCATTTGGTGCCAATGATGTTGTGCTTCTAAGGGTTAGGACGCTTAACCAATTTCCACACATTGTTCAGCTCAAACTGTTGAAGCTCTTCTTGCATCGCTTGAATCCATTCAGGTTCCATGAAGGCTTCAACAACTTTCTTGGGTTCAGATATAGAGACAAATGTAAAGTGCCCACAGAAATTTGCTAGTTGTGTAGCTGTTGAACGAGTGAGTGGACCAGGTGTAATGATGCTATCGATCATCTTCTCAATCTTCACTTCATTTGCAACACGAGGATGAACTGGACGAAGACTTTGGTCTTGCTGATCATTGTCTTTATTATCGGCATTGACTTCAGGATGAGCATTCTCTTTGGGTTGATTAGGTGCAGAAATGATGAGTTCTTCTTCAGCCTGAGCCTCTGAAGGTATGATTTCTCTAGTACCCATAAGCTTGATGGATTCACTTGGTGAGACTTCATCTAGCACATTTGGCAGGTGCTCTCTTTGCAAGCCATTAGTGTCATCAAACCGTACATCCACAGTTTCAACCACTTTATAGTGAAAGAGGTTGAAGACTCTGTAGGAGTGTGAATCCTTTCCGTAACCAAGCATAAAACCGTCATGTGCTTTCGGTGAAAATTCGGAAGTGTGAGGTGGATCTTTGATCCAGCACCTAGCACGAAATACTCTGAAGTAACTGGCATTTGGCTTCTTACTAGTTAGGAGCTCATATGATGTCTTCTTTAGAAGCTTGTGAAGATAAACCCGGTTGATGACGTGGCATGAAGTATCAATGGCTTCAGGCCAGAACTTCCTTGGAGTCTTTTACTCATCAAGCATCGTCCGAGCCATCTCAATGAGAGTTCTGTTCTTGCGCTCCACGATGCCATTCTGCTAAGGTGTGTATGGAGCAGAGAACTCATGAGTGATGCCCAATGTGTCAAGATAAGTGTCAAGGCCGGTGTTCTTGAATTCTATGCCGTTGTCACTTCTAATGTGCTTGATCTTGATGCCATAGTTCGTCATGGCACGGTTGGCGAATCGTCTGAAGACATCCTGCACTTCATTCTTGTAGAGAATTATATGCACCCATGTATATCTTGAGTAATCATCAACAATAACGAAGCCATAGAGACAAGCAGTGGTAGTAAGAGTAGAGTAATGAGTAGGGCCGAATAAGTCCATGTGAAGTAGCTCAAAGGGATGAGATGTCGTCATGATTGTCTTCGAGGGATGCTTAGCCCTTGTCATCTTTCCAGCTTCACAGGCACCACCCAGATGATCCTTCTTGAACTTGACGCCCTCAATGCCTACGACATGCTTCTTCTTCGCGAGTGTGTACAAGTTCCTCATGCCAGCATCCCTAGGCTCCGATGCCAGAGCCAGCACTCCGAAGCTTTTGCTAGAATACATATGGCCAACTGTGGTCCTGCTGAGAAATCTACCATGTACAAATCGTCTTTTCGATATCCTTCAAAGACTAGAGATTTGTTAGATTCCATAATCACAAGGCAATGATATTTTCCAAATATCACAACCATGTTCAGATCACAAAGCATTGAGACAGACATTAAGTTGAAACCAAGGGATTCAACAAGCATCACTTTATCCATGTGTTGATCCTTTGAGATTGCAACTCTACCTAGACCCAATACCTTGCTTTTACTAGTGTCAGCAAATGTGATGTGACTCTTGTCAGATGGACGTAAGGTTGAGTCCATGAGAAGACTTCGATCATCAGTCATGTGGTTAGTGCATCCACTGTCCATAATCCACTCAGAAGCCTTTGGTATCATACCCTACAGTGTAGTTAGGGGGATAGGCTTCACCAAGGGAAATGTGAAGCATAAACATTTGATGAACAAGCATATTATCAAAGTTCAGATCCTGGTTAGGGTAGATAGGATGATTGTCAAGGAATCCAGGAACAAAATACATAGTAAGACCATTTAGGAATTTTATCTTGTGCCCCACAAGATGTTTTAGGTCCCCAGCATAAGCATCAGACGCCTTTGATTTCTGGCTGGAGACCTTTCCCTGCAAAAGAGAGTTAATTTTTCTTAACTACCCACATCCTCAGGGGTAGCTTCGAAGAAATGAGTCTAAGTGCAGCATCTGAGAACTTTGGCTTTAGATCCCTAGCAAATAGCCTTGCAGGAGGTGAATAATACTCATAAGAATAAGAACAATAGTTCTTGGTCTAATGAACATAGTGGTTTGATGAAACACGCTCATATTCATAAGCCTGAGTATGGTTTCCCTCCAAAACATTGGCATTACGGTGACTCTGGTGAGTCCTCTTTCTGTATGAAGCCTTTGGACCATATGAAGCCTTTGGTCTGGGGTTTGCCTTCTTCCTAGGTGGTGTCATGATGACATTCACCTAAAGATTCTCAAGACAACTCTTGGGCACCCAGATCTTCTTCAAAGGGGGCCCATTCCTGCAGTTAGTACCAATATACCTGGCAAACACTTCACCATTCTGATTCTTAAGTAGTTTATAGTTTGCATCAAAGGATCCATCAATGATAATAGGGTTAGCACAAGTGAAGCCATATAAGGTAGATGGATCCACTGAAGGTCCCTTTGCAGCAACCCATGTGTTTTTGGGGTACTTCTCTGGCTTCCAATAGGAACCATCAACATTCATTTTCCTCTCGAACCCAACACCCTCTTTCCTAGGGTTTCGGTTTAGAATCTGTCTCTTGAGGACATCGCATAGTGTTCGATGCCCTTCGAGGCTTTTGTACATCCCTGTTTCAAACAATGTCTTCAACCTAGCATTCTCATCAGCAATAGTAGTGGTATCCTCAGAAGAGGGGTTAGTTTCCACATCAGCAGTTGAAAACATAGCAACAGTAGTAGCAGTAGAACATGCAGCAGTAGAAGCGGCATTATCACGCTCAAGACATTTTAAACATGGTGGCTCAAAGTCTTCCTGAGTGGAACTGATCTGTTGAGCGTGGAGTGACTCGTTCTCCTTTTGAAGATCTTCAAGAGCCGATCGCAAGTTCTCAAGCTCTTGCTTCCTTTGAAGATAATCATAGGAGAGCTTTTCATGAGTAGTTGAGAGCGTTTCATGATGAATTTCAAGTTCCTCGTAGTTAACATGAAGACTTTTAATGTCTTCAATTAAGGACTGAATTCGAGTCATTTCCGAGTCCAACGGGTCATCGCTTTTGTCTAGCAACTTTTGAATATGTTCCATAGCATTTTGTTGTTCTGTTGCAATTTTAGCAAGTGTTTTGTAGCTAGGTTTAGATTCACATTCAGAGTCATCTTCACTTGAAGTTTTAAAGTAAGCATCGCGTGAGTTTACCTTGGCACCACGTGCCATGAAGCAGTAGGTGGGAGCAGAGGCATCCTCATCATTAGCATTAGTGTTCATGACGGAGCCATTGTCTTCAGTGTCGAAGATGGACTTGGCGACGTACGCTGAAGCTAGAGCCAGGCTTGCCATGCCTGAATCAGATCCTCTTCAGACTCCACCTCGACCTCCTCAGATGCAGACTCCTCCTCTGAATCCATCTCCTTACCAACAAACGTGTGTGCCTTGCTGGATGAGCTCTTCCTGTGTGATGAAGACCTCGACGAAGACTTGGAAGAAGACTTTGAGGATTTCTTCTTCTTGTCATCAGAATCATATTCCTTGCTCTTCTTCTTCTATGTCTCATTATCCCACTAAGGACACTTAGAGATGTAGTGACCAGGTTTCTTGCACTTGTGGCATGTTCTCTTCTTGTAGTCTCGTGAGGAAGCTTCGTCATTTCTTGAGTTGGATCTTGAGGACTTTCTGAAGTCTTTCTTCTTGGTGAACCTCTGGAACTTCTTCACAAGCATAACAAGCTCCTTACCAATGTCTTCAGGGTCCTCAGAACTACAGTCTGATTCTTCTTCAGATGAGGAAACAACTTTTGCCATCAAAGCACGAATTCAGCCATAGTTGGGGCCATAGATATCTCTTTTCTCAGCTTGCTGGAATTCATGTGTGTTGAGCCTCTCAAGTATGTCAGACTGATCGAGAGTCTTGAAGTCAGGGCGTTCTTGAATCAACAGGGCCAGGGTGTCGAATGAGTTGTCAAGCGATCTCAGAAGTGTCTTGAAGATTTCATGCTTGGTGATATCAGTGGCGCCGAATGCGAGAAGCTCATTTGTGATATTAGTGAGGCGATCAAATGTGATCTAGACATTCTCATTGTCATTTCTCTTGAA
Organism: Triticum urartu; assembly: GCF_003073215.2. Classification (NCBI taxonomy): domain Eukaryota; kingdom Viridiplantae; phylum Streptophyta; class Magnoliopsida; order Poales; family Poaceae; genus Triticum; species Triticum urartu. The sequence continues at coordinate 212,767,148 of NC_053027.1, forward strand.
GCGGTTGAGGAGGTTGCGAAGAACACTGATACTTGAGTCTCTCTGGGTTGAGACGCCTTTGTTGACCTTGGAGAGCCAGTCCCAGACTAGCTTCGCAGTTTCCAGAGCACTCACACGACCATATTATCCTTTGGTCAGATGACCACATATGATGTTCTTGGCAGTCGAGTCTACTTGAATGGACCTCTTGACATCGGCAGCAGTGACACCTTCACCGACCTTGGGAACGCCGTTCTTGACGACATACCAGAGATCGATGTCAATGGCTTCAAGATGCATGCGCATCTTATTCTTCCAGTTGGGGTAATCAGTGCCATCAAAGACAGGGCACGCAGTGGAGACTTTGATTATCCCTGTAGTCAACATAGCTAAAACTCCAGGTGGTTAAACCGAATCACACAGAACAAGGGAGCACCTTGCTTTGATACCAATTGAAATTGCTAGTTATCGACTAGAGGGGGGGTTGTAGGATCGAAAGTATGTCTAGAGGGGGGTGATTAGACTACTTGACCAAATAAAAATCTAGCCTTTTCCCAATTTTATGTCTTGGCAGATTTTAGCAACTTAGCACTAGTCAAGCAAACAACCTACACATGCAAGTCTAAGAGTATAGCAACGGAATGTAAAACATTGCACATGAAGGTAAAGGGAGGAGTTTGGAGGGAGCAAACGCAATGTAGACACTAAGATTTTTGGCGTGTTTCCGATAGATGGTGCTATCATACATCCACATTGATGGAGACTTCAACCCACGAAGGGTAATGGTTGTGCGAGTCCACGGAGGGATCCACCCACGAAGGGTCCATGAAGAAGCAACCTTGTCTATCCCACCATGGCCATCGCCCACGAAGGGCTTGCCTCACTAGGGTAGATCTTCACGAAGTAGGCGATCTCCTTGCCCGTACAAACTCCTTGGTTCAACTCCACAATCTTGACGGAGGCTCCCAAGTGACACCTAACCAATCTAGGAGACACCACTCTCCAAAAGGTAATAGATGGTGTGTTGATTATGAACTCCTTGCTCTTGTTCTTAAAATGATAGTCTCCCCAACACTCAACTCTCTCTCACTGATTTGGATTTGGTGGAAAGATGATTTGAGTGGAAAGCAACTTGGAGAAGGCTAGAGATCAAGATTCATATGGTTGGAATGGAATATCTTGACCTCAACACATGAGTAGGTGGTTCTCTCTCAGAAAATGTATGATGGAAGTGTAGGCATGTTCTAATGGATCTCCTCACGAATGAAGAGTGGGTGGAGGGGTATTTATAGCCTCCACACAAAATCTAACTATTACACAAAAATCACCAAACTCGGTGGGACCGAATAATGAAACTCGTTTGGACCGATTTAGTTCAAAATGTGAATGTTAGGACTTCCGGTGGGACCGACATGTCAACTCAGTGAGACCGATTTCATTAGGATTAGGGCATAATGTAAGCTCGGTGAGACCGATTACACAAACTCGGTGGGACCGATTTTGCTAATGAGCTAACCAGAGAGTTGGTCAGGCAAACTCGGTGGGACCGATTCGCTCATCTCGATGAGACCTAAACGTTGCGAAGAGGAAATAGGGAGTTTGCATTGCAAACTCAGTGGGACCGGTCGCTCATTTTGGTTGGACCAAAGCGTTACGAAGGGAAACAGAGAGTTTGCAATCCCATATCGGTGAGGCCGAGATCCCTATCGGTGAGACCGAAAAGACTAGGGTTTTGTGGCAGTGGCTATGTCAACTGAACTCGGTGGCGCCGGATAGAAAGTTACGGTGCGGCTGAGTTTGACTTTTGGTTTGGGACATATGTGGATATGAGAAAGTGGTTGAGGGTTTTTTGAGCATATCACTAAGCATTTTGAGCAAGTAACCCATTAAGCAACACCTCATCCCCTTTTAATAGTATTGGCTTTTCCTATGGACTCAATGTGATCTTGGGTCACTAAAAGTAAAATAGAGTCTTGAGCTTTAGAGCTTGAGCCAATCTTTTGTCCTTAGTATTTTGAGGGGTCCACATTTCTAATCCATGCCATGCCAATCATTGAGCTTTCCTGAAATATTTATCTTGAAATAGCATTAGCTCAATGAGCTATATTTTGTTAGGAATTACCAAAACCACCCAGCGATAGTTGCACTTTCAATCTCCCCCTTTTTGGTAATTGATGACAACATATAGATCAAAGCTTCGACAAATGATTATAAGATTGAAATACATCGTCGCTTTGAGAAGTATGTGATAAGCAAGAGCTCCCCCTAAATTTGTGCATTATTTAAAATTTGCTTTTGAATGCAAATGCACAATCGATTAGGATCATGGGTCACTCTTCCATGTCACATACATCTTGGTGGAGCGCTCAAAATGATAACATTAAAAACATGCACTCATCACCAAGCAAAGTGAATGATCATATATGGAATATAAGAGATAGATAATATCATCCAAGCAAGCATTAAGGTAGCATGTGATCAATCACATGATCAAACAAGTATCTCACACAGAAAAAGACATAGTGTATCAACCAAGCGCATAAAAAGGTTCAACCAAAAACAAGAGAGATAAAAGACAAAACACTCTCTCTCGAAGCCTGTGGTCTCTCTCTCGAAGCCTATGATCTATACATATTTCTCCCCCTTTGGCAACAAGTTACCAAAAAGTTTGAAAATGCATAGTGCTATGCGTCTCTTAGGCTTGGTCTTTGGGAGGTGGTGTAGAGAGAACTCCAAGGACGAAGGCATCTGTCGATGTAGTTGGAGCTGGTGGAGTGGCTGCTGGAGGTGGTACTGAGGCTGTAGCTGCTGGTGCTAACAAAATAGTTCTAGAAACTAGTACTGGCACTGCGATAGACCTCTGACCTCGTGGCACACGCTGAAAATCATCAGTAGATGCCTTCCCTTTCCTCTCTTCTGCTTCCTCCTAGAGCTGCTCAACTACAGTTTGTATCTCGGTTACTTTGAGGTCAAGATCATAAAACTTTGTCTCAACAATCCTCTCCAGGATCTCCTGATTCTGAGTCAGGGTGGCCAAGCCCTTCTCAATCCTCAGTCTAGCTTGAATCAGATAGCCCAGTTGATCTTGTTTTGACTTGAGGAACACCTGAGATGCTTCTTCTGCACTTGGCATCCTTGTAGCTTTCTCTTCCTTAGCTTTGGCTCTCTTCTCTTGTGCTTGAGCTGATGAGAGTTCATTCTCATTCATGACAACTTCATTGTCTTCATATTCAGGATATAGGGGTAGATGCTCCTTGTCCAACAAGTATGTTCATGTGCCCATCTTAGAATTGATGAGCTCCTGAATATGTGGAGCATACCCACAGCTTCTCTTTTGGTCAGCAGTTGTCCTTTTGATTGTCTCTACAATCAGGCTCATGACTTTAAACTTCTGAGGGACATCAAAGATTTGAAGCATGTTGATGGAATGTCCTCTAACCATCTTGTCATCTCCAGACTTGGGTAGCAATGTGTGCCTAAGTATCCAGTTGATGGTAGGCAGACCAGACAACAAGTAATGTACTGATCCAAGCTTGTGAGTCTCCAAAGCTTTATCAGGCATCTCTTTGTACATGTTTTCCATGGAGTTGTGGTCTTTCTTCTTCTTGGCATACACATCCAAGTCATCCTCATGTTCCTCTGGGGCATTGATCAGCTTGGCCCATTCTTCAATAGTGGATTGGTACCTAGTACCTTCAGACATCCATATGATCTACCCATCTGGTAAAAGTGAGAAGTAGAGTAAAACTGCATGATCAGCTCATCATTCCATTTTGTGAGCTTTTGTCCAACAAACTCATCTACTCCACATGCTTTGAAGCTATCATATACTCCTGGGAAATGATCTTCATTTTCCTTGATGTATTCCCAATCAACCCATATCATGTCACAAACAATGGGCTTATTATCAAGCAAAATTGTCTCATAGAAGTCTTGTTGTTCTTTTGTATGAAATTTGTAATCAACTGGAGTCTTCCTCCTAACAGCATAGGGATCAGACTGTCTCCACAATCTCAGTCCAGCATATTTTCTGATGTGCATGTGTTCAGCCACTGGATGAGCATCATTGTGGTCTGGGATCTTGGGTTTTAGTTTCCTCAAAACAAGAGACTCATCATCCTCTTCTTTAGCTTGAGGCACTGGGGCCTTGTTCTTCTCTTCAGCAAGAATACTTCTAGTGTTTCTCTTGGGCTTTGATTTCTGAGCTTGAGCTTTGGGAGTAGACTTGGGCTTTGATGTTGCAGCCCCTGACTTAATAGCATCTCCCATGAGCTTCTGGGCTTTGGGAGCTGGAGCATCCTCTTCCTCTTCCTCTTCTTATGCTGGATCCTTGAACATGGATGATCTCCCTATGACTCTAGCAGTGGTCTTCTTGACCCACTCTTTTCTCTTCTTGCCTTCTACAGCTTCTTTGGGTTCAAGAGTGAACTCCATAGTTTCTTCCAAGGCTATTTTCCTAGGCTTGGATGTTGGCATTGATGACCCACAAGTATAGGGGATCTATCGTAGTCCTTTCGATAAGTAAGAGTGTCAAATCCAACGAGGAGCAGAAGGAAATGATAAGAGGTGCAAGTACTGAAATAAGTGGTAATAGATAGTTTTGTGATAAGATAATTTGTAACGAGCAACAAGTAACAAAAGTAAATAAGGTGCAGCAAGGTGGCCCAATCCTTTTTGTAGCAAAGGACAAGCCTGGACAAACTCTTATATGATGTAAAGCGCTCCCGAGGACACATGGGAATATCGTCGAGCTAGTTTTCATCACGTTGATATGATTCGTGTTTGGTACTTTGATAATTTGGTATGTGGGTGGACCGGTGCTTGGGTACTGCCCTTACTTGGACAAGAATCCCACTTATGATTAACCTCTATTGCAAGCATCCGCAACTACAACAAAAGTATTAAGGTAAACCTAACCATAGCATGAAACATATGGATCCAAATTAGCCCCTTACGAAGCAACGCATAAACTAGGGTTTAAGCTTCTGTCACTCTAGCAACCCATCATCTACTTATTACTTCCCAATGCCTTCCTCTAGGACCAAATAATGGTGAAGTGTCATGTAGTCGACGTTCACATAACACCACTAGAGGAGAGACAACATACATCTCATCAAAATATCGAACGAATACCAAATTCACATGACTACTAATAGCAAGACTTCTCCCATGTCCTCAGGAACAGAAGTAACTACTCACAAAGCATAAACATGTTCATAATCAGAGGGGTATTAATATGCATATAGGATATGAACAGATGATCTTCCACTAATTAAACCAACTAGCATCAACTACAAGGAGTAATTAACACTACTAGCAACCTACTAGCACCAATCCCGGACTTGGAGATAAGAATTGGATACAAGAGACGAACTAGGGTTTTGAGATGAGATGGTGCTGATGAAGATGTTGATGGAGATTGCCCTATCCCAATGAGAGGAGCGTTGGTGACGACGATGGCGATGATTTCCCCCTCCGGGAGGGAAGTTTCCCCGGGAGAACAGCTCCGCCAGAGCCCTAGATTGGTTCCGCCAAGGTTCCGCCTCGTGGCGGCGGAGTTCCATCCGAGAAGATGGCTTATGATTTTTTTCCATCAAAAGACTCCATATAGCAGAAGATGGCCACCAGGGGGCCCACGAGGTAGGGGGCGCGCCCAGGGGGGTAGGGCGCGCCCCCCACCCTCGTGGGCAGGGTGTGGCCCCCCTGGTGAAGTTCTTGCTCTCAATATTTTTTATATATTTGGAAAACATCTTCCGTGAAGTTTCAGGACTTTTGGAGCTGTGCAGAATAGGTCTCTAATATATGCTCCTTTTCCAGCCCAGAATCCCAGCTGCCGGCATTCTCCCTCTTTATGTAAACCTTGTAAAATAAGAGAGAATAGGCATAAGTATTGTGACATAATGTGTAATAACAGCCCATAATGCAATAAATATCGATATAAAAGCATGATGCAAAATGGATGTATCAACTCCCCCAAGCTTAGACCTCACGTGTCCTCAAGCGAAAAGCCGAAATCGAAAAATATGTCCACATGTTTAGAGATAGAGGTGTCGATAAAAATAAAATATGGACATGAGGGCATCATGATCATTATTAGAATAGCAACTTATATAATTCTCGTCATATAGTCTCTAATGCTAGAGTAATAATTCAATCACAATATCAAGTATGAATCGTAAACTTCATTGAAAACTAACAAACTATAATCTCAGTCATTGAAGCAATTGCAATTTATCATAACATAGGAAAGAGTCAGTGTATAAGAGCTTTTCAGCAAGTCCACATACTCAACTATCATATAACATTTCACAATTGCTGACACTCACGCAATACTTATGGGTATGGAGTTTTAATCGGACACAGAGAAAGATAGGGGCTTATAGTTTTGCCTCCCAATGTTTCACCTCAAGGGTGATGTCAATAGTAATAGTTCATGAAAACTCACATCCAATTAGCCATATATACCAGGATCTTTCCAACATATTGTGCTTGCCAAAGGATAAAATGTAAAAAGGAAGGGTGAAGATCACCATGACTCTTATGCAAGGTAGGAGATAAAAGTAAAAGATAGGCCCTTCGCAGAGGAAAGTAGAGGTTGTCATGCGCTTTTATGGTTGGATGCACAAAATCTTAATGCGAAAGAACGTCACTTTATATTGCCACTTGTGATATGGACCTTTATTATGCAGTCTGTCGCTTTTATTACTTCCATATCACACGATCGTATAAAGCTTATTTCCTCCACATCAATCAATCATACATGTTTAAAGAGCAATTTGTATTGCTTGCACCGATGACAACTTACTTGATGGATCTTACTCAATCCATAGGTAGATATTGTGGACTCTTATGGCAAGACTGGTTTAAGGGTATTTGGAAGCACAAGTAGTATCTCTACTTGGTGCAATGAATTTGGCTAGCATGAGGGGGAAAGGAAAGCTCAACATGTTGGATGATCCATGACAATATAATTTATCTCAGATGTAAGAAAACATAACCCATTATGTTGTCTTCCTTGTCCAATGTCAACTCTTTAGCATGTCATATTTTAATGAGTGCTCACAATCATAAAAGATGTCCAAGATAGTATATTTATATGTGAAGACCTCTCTTTCTTTATTACTTCCTATTAATTGCAACGATGACCAAAACTATGTTTGTCAACCCTCAACAACTTTTATTCATCATACTTTTTTATGTGAGCTCATTACTCTCCATAAGACTCACATGATCTCTTTGTTTCTTTTTATTTCTTTCTCTTTTCTTTTATTCACTTAGGATCATGGCAAAATAATCAAGCCCTTGACTCAACACTAATCTTTATTATATAGCTCACGGACTCGATTACATAGAAGGATAATGAAGCAAAACTCGCAACTAGATCACACTAAGAACTTTTATTCTACTAGATCAAGATATTACCAAAAGGATCGAACTAAGAAAAAGGTAAAGATAAAGTGATGGTGATACGATACCGGGGCACTCCCCCAAGCTTGGCAGTTGCCAAGTGGAGTGCCCATACCAGATACCCAATTCTTCTTTGTTGGTGGAGACGGTGGTGATTTTGTTGATGGCATAGGCTTGCCATCCTTCTTCTAGGGCATAGGCTCACCATCATAGAAGGATGATCGAGTTTCCTGAAACCTTAAATATGCAGCCAAACTCATCCTCTTGAATCTATATTCATACTCACAGTTTTGGTTTTGTAGGTCATAAATTTGGGCTTGGAGGTGCTCGATTTTCTCATGAAGCTTGAAGATGGCCTCCCCAATGTCCTTGACGTCCAGCTTGTGGTTGTTGGTGAACTCCGTGATCATAATGTGATTGGAATCAAGTCCACGCTCCACTATCTCATGACACTTGAAAACTTCTTGCTCCAATGCCTCGAGCCTGGCCTCCGTGCTTCCGGTCTTCCTTGGTCCCTCAGCATCGCGGATGTGCAACAACCCCTCACGCATATCTATGGTTTGAGGGTGTTGCAGCACTTCTGTGAGGTAGGGGTTGATGACCTTCTCGAAGAACTGGTCCTTGGGGGCACTTGAAGACGACATGATGACCTGGATCTGTTAGAAAAACAGCTCGAAACAAAAGACAGGAGATTTTTGCGTGATACGGGAGTCAAAACCCCCGGGAGATTATATAATGAATTTTTACCGACCAAAATACATGTAGTGTAAGAAAACGGAGTCCGGAGAGCACATGAGGTGCCCACGAGGTAGGGGGCGCGCCCAGTAGGGTAGGACGCGCCCTCCACCCTCGTGGAGCCCTCGTGTCCTTCCCGGACTGCTGCTTATTTTTCTATTTTTCTAAATATTCCAAAACGGAGAAATATTGCCTTAAAAACTGTTTTGGAGTCGGTTTACTTACCGTACCACATACCTATTCCTTTTCGGAGTGTGAAACATTCCGGAAAGTGCCCCTTATGTATTCCTCTGGGGTTACGGTTTCAATAACATTGGTTTCAACATTTATGGGATTACCTGAGATATAGTGTTTGATTCTTTGACCGTTCACCACCTTCGGATTTGTGCCTTCAAAATTGTAGATTTTTATGGCATCGGAATGGTAGACCTCCTCGATAACATAAGGACCTTCCCATTTAGAGAGAAGTTTTCCTGTAAAAAATCTTAAAATAGAGTTGTATAGCAATACATAATCACCTACATTAAACTCACGCTTTTGTATCCTTTTGTCATGCCATCTTTTAACTTTTTCTTTAAACAACTTGGCATTTTCGTAGGCTTGGGTTTTCCATTCATCAAGTGAGATAATATCAAATAACCTCTTCTCACCGGCAAGTTTAAAATCATAATTAAGTTCTTTAATAGCCCAATAAGCCTTGTGTTCTAGTTCGAGAGGTAAGTGACATGCTTTTCCATAGACCATTTTATATGGAGACATACCCATAGGATTTTTATATGCAGTTCTATAGGCCCATAATGCATCATCAAGTTTCTTGGACCAATTCTTTCTAGACCTATTAACAGTCTTTTGCAAAATTAATTTGAGTTCTCGATTACTCAATTCTACTTGACCACTAGACTGAGGGTGATAAGGAGATGCAATTCTATGATTAACATCATATTTAGCAAGCATTTTACGGAAAGCACCATGAATAAAATGTGAACCACCATCAGTCATTAAATATCTAGGGACTCCAAATCTTGGAAAAATAACTTCTTTAAGCATTTTAATAGAAGTGTTATGATCAGCACTACTAGTTGGAATAGCTTCTACCCACTTAGTAACGTAATCAACAGCAACTAAAATATGTGTATATCCATTAGAGGAAGGAAAGGGTCCCATATAGTCAAAGCCCCAAACATCAAATGGTTCAATAACAAGTGAATAATTCATAGGCATTTCTTGACGTCTACTAATATTACCAATTCTTTGACATTCATCACAAGATAAGATAAACTTACGGGCATCCTTGAAGAGAGTAGGCCAATAAAAACCAGATTGCAGTACCTTATGTGCAATTCTATCTCCAGCATGGTGTCCTCCATAAGCTTCGGAGTGACACTTGTGTAGGATATGTTCCTATTCATGCTCAGGTACACAATGTCTAATAACACCATCTACTCCTTCTTTATAAAGATGTGGGTCATCCCAAAAGTAATGCCTCAAATCATAGAAGAACTTTTTCTTTTGCTGGTATGTGAAACTAGGTGGTATAAACTTAGCAACAATGTAATTAGCATAATCAGCATACCATGGAGCAGTATGAGAAGAATTTATGACACTTAATTGCTCATCAGGATAGCTATCATCAATAGGTAGTGGGTCATCAAGCAAATTTTCTCACCTAGACAAGTTGTCTGCAACGGGGTTCTCAGCTCCTTTTCTATCAACAATGTGCAAATCAAATTCTTGTAGCAAGAGAACCCATCTAATAAGTCCAGGTTTAGCATCTTTCCTTTCCATAAGATATTTAATAGCAGCATGATCAGTGTGAATAGTTACATTAGAATCCACAATATAAGGTCTAAACTTATCACAAGCAAATACAACTGCTAAGAATTCTTTTTCAGTAGTAGCATAATTTCTTTGAGCATTGTCTAGAGTTTTACTAGAATATTGAATAACATTTAGTTCCTTATCAACTCTTTGTCCTAGAACAACACCTACAACATAATCACTAGCATCACACATTATTTCAAAGGGTAAATTCCAATCCGGTGGCTGAACAATAGGTGCAGAGATCAATGCTTTCTTAAGTATTTCAAATGCTTCTACACAATCATCATCAAAGACAAATGGTATATCTTTATGTAACAAATTAGTCAGAGGCCGAGAAATTTTTGAGAAGTCCTTAATGAACCTCCTATAAAAACCGGCATGACCAAGGAAACTTCTTATACCTTTGATGTCCTTGGGATGCGGCATCTTTTCAATAGCATCAACCTTGGCTTTATCAACTTCGATACCTCTTTCAGAAACTTTATGACCCAAGACAATACCTTCATTCACCATAAAGTGGCACTTTTCCCAATTCAAGACAATATTGGTTTCTTCACATCTCTGCAAAACTCGATCAAGGTTGCTCAAGCAATCATCAAAATAAGATCCATATACAGAAAAGTCGTCCATGAAAACCTCACAAATCTTTTCACAAAAGTCAGAGAATATAGCCATCATGCATCTTAGAAAGGTAGCAGGTGCATTACATAAACCAAAAGGCATACGTCTATAAGCAAAAGTACCAAAAGGGCATGAAAAAGTAGTCTTTGATTGATCTTTGGCTGACACAGGTATTTGAGAGAAACCAGAATAACCATCTAGAAAGCAAAAATGTGTATGTTTGGACAATCTTTCTAGAATTTGATCAATAAAGGGTAAGGGGTAATGATCCTTTTTAGTAGCCTTATTTAATCTGCGGAAATCAATTACCATCCTATAACCTGTAATAATTCTTTGAGGAATCAATTCATCTTTATCATTAGGAACAACAGTAATACCTCCCTTCTTAGGGACACAATGGATAGGGCTTACCCATTGACTATCAGCAATGGGATAAATTATACCTGCCTCAAGGAGCTTTAGTATCTCCTTTCTTACCACTTCTTTCATTTTAGGATTCAGCCAGCGTTGATGATCACGAACTGGTTTAGCATCTTCTTCCAAATTAATTTTATGTTGACATAGAGTGGGACTAATGCCCTTAAGATCATCAAGAGTATACCCAGTAGCAGCGCGGTGCTTCTTCAGAGTTTTCAATAATCTCTCTTCCTCATGCTTTGAAAGGTTAGTACTAATAATAATAGGATATATCTTTTTCTCATCAAGATAAGCATATTTAAGAGTATCAGGTAACAGTTTAAGCTCAAACACGGGATCACCCTTGGGTGGAGGAGGATCCCCTAGGATTTCAATAGGTAAATTGTTTTTCAGAATAGGTTCCTGTTTAAAGAATACTTCATCTAATTCCCTTCTTTCATTCATAAACATATCATTTTCATGGTCTAGCAAGTATTGTTCTAAAGGATCACTAGGAGGTACGGCAATAGAAGCAAGACCAATAATTTCATCCTTACTAGGTAATTCTTCTTCTCGGTGTTGCCTACTGAATTTAGAAAAATTAAATTCATGAGTCATATCATCTAAACCGATAGTAATGACATCTCTTTTGCAATCTATGGTAGCATTAACGGTGTTCAAGAAGGGTCTACCAAATATAATGGGGAAAAAGCTATCTTGTGGGGAACCAAGAACAAGAAAATCAGCAGGATATTTAGTTTTCCCACACAAGACTTCAACATCTCTAACAACTCCCATCGGTGAAATAGTATCTCTATTGGCAAGTTTAATTGTAACATCAATTTCTTCTAACTCAACAGGTGCAATATCATGCATAATTTCTCTATAAAGGCTAATAGGTATTGCACTAGCAGTAGCACCCATATCACATAAGCCATGATAACAATGATCTCCTATTTTAACAGAAATAACAGGCATGCCTACCACAGGTCTAGGTTTATCTTTATCACAAGGTTTAGCAATTCTAGCAGTTTCATCACAGAAATAAATAACATGCCCATCTATATTATCAGACAAGAGATCTTTAACAATAGCAATATTAGGTTCAACTTTAACTTGCTCAGGAGGTGTATATGTTTTAATATTGCTTTTACGAACTACAGTTGAAGCTTTAGCATGATCCTTTATCCTAACAGGGAAAGGTGGTTTCTCAACATAAGAAGTAGGAACAATAGGATCATTATAAGTGATAGTCTTTTCTTCAACTTTAATAGGTGCAACTACTTTTACTTCTATGGGAGGATGATATTTATACCACTTCTCCTTGGGTAGATCAACATAGGCACTAAAAGATTCACAGAAAGAAGCTACTATCTCAGAGTCAAGTCCATATTTAGTGCTAAATTTACGGAAAATATCGGTATCCATAAAAGATTTAACACAATCAAAACTAGGTGTCATACCTGACTCCTTACCACTGTCAAGGTCCCAATCTTCAGAGTTGTGTTTAATTCTTTCCAATAGATCCCATTTGAATTCAATAGTCTTCATCCTAAAAGAGCCAGCACAAGAAGTATCAAGCATGGTGCGATTGTTACCAGAAAGCCGAGCATAAAAATTTTGAATAATCATTTCTCTTGAGAGCTCATGAAAGATACCCCAGTACCCCACTATCTATCTTAGGGTTCAGGGTGGGGGCGGGGGGCCTAGAGGGCTGGCCGGGGCGGCGATGGCGAGTTGTTTCAGGGCGGCGAGGCAGCGCTGGGGCCGGCGGTTCGGCCGGTGGTGGCTGGCGGCTCAGGGGGTGCAGGTTGAATATGAACTGCAGTCCCTCCCTAAACTACATGTCAAGTGCCTCTCTGCTACCATTGCATTCAGTTTCGACAGTAGCATTCAGATTCCACAGTAAATTTCAGTTTTGACAGTTAAATTCAGAGTCAACCGTTTTTTACCTCATCTATTGTAGTCAGGTGGTTTTTGGTGATGTTAATTTTACATCCATTTTACATCATCTATTGGAGATGCTATTAGAATCCCACTTGAGATTGACGATGTCTGTCTTGTGCTGCTTCAGCCTTGACGTCTTATGGCTCATCGGAGCTGCTCCAACGACAGAATGAACCGTCACAATAGAGCAGTGCCCTGGACGCCGTCTACAGATTCCTCAGATCTTCCTCCACACCTCCGACAGCCACCTCTGCCTCAACTGCTTCAGCGACAAACCCAATGATGCTGAGGTCGACACGGCTACGGCAAAGAGGTTGTACACTTGTTGCATCACTTATTACTATACATTCACGTCAATCCATTAGGGCTATTTTGGTTCAACGAAAAAACATCGATCCACTGGTTGTTACCATCACTCTAAATTTTTGCATGCTCTCCTTACATAATCTCACCATATTTTTTCGTATGCATGTCAGATATTGTACACGGTCATGCTGAACATGTAGAGAAAAAGAGAAGAGTTTTGCGCGGTAATACAATGTCATGCAGACATCGCTCCATGGTGGGTTCAATGGCAAACCCTCCCCACCCCTCTCCAGATTGTAATCCAGAGGAAGATATCTATTCTGAGGCGGATTCGGACGCCGCTGACCACTCCAATTTACCCCCCAAGGTGTTTGCTCTACCTTGGCATGATGATGTTAGTCATATCATGCATATGTTGCACTGCAGTGCCTACTTTTGACATCATATATGTCATCTGCTTAGTTTAGACATGTTTTGTAATGCCACCTGTTTAGTTTCTATATCATATATGGGAATTATGCAGTCTCATGTCTTTTAGCCAGCCATAATATATGTGAAATGTGCAATGCCATCGTGTTTAACTAGGCATCATATATTTGAATGATATCTTGCCCATCCTTTTCTTCATTACATTTCCATTTGTCGACAATGTTTGTACATTAAACTACTCTTCCTGTGAATCAGCCATTTGGGTGGGAGATGGAAAAATCTGGAGTGAAAACAAGGCCTTCAGAGCAGACAATGCTACCGGTCGAGGCAGATCTCTTGTTGGGTCCCGATAGCTCCTCGGAGATGGATTCAGAGACAGATGACCAGTCCTATTCCCCCACTGAGGTGTATGCTCTAACTTGGCATGGTTATACTGCTCATATCATGCATACGGTGTCTTGTATTGCATAGTTTAGACATCATATACACAATATTCAACACCATGTTCTTAGTTCAGACATCATATCGAATGCCCTCTGTTTAGCATATAAATCACATATGTGAATTAAATGATGCGATCCTGATTACTTAGATAACATGTAGGTGAATTATGTCATGCGATCATGTTTAGTTATTCATGATATCTTTGAATTATGTTATGCTATGCTATCCAGTTTAGATAGACATCATATATGTGAAATTATGTCATGCTATCTGTTTTAGTTAAACAATATACATGTCAACTATTTCATGCCCTCTTTTTCCACACTATCTATTGCATCTGTCTCTCATACAATGTCTGTACATTCAACTATGTTTCATGTTTATCAGCCATTTGAATTGGAGCGGGTGATGCCAGTATCTAGCGGACTAAAAACACGGTCTTCAAATAAAACAGTGCTACCTCTTGGTGGAGATAGCACCCCGGTTGTACATGCACAAGAACCAGCCCTACCACACATAACCCAAACTCTCGCAGATTGTACCCCTACTACGATGGACAGAGAACCAGCTTCACCCAATCTAACCCTAACCCCAGCCGATAGTAACCCAGTTCCTGTTGACACAGCACCATCTCCACCACAGAGCTCCCAAACAAGAGCAGTTAGTAAGGCAGCTCCAGTGCCCAAAGGGCCAGTACTATCACGGCGAACCCCAACTCCACCAGTTAGTACGCCTATTCCTGTGGAGGAAGCACAACCAGCTAGTCGTAGTTTAGCATTTATCGCATTTGATGTTGTTAAATCGTATGTGCGTATCTTCCCATCTTGGAAATATTATACTGAAGATGAAGGAAAATGCTAGTTGCAGGTGTTTGTCCAGGAGTTATGTGTAAGTAATGCTACTCATGGCAATTACTTTGCTTCGTCCCATACATCCTACCTCCATGATGGTTATAATACATCATATTTTCCCATTTTTCTCTATAGAGAAGGACCGATTTGGAAACTCAGGATGAGGTAACCTGTGCTAATACCTCTGCTATCTTCAAGAATGCTTGGTGGCAGTATCAGAATTACCAAAAGAAAACGTACTTCACCGGCAAAGAAACTCATCAAATTCCCTTACGTTCTCCTAAGACACATTTATTGGATGATGACTGGGAACGCCTTGTTCTGTACTGGTCCCGAACCAAGAATGTGGTAAGGTCTATGAGCTCATTTTCTATTTTGAAGTATTATATTCTTGCTTCTTACTGTACTATGTTCATGTAGAACAAGTGCCTAAACTTGAAGAACAATTGTTCTAATTTAAGATTCCATTGCTACCATAGGACATAGATATATGTTTGTTTGATGCTTTTATTATGTACTAGTACTTGGAAATAGAAGACTTGGTAGTTTAATCATGTCCACCTTACTAATGAACTGGTTCACCGAAATGAGTTTCATATACTAGTACATGCTAAACTTGTTATGTGTCTGCTTGTTTCTTCTTTTAGAATGCTGATAGAATATTGGGGAAGAGTGCCTTATTAAGCAACGGTAAAGGAAGTAATGCAGATAAGGTTCAGGATAGTGACACATCCTGTCTTGGTTTAGTGTTGGAGTTACTGGCCACTACTGCTTGCACAAGCTATTCAAACTCACTGCCTGAATCAGTTTGGTTTCCTGAGTCTCAACTACAAGTTGAAAGACAGCGATCAGCTGTGCTGCGACAAGAAGCGGAAGGACTGCGGAAGTCCCTGGAGCATTCAGATGCATACTTTCTGGTGCAATGGCAAGCGTTGGAGGAGTTTAGCGCCAAACAGGACAAAGCTAATCAGCTTGCTAAGCTTATTGCCAGCATGGTGGATACCCAGGATAACGTTTCTTGAGCTCTTCTGAAGTTGTTTCAGTTATGCTCTTGTTTTGCTGCCGTGTTTATTTGCACTGGTGGTCAATTTTGACGGCCAGTGTATATGATATGCTGCTTTGTTCCCTATATTTGCACTGGTGGCAAACTTTGATGCCCAGTGGATGTAATATGTGTAATAGCCGAGATAGCCTAGCGTTAGTTGCTTGCTTATTTATTTCCTTGTTGTCTTGTTTATTTGTTTGCTTGTAGTCATTGCAGTTCTTTTTCCACGGTTAACTAGTGGCTGCAATAACCTATTTTTTAAAACTAGGCCACAATAACCATGGGCTATTATTTACTGTACTGACACTGGGCCTCCTACGGGCCGTAGAAACAGTGGGCCTTCTACGGGCCGTATCATCAATGGGCCTTATACAGGTCATATGATCGATTGGCCAAACATGGGCCAATAACAGGCCGCATTATGGCCGTAAACGGGCTAGAGTTGGAATTGTCCATTCACGGGCCGACCGTAACGGGCCATCGTTAATAGGCCATATTTAATGACGCTATGAAAATGGCCCAACGTATTAACGGACCACAAACGGGCCGACTATAACCATGGGCTGAATTTGGCCCACAAGCAGAAAATGACAGTAACGGGCTGTAAGTAAACGAATGCTGGAAATGAGCCCAAGTATAAATGGGCTCTGAGAAGGCTGAAAGATAACATGGGCTGGAAACGGCCCAACGGAATAACGGACCGTTAATGGGTATAAAGTGATACAATGTTCATTACGAGCTAGTTTCACCACGGGCCGTTAATGGGCGTAAAGTGATACACTGTTCATTACGGGCCAGTTTCACCACGGGCCGTTAATAGGCCAAGAGTTACATAGGGCCTCATATGGGCCGAAAGACGTCATGGGCCATACATGGGCCAGAAGTGAAAACGGGCTGGAATCATATTGGATGGCCCAGATGATGCTACTGGGCCTAATTCGGATAGGGCGTAACAGGCCTTGGGTTAGCAGGCTGTAAATGGGCTATATGCGAACAGGCCATTAACAGGCTTTACATGGGCCAGCCCGCCACCTTTTGACCAGGTCAAACGGGCGGGCCTTTTCATAGGAATGGGCCTCTGTTGGGTCGTGCCACGTGTCGACGTATCATAGGCGCCTATCTGACCCACTGACAAGCTGACACGTGTTTCGTCCGGCCAATAAGAATTTTACACATGGAAATTTCCCATTGATCGGGGCTGTTAACGGGTTATCGAATCCAAAACCCGACCCGATAGCTTAATGGCGTTCCGTTACGGTGGATGCCACGTGTCGGTCACCCTTAACGAAAGCACTTCTGTGACGCGCGATTTATCATCATGGAAGTGGACACTTCCGTGATGATAATTTTGGTAATGTCATGGAACACTTCTACGACAGCACAGTTATGACTATCTTGATTCTGTCATAAATTTGTCATGGATGTACATGCATGACAAAAAAAGCGACCTACTGTGACAAACACGTATCATCACGGAAGTGTATTTTTTTGTAGTGATAATGTGTAATAACAGCCCATAATGCAATAAATATCGATATAAAAGCATGATGCAAAATTGACGTATCAAGCATTCTCTTGGCAGGTGCCTTCTTGTGCATCCCTGGCTTTGTTGTAGAAGCTGAGTCATACTCCTTCTTGAACACTTTCTTCTTTGAGGTGGCCTCATCCTCAACAGCCACATAGTCTTCATCCTTAGAGTCTGAGGTTTTCTTATTCCTTGCTCTAGTGGCTGCCTTGGGCAAGTTACCGGGTGTGCTTCTACTGCCCTCATCATAGCTGCTTGAGGGGTCTGAACCCTCACTCAATTGCACATGTTCCTCAGATTTGTTCTGACTGTCACTCTGGTCAGACATCTTGGCAATCACTGACAGCAAACCCTGTGAATAGATGTAGATGAGGTAGAGTGGATGAGCATCACAAAGTACAGAGTTTTTGCAAAACATATGACTTAAAAACTTAGTTTTAGTTCTCCATAGAAAGCATTTCGGTGCTACCGACTTGATAAACTCGGTGATACCGAAGCAGCTTTTGGAACCTAAACTAGTAAACAAGGTCAGACTGAGTCACAGTTTGGTGGCACCGAGACTGCTAGGGTTTCACAGAGAATCGAACTTGGTCACACCGATTTGCAATTTTCGGTCAAACCGAAAATGCATGTGCTATGGCCTAAGCCAAATCGGTGAGACCGATTTCTGCAACTCGGTCGGTCCGAGATGAATTCAGCGGAGACCTAACCCTGAATTTTCAAATCCAATCTAACCTAAAGGAAGTTTCCGGTGGATGGATTTTTTGCATACGTGGTCATTGTCGGTGTCAAAAACGGTGGATCTCAGGTAGGGGGTCCCGAACTGTGCATCTAAGGCTGATGGTAACAGGAGGTGGGGGACACAATGTTTACCCAGGTTCGGGCCCTCTCGATGGAGGTAATACCCTACTTCCTGCTTGATTAATCTTGATGATATGAGTATTACCAGAGTTGATCTACCCCGAGATCGTAGAGGCTAAACCCTAGAAGCTAGCCTATGATTATGATTGTTGTTGTTGTCCTACGGACTAAACCCTTCAGTTTATATAGACACCGGAGGGGGCTAGGGTTACACAGAGTCGGTTACAAGGGAAGAGATCTATGTATCCGAATTGCCAAGCTGCCTTCCACGCAAAGGAGAGTCCCACCCAGACACAAGACGAAGTCTTCAATCTTGTATCTTCATAGTCCAACAGTCCGGCCAAAGTATATAGTCCGGCTGTCTAAGGACCCCCTAATCCCGGACTCCCTCAGTAGCCCTTGAACCAGGCTTCAATGAAGATGAGTCGGACGCGAAGATTGTCTTTGGCATTGCAAGTAGGGTTCTTCTCCAAATCCCGAGTACCTGTCGCAACGAGTAGTGTCCGGCTTCCCATGAATGTTGCACTCCTCGGCTTCTATGCTTTAATAATGGCTATCTTCCACGTGTCGAGCGAATGCGAGAAGTCAGGGCATTTTTACACTTGCCACCCTAACCATGTAAGTAAATCGTCTATTTAAAGAGTCGGCGATCCTCAGATACAGATCACACCATCCTCCCGCAACGAGTATCCATCGGAGCGCGCCCGGAAAAGTCCATCCCATCATGGCCGGCCATCGCGGCTCCTCCTCTCGCTCCCGTAGCACTAAGCATGGCAATTGGGAGAAGTGTTCCGTCCCCCATAGCCAATTAGTAGAGTTGCAGACCCAGGGGTTTCTCCCTCCTGCGTATATGGTCCCCGTCCGAGCTGGACTAGCCACTTATAATGGCGGGGAGCAAGCAGAGAGCTTTCCCAACCCATCCAGGGGGAGCGGGTATGCCTTGTCCCTTACTTATTGAGGGGACTCGGATTTCCAATCCATCTGTTCCTCCGCGGGCTCCTGGAGTTCTATGGCCTCCAGCTGCATAACTTTACTCCCGCCTCCATATTACACATCGCCGGCTACGTCGCCTTTTGTGAGTTGTTTCTGGGCTGCGAAGCTCATTTCGAGCTATGGAAGAGGCTATTCTGCCTCGTACCCCGTACACAGGAGGGGTCGATATATCAAGTGGGCGGAGCCAAAATATGGCGCATCGCCGAGACCAGATACCTATCCGGTACTCCGAAGAAGACATCCAAAGACTGGCCTTCGGAGTGGTTTTATATAGAGGATGCCCCCCTTCCAGACCCTATTCGGATGGGCCTTCCTGAGTTTAACAATGCCCCTTTGAAGAAACGCCGCAGCTGGCGCCCTTAGTGCCCCCAGGAGGAAGATAACAGAGAGGTCCTTTACCTGATGGGCAGGATAAAAAACGCTGGCCAAATCAGGACTGACAATAGTCGAGGTTACGTCAATATGTATAATGTGGGGAGTGCAGCCACATCAGTATCGGGGGAAACCCATGTGGCACTTCAATGGAGAAGACGATGCCACCCGCTACGGTCGTAAAGGTCTGGACTCCGCCGCTGCTCTAGCGAAAATACTGTCCGATTTGTACAAAGGAGAGGAAGAGGAGTTCATCCGCAATAAGCCACGGGACGAATTCTCCATGTACAACCCCCCAAACTGGGTGAGCTGCTACCTTTTACCCCAGACCTTCCCGCATTCTTCATCATAAATATTTAGCTTGCTATTTCATAGATGGAACTGCGAAAAGTTGTGAGGGAGGTCCATAGCCCGTCTCCACAGCCAGAGGACCCTGACCGGGCCCTCGACCCCGGACTCGAAGAAGATCCTGAAATATTTCTGGAGCTCGTCGACAAGATGTTCTATTAGTTAAGCTGCGACGCTGCCTTGGTGGCCATCATAGCTGATTATCCTGGCCTGCTCCCTACATCGCATGTAAGTAAAACCGGAGTTCGAACTTCCGAGAAGGATCCCTTTTTGCACTTCACCCACCGCACACGTATTGCGTCTTACAGGGAAGGACCTCGGGGCGCCATGCCGAACCCGCGGTGACTCATCAACAAGGGGTACCGAAGCCGGGTAGGCTTAAAAGGAAGGCGGTCAGGACTGAGACGTCGTCGCAGAGGTATGAAAAAGAACCCTGCTCCGTGGTTGTTGTCTTTAAAATATAATAACGTCCATGGTTCCTGGTAGAAAAAACGATCGCCGGACCGTGTCCGGAGAGCCTGCCGGCCACGCCTCCACTAGCCGGACTCCAGAGCCGGACTTAGGGGCAGATGCCAACGTGTGGACAACACTGGATGTTCCTCCTACAGAGGATGCGGATAGGCTGTCCGCTACGAATTCCGAAGTGGAGAGTGCCATGAATCACAAGCGTCGCCGGGCCGTACTCCGGGACCCTGGTTTCTCCGAAGAGGCGTTTGATGCCTTCAACTCCTGAGATGCGTACATCCAAGCTGCTCAAAATGGCCTCGCCAGAGCCACGGACCAATATGTAAATTATATACGGGTAAGAAAATATGATAATTATGTATATCAATAGCCCTGAGACTTGAAACAGTTGGCACAACTGATTTAAGGATCATTATATGTGTAGGTTCCTACGGAGAAGAATACCCAGTTGTCTCAAGAGCTAGAGGAGTGCAAAGCCCAGCTACGGGTCGCAGTTGCCGGAATGGAGGAGTCCAAGAAGGACCCATCTAGTAATACTTGTCCTGATCGAAAAGAATGAAATGACATGTACCAGTTAGTATTCGGCATGCATGAAAAATCTAACAATAGATTCTGCAGATGATCCCGGAGTGAATCCGAAGATCGTGTGAGGGGATGAGCAACATGCTCAATGATAGCTAGAGGCTGGCGAGTGTGTGCTTACGTGGGTTAGGCAGGAGAAAAACGATCTCCAAGATGCCAATACCCGGCTGGGCGTTGAACTGAAAGATGTTCGGGCCCAGCTAGCTGACTCCATAAAGGAGAATAAGAGGATTCAATGCGGCATTTTTAGTAAGTGCTTGAACGAACTTTTATAGAGTTCGGCGAAGAAACTGGCTAACAGAGTTATATTTGTAGGTATGCTGACAGGTCGTCCCGAAGAGGAGATGCCTGGATCTGCGGGCGATCTTCTGCCAGAGCTCTCACAACTATACAAACAAGTTCGGCAGGTGATGTAGGGCATTGCCTAGGCCTTGTGGCCATCCGCCTCCCTGCTAGGAGGCATGGGGGAGCTCGTAGAGATGCTCAAGGGAGCGTGGCGGCGCTTCCGATTATGGAAGATATCTGCCTGCCGACAAGGTGCAAGGGAAGCCTGGGCCATGGTGAAGACGCGATATACCAAGGCTGACCCGAAGCACATGGCCGAGGTCGGGCCTGTAGGGTCTGATGGGAAAGAGATCCCCATTAGTCTGGTATATGAGCAGGTAAAAATTAGCCGCCACGTATTCCCAATAGGATTGTAGGCTAGACAGCCTGTTGGAGTATAGAAGAAGAATTTAGTCAGTCTAAGTGACTGTGTACTTCAAGTGACATATTTTGTCCCTAGCTGGATTGTAAATCATTTGTCATGGCGGACCTTTTCCCTTCGACCTCCGGACCCGACAGTCCGGAGTGTATCCGAATACCCACTCAGTTATGTAAAAACCGGGGTACGCGTGGAAACCAGGCGTAGGGGTCATAAGTGCTTGAACAGACAAGTACCCAACTAGCTATGTTATATTACATGGATAGTAAGAAACATCTTCTAGGGAGAATAGTTCCTTTAAGGGTTCCTTTCCCTGGGTACACATGCATTAATGTGCATGTCCGAACTGCGAAAAGAGACACGGGATATAAACATCTGGGGGCATGTATTGCAATAAGTAAAAGTCATCTTTTGTTCACCGACCGAATATTCCCTTAAGAATGCTAGCTTTCGGCTTCACCCAGTTTGAGGTACACATCCGGCTGACCCGGCAATAACAATCGCAGAGGTGCTCCCCTTATGCCCTAGCCGAATGAATGGGAATGTAGGGCATAAACACAAGAGCCAGGCAACCCAGCTTGGCCAAAACTTAAGTCATACCGATGCATATAATGGCGGAGAAAAGGTACATGTGGAAAAGTAACACATGTGCAGGGGGCATAGAGCCCAGAACATAGTTATATTAAGCTTCGGTATAAGAAGACCCCGGGTATAATGAGCACGCATGGCGCGTCAAGATTTTGTAGTCAAGACACATTTTAACCTTTTAAGGCCGTGAAGAAAAAGGGAAGAAAGAAAGAAAGAAAGAAAGAAAGAAAGAAAGAAAGAAAGAAAGAAAGAAAGATAGCGGATATATATGAAAAAAAGGGCGAAGGTAAGGAGATGAACAGAGAGTCCGGCACTAGGCGTAGAACCTTCGGAGTCTGGCCGCGTTCCATGGGTTTGGCTCGAGTAGATTGTCCGATGCATCACGAAGACGGTACGCTTCACCGGTGAGAACTTTGTCGATGATGAAGGGACCTTCCCATTTGGGCTTGAGTTTGTCCCTTTTCTTCTCTAGTAGGCGTAGAACGAGTTTGCCAATGTTATAAGTTTTGGCCCGTACTTATCTGCTTTGATACCGTCGAGCATGTTGCTGATAGAATGCGGAGCAGGCTTTTGCAATGTCACGCTCCTCCTCCAGGGCATCTGAACTGTCCTGCCGATCAAGCTCGGCTTCTTTCTCCTCGTACATGCGCACTCGAGGTGAGTCATGAATGATGTCGCAGGGCAGTACCGCCTCTGTGTCGTACACCATAAAAATGGTGTGTATCTGGTAGTGGGATTCGGCATGGTCCGCAGCCCCGATAGTACGGAGTCGAGCTCCTCAACCCAATGCATATCTGATTCCTTCAAGGATCGCACTAATCTGGGTTTAATGTCGCTCATAATAAGACCATTTTCTCGTTCAACTTGACTATTTGTTTGGGGGTGATAGACGGAGGCATAATCGAGCTTAATGCCCATGTTGCCGCACCAAGTTTTTACCTCGTCGGCTGTGAAGTTCGAGCCGTTATCGGTGATGATGCTGTGTGGGACACCATAATGGTGTACAACCCCGGATATGATGTCTATCACTGGTCCGGACTTGGCCATTTTAACTGGTTTGGCTTCTATCCATTTGGTGAATTTATCCACCATGACCAATAGGTACTTTTTCTTATGGCTTCCTCCTTTAAGGGGTCCGGCCATATCAAGCCCCCAGACCACAAAGTGCCAAGTAATGGGGATTGTTTGCAGAGTTGTAGGTGGCATATGGCTTTGGTTTGCAAAAAGCTGGCAACCGATGCAATGTTGGATGAGGTCCTGTGCGTCTGCTCGGGCAGTCGGCCAGTAGAAACCTGTACGGAAGGCCTTGCTTACAAGGGCCCGAGCTGCGGCATGATGGCCGCCGAGTCCAGCATGAATTTCTGCCAAAAGTTGTCATCCTTCCTCTTCAGAGATGCACCTTTGAAGTACTCCGGTAGCACTTTTCTTATAGAGCTCTCCCTCGTGGACCTTGTAGGCTTTAGACCGCCGCACAATGCAACGTGCCTCGTTTGGGTCCTCAGGGAGTTCTTGCCTATTTAGCTAAGCCAAGAAGGGTTCTATCCACGGGGCGATGACAGCCATAATCACATGGGCCGAAGGTGTTATTTTGGTGGCGGAGCCTCCGATTACGCCAGAGTGTTCGGGATCTGGAGTTGTGGACGGATCCGGACTGTTGTTGCCAGTCTCCCCTTCCCACACCCCGGATGGCTTAAATAGCCTTTCCAAGAAGATATTAGGTGGGACAAGGTCGCTCTTAGCGCCGATGCGGGCGAGGATATCCGCCGCTTGATTGTTTTCTCGGACCACATGGTGGAATTCGAGCCCCTCGAACCGAGCTGACATTTTGAGGACAACATTGCGATAAGCCGCCATTTTTGGGTCCTTGGCGTCAAAGTCTGCATTTATTTGAGATATTGCGAGGTTCGAATCCCCATGCACCTCTAGGCGTTGAATGCCCATGCAAACTGCCATCCGGAGACCATGCAACAGGGCCTCATATTCTGCTGCATTGTTGGAGTCTGTGTATAATATTTGGAGTACGTATTGGACTGTAACTTCGGTGGGGGATGTTAGGACGATGCCTGCCCCCAGACCGGTCAGCATCTTAGAGCCGTCGAAGTGCATGATCCAATTGGAGTACGCACCGTAATCTTTAGGGAGTTCGGCTTCAGTCTATTCGGCGACGAAATCAGCCAGTACTTGCGACTTAATGGCTCGACGTGGTTTGTATGTTATGTAGAACGGGAGGAGCTCAATAGCCCATTTAGCAATCCGGCCCGTGGCATCGCAGTTATTTATTATGTCATTGAGTGGTACTTCAGAGGCCACCGTAATTGAACACTCTTGAAAGTAGTGTCGTAGTTTTCGGGATGCCATGAAGACCGCGTATGCTATCTTCTGATAATGTGGGTACCGTGATTTGCATGGAGTGAGGACAGTGGATACGTAGTATACCGGCTTTTGAAGCGGGAACTTATGTTCGTCCGTCTCTCGTTCGACGATGAGCACTGCGCTTACAACCTGGTGTGTTGCCGCTATATATAACAGCATTGGTTCGCCGATATTTGGTGCGGCCAAGATTGGGTTGCTGGCCAAGAGGGCTTTTATTTCTTCCAATCCGGCCGTGGCCGCATCCGTCCACTCAAAGTGTTCGGTGCACTGAAGAAGGCGATAAAGAGGTAATGCCTTTTCTACCAATCGGGGGATAAAGCGGCTTAATGCAGCCATGCATCCGATTAATTTCTGGATTTGCTTGAGGTTTATTGGGATAGCCAACTGTGACAGAGCTTGGATTTTAGCCGGATTTGCATTAATTCCTCTGTTGGAAACGATGAAGCCCAAGAGCTTTCCGTCGGGCACGCCGAAAACGCATTTTTCCGGATTGAGCTTGATGTCATATGTTCGGAGATTGTCGAACGTAAGCCTCAAGTCGTCTATTAAGGATTCGACGTGTCTGGTTTTAATGACCACATCATCTACGTATGCCTCCACTGTTTTGCCGATTTGTGTTTCCAGGCATGTCTAAATCATGCGTTGATAGGTTGCACCGGCGTTTTTGAGCCCGAAAGGCATGGTGTTAAAACAGAAGGGGCCGTATGGAGTGATGAATGCCGTTGCGGCTTGATCGGACTCCGCAATCTTGATTTGATGGTATCCGGAGTATGCGTCAAGGAAACACAATGAGTCGTGTCCTGCGGTAGCGTCGATAATTTGATCGATGCGGGGGAGGGGGAAGGGATCCTTGGGGCAAGCCTTGTTAAGGTCCTTGAAATCGACACATAGGCGCCAGGATTTGTCCTTCTTTGGTACCATCACCAGGTTTGCTAGCCAGTCCGGATGTTCTATTTCTCTAATGAATCTGGCCTCGAGTAACTTAGCTAGCTCTTCTCCCATGGCTTGTCATTTGGGCTCTGAGAAACGCCGAAGAGTCTGCTTGACCGGCTTGTATCCCTTTAGAATGTTTAGGCTATGGTCGGCCAGCCTGCGTGGGATTCCTGGCATGTCTGAAGGATGCCAGGCGAAGATGTCCCAATTCACGCGCAAGAACTCCCGTAGTGCGGCGTCTATTGTGGGGTACAGTTGTGCCCCGATGGATGATGTTTTTGTAGGGTCCATTGGGTGGACCTGGAATTTGACTATTTTGTCCACTGGTTTAAAAGAGGTGGACTTGGGTCTTTTGTCGAGTATCACGTCATCCCTATCCACTGTGGAGCGCAACGCAATTAGTTCTTCGGCCGCGAGGGCTTCGGATAATGCCTCGAGGGCCAGTGCGGCGGTTTTATTTTCGGCGAGGAGTGCTATGTCCGGATCACTAGCTAGAGTGATGATTCCAATGGGCCCAGGCATCTTGAGCTTCATGTACCTATAATGGGGTATAGCTTGGAAGATCGTGAATGCCTCCCACCCTAAAAGGGCGTGGTATCCGCTACTAAACAGGCCACTTGGAATGTAATTTCTTCGGACCTATAATTCTCCAGCGTGCCGAATACCACATGTAGTGTGTGTTTGCCCGCACATCGTGCCTCCCGGCTAGGGATGATTCCTCTGAAGGTCGTGCTACTTTGCTCAATGCGGCTCTTGTCTATTTCCATTTTGCTAAGAGTCTCCTCGTAGATGAGGTTTAACCCGCTGCCACCGTCCATGAGCACTTTAGTAAGCCGGAAGTCGTCCACAATTGGACTAAGGACCAAAGCGGCTGGTGCTTGGGCTATTTGGAATTGAGGTTCATCACTGGCATTGAAGGTTATAGCCGTATCGTTCCATGGATTTATTGTTACAACGTGGAAGACTTCGGAGAGGCTGCGGAGTGCTCACTTGCGCCTATTATTTGAGGCAAAAGTCTCAAAGACTGTCAGTACTATATTGTTATTTTCCACGGGTTGGTGCTCTGTGGTATTGTTGATGAGGAGATCCTCGCCGCTCTTGGCCACCTGCCAGAGTATCCAACATGCTCTAAGGCTATGTGTTGGCATGGTATCCAGTGTACTGTGAATTTTGCATGGCTCATTGAGCCATCCCTCCAATACGGTTCCATGCCCTGTAGTGGGCTTTGGTTTCTTTGTAATTGGATCGCGTGACTTATGAGAGTACACCCTTTTAGTTCGGACGGAGGGTTTAGTGAGAGCCGGAGGATCCCAGAATTTTGTTTGGGTTTTCCAGGTGCTTTCCATCGCACAGTACTTCTGTACTATGGTTGCCAAGTCAGCGAAGTGTGCTATGTCACGGCGACTTATGGCGTTGAGAATTCCCTTGTCCGTGCAATTTTTGCAAAAGAATGAAATTGCGTCTTCCTCGCGATAGTCCTTGACCTTGCTCATTACAAGGAGGAATCTGGCCCAATAGTGATGTGTTGTCTCTTGGGCTCTTGTCTAATGTGGGAAAGATCACTTATGTGAGGGTGGGTGGGTAGATTTAGGTCCAAACCCTGACCCGATCTGAGACCCAGGGGCAGAGGAGTTTCCGAGCTTGGCAGTTCAGGCTCCGAGACGTTGCCCAATAGTTCTGGCCCGCTGTCTAATTCTAGGTTCGAAGCTTGGGCCATGTCCTCCCGTAGACGGATATCCGGCTCAGAGAGCTCGGGAATCCGGACATAGTTTGTCCTCAAAATAGAGGAAGAATCGCTGCATTGCTCCTCCACCACCTCTATCTAATGGGTGACCGGCGAAGAGTTAATCTCCCTTTGGTCAGGAAGAGAGCTCCATTGGATCCATCTGCTCGGTGAATCCCGAGCCGACGTGGAGGCAGTTTTTGATGACCCAAGAAGTCATCGTCGGCGCGACGGCCGAACGGGCGGTCATGACGAAATCGCCTAATCGGGGAGTTTGGCCTGCAGCTAGGGCTCCCCCAGAGGTAATGTTGTCATTGACAACAAGACGAGCCATCAAGCCTTATCGTGACGGCAAAGTGGAACTCTCAATGAAAGCACCAATGTCGGTGTCAAAACCGGTGGATCTCGGGTAGGGGGTCCCGAACTGTGCATCTAAGGCTGGTGGTAACAGGAGGCGGGGGACACAATGTTTACCCAGGTTCCGTCCCTCTCAATGGAGGTAATACCCTACTTCATGCTTTATTGATCTTGATGATATGAGTATTACAAGATGTGATCTACCCCGAGATCATAGAGGCTAAACCCTAGAAGCTAGCCTATGATTATGATTGTTGTTGTTGTCCTACGGACCAAACCCTCCAGTTTATATAGACATCGGAGGGGGCTAGGGTCACACAGAGTCGGTTACAAGGGAACAGATCTACATATCCGAATTGCCAAGCTTGCCTTCCACGCAAAGGAGAGTCCCACCCGGACACGGGACGAAGTCTTCAATCTTGTATCTTCATAGTCCAACAGTCCGGCCAAAGTATATAGTCCGGCTATCCGAGGACCCCCTAATCCCGGACTACCTCAGTCATGATCATGGTAAAGCAATGTGCTATGAATCAGAGTTAAGGAATAGCACATAGAGTCGAACCCATACCCTAGTTCGGTGGAGGTTCGCTATGGCGGCAACGGCGGAGCAGATTTCTGTTGATGGCGATGGAAACCAGTGGCGGGAGGTCACTGGCGGCGAGGAGACGATTCGGAGACCTGAGGAGGCAGAGCAGGACACACGCGCGGGCTGAGGAGTTTGAAGAAATTTCCAAAATCTCACCCGTGGGTATATATATCCCGAGCCTGTCGGTGTGACCGAGTGAAACAACTCGGTGGCACCGAGATGCAAAATCGCGAGCGGTTACTGCAACTCGGTGTGACCGAAAAGTTCAAATCGGTTGCACTGAGATGGAAAACCTAGATCAACTTAGTGAACTCGGTGTGACCGAAGTGGATGACTCGATCATACAGAAATGCACAAAGAGGTTTTGGAAGTTTAAGTCTATGACGAATCGGGGACTCCAAGTGCTCCTCACACAGAGTGGTTCGAATCTGACTTGATCAAACTTTGTGATGTAGCATGAATAGAGTTTGAGATTTGAAAAGCATAGATAGCTAGAGGGGGTTCTTAGGATTCTTTTCCATCCACTTGGCAAAGGAGAAAAACGCCAAACAATCAAGACAACAAGTGGATGTCCTTGAATGAGTAAAATATTCAACCAACATGCTCACACAATTAAATGGCAAATGAAATATGTGGCAAAGCATGCACACACGCTCTAGTATCTATCAAGAAATTGGCGATGACTAGGTCATCTATATATGAGTATATTGACTGAGGAGTCAAATGAGAACATTTGATCGTAGGTCATACTCATCGTTTAAGCACAAGTGGCGTTACCACTTCTACATAAAGCATTGTTGTGTTCACACCATTAGAGTTGCTTTAGCTCAATTGATTAGAGTAAAGATCCCCCAAGATGTGATATCCCCCCTAAGAGGGATGAACTAACCTTGGGTTTTGTCGATGATGACTTCATGTAGGTGTTGAAGATGTAGATGCTTAATGTTGATGTAGATCATTTGGAGCAATCCATTGGAGTGAGTTGCACTTTCAATACCTACACGGGTTAGTCCCACAAGGAACAAACAAGGATATCCATAGACATAGAGTGATGTTCACATAAGATGATGTCCATGAAGCATTAGGTTACCTTGTCCCTTGTCTTACTAACAAGAGGGTTTGTGAATCCTTGAACTAGTGCAAGATATGGAAGTTGTTTGCATATGTCCTTGCCAAAAGATATGAGTGAAGTATGTTGGCAGAGTCACCCTCAAGAACTCTCTAGTTCTTTTTCTTCGGGATCCACACCATCTTGATGGGAATCCTTGGAGTTGTAGTCATACTTGATGAAGTGGAACTTGATTTGGTCTTGGGAACCCACTTGACCAAGGCCTTGGGAGCTTCTTCAAATGCATCGATCTCCTCTTGAAGCTTGTCCTTGCCTTTTTGCTTATGGTCTTGTGGTGGAAGATCGTCTTGAGCTTGTGTTCCTTGGAAAGAAGTAGGATCATACTTCCCTTGTTTAGTAACAAACTTCGTCTTGGGGTATTGATCTTCTTCCCACTCAACTCCATTGGCATTGAACTTTCGTTCAAAACCAATTCCTTGATTCTTCCGGTGTCTTCCTTGCTTGCGTACAATTTTCTCAAATTGCTTACTTCCGGCAAGGCTCTTGTAAACACCTTTCTCTATAATTCCCTTCAATAAGCTATTTTCTTGCTGAAGTGTAACTTGGCTAAGAGAATCATTAGTGGAATCAAGATAACTACTAGAAGCAACAACATTGGATTTAGCATGATTATTGTTACTACTAGAAGAAGAATCTTTCTTACTCTTGTTGCTAGATTTAACTTGTGGCATGTAAGTAGACAAGAGTAAATGCTTGGCAATGTAAGAAGAACTTTTATTGCGAAGATCATCATTGATCGCTTTTAAGAACCCATGCTCTTGCTCAAGGTTGAGCTTTTCAAAGTGTAACTTTTCATGAGTCTTTAAAAGCTCTCGATGATTTTCCAAGGTAGTTTCATGAGCTAACTTAAGAGTGTTTAGTTCGTTAGTTAGATGCTCAATCTCCTTCTTATCATCGTCATTCGTTTTATCTTGATTTGCATGATTAATAGAAAGTTCATCATAGTTTTCATCACTAGAATTGTAAACAACTAAATCATCATCACCTAGAAAATCATCTTCATCACTATTGAAATCAACATACTCGGGGTGTGATACCTTTGGGCCTTTAGCCATGAAGCATCTTCTAATTCCTTCATTTGGTGACTCAAATATGTCGTAGGAGTTGGTTGACACAAGTGCTAGACCGGCAACACCTTCATATTGAGTATATTCGGAGTCAGAATGATAACTTCTCTCGGAGTGACTGTCGGAGTCGGAGCCGGATACCCATTCACCAACATGAGCTTGATGTCTTCATTTTGTGTAGCCCCTTGATGATTTGTCCTTCCTTTCCGAATCCTTGCTTCTCCATGATGTTCTTCATTCATAATGGTCATCTCTACTCCTTCTCTCTCTTGGTGGTGATTCTTCTCTTCCACTTCTTCTTTTGGGAGAATATTCTCTTCTTTTGTAGGGAGCTGTACACTCATTGGAGTAGTGTCCGGGTCTTCCACAATTGTAGGAATTACGTTCATGACTCGAAAATCTTTTCTCATTGTAGAACCTTGACTTGGAACTTCTCTCCTTGCTTCTACTCTTGTAGAACTTGTTGAAGTTCTTCACCATTAGGCTCATTGTAGGAACTTGTTGAACTTGATGATGTGGGAGCATCACATGAGGATTTGTAAGCACCACTTGACTTGTTGTGAAGCTCTTCCTTATCCTTAAGTGACATCTCATGAGCAACAATTCTTCCAATGACTTCCGTTGGCTTGAGATATTTGTAATTTGGCATCATTTGGATTAATGTGCACATGGTATCATATTTTCCATCCAAGGCTCTTCAGACCTTCTTGATGATGAATCTATCGGTCATCTCTTCACTTCCTAACCCGACAATCTCATTTGTGATGAGAGAAAGCCTATAGTACATTTCAGCGACACCTTCACCATCCTTCATTTTGAACTTGTCAAGTTGACTTTGAAGCACATCCAATTTGGATTCCTTGACGGAGTCGGTACCTTTGTGCATAACAATCAAGGTATCCCAAATTTCCTTTGCATTCTCAAGACAGCTGATTTTGTTGAATTCTTCGGGGCACAATCCATTGAAGAGAATATCGCAAGCTTGAGCATTGTATTGCAGCATCTTCAACTCTTCCACGGTAGCTTCACGGTTCGGTTCTCTCCCATCAAAGAATTCACCTTGCAAGCCAATATGCACAATAGCCCAAACGGCAGGGTTATGTCCAAGAATATGCATTTTCATCTTATGCTTCCAACTAGCAAAACTAGTACCATCAAAGTAAGGACTTCTACGGTGGTAATTTCCCTCGCTAGACGCCATACTCTCCTAGGTTGTGAAACCAAAGCTATGATCACCAAAAGCTATGGAAATCAAGGCAAATGGAGACCTGATACGTCTCCAACGTATCTATAATTTTTGATTGTTCCATGCTATTATATTATCAACCTTGGATGTTTTATATGAATTTATATGCTATTTTATATGATTTTTGGGAATAACCTATTAACCTAGAGCCCAGTGCCAGTTTCTGTTTTTTCCTTGTTTTAGAGTATCGTAGAAAAGGAAAATCAAACGGAGTCCAATTGACCTGAAACTTCACGGAACTTATTTTTGGAAGGAAAGCAACCTAGGAGACTTGGAGTCCACGTAAGGGAAGCAACGAGGAAGCCACGAGGCAGGGGGCGCACCCACCCCCCTGGGCGCGCCCTCCACCCTCGTGGCTCCCCTGACGCCTATATATCTCCATATACCCTAAAACGGTCGGAGAACACAATAGATCGGGAGTTCCGCCACCAGAAGCCTCCGTAGCCACCGAAAGCCAATCTAGACCCGTTACAGCACCCTACCGGAGGGGGAATCCCTCTCCGGTGGCCATCTTCATCATCCCGGTGCTCTCCATGATGAGGAGGGAGTAGTCCTCCCTCGGGGCTGAGGGTATGTACCAGTAGCTATGTGTTTGATCTCTCTCTATCGTGTTCTTGATTTGGCACGATCTTGATGTATCGTGAGCTTTGCTATTATAGTTGGATCTTATGTTTCTTCGCCCCCTCTACTCTCTTGTAATGGATTGAGTTTGCCCTTTGAAGTTATCTTATCGGATTGAGTCTTTAAAGATTTTAGAACACTTGATGTATGTCTTGCCGTGCGTATCTGTGGTGACAATGGGATATCATGTGATTCACTTGATGTATGTTTTCGTGATCAACTTGCGGGTTCCGCCCATGAACCTATGCATAGGGGTTGGCACACGTTTTCATCGTGATTATCTGGTAGAAACTTTGGGGCACTCTTTGAGGTTCTATGTGTTGGTTGAATAGATGAATCTGAGATTGTGTGATGCATATCGTATAATCATACCCACGGATACTTGAGGTGACATTGGAGTATCTAGGTGACATTAGGGTTTTGGTTGATTTGCGTCTTAAGGTGTTATTCTAGTATGAACTCTAGGGCTGTTTGTGACACCTATAGGAATAGCCCAACGGATTGATTGGAAAGAATAACTTTGAGGTGGTTTCGTACCCTACCATAATCTTTTCGTTCGTTGCCAGGAGGGTACTGCACATATGCGCTGCCAGGGTCTTCGACTGCTGCAGCATGGAAGGCGCGCCGGAGGGAGCACACCGCGTCTCTTTCTTCGCATGGGACTGTAATGATTCCACCGCTTCCCGACATCTTGAGGACGTTGTAGCCATGGTGAGTGACTGCCAAGAATCTGGCCAGCGCTGGGTACCCAAGGATGGCGTTGTACGGCAGGCGGATGTGGGCGACGTCGAAGTCGACGAGCTTGGTGTGGTAGTTGTCGCGCTGACCAAAGGTGACAGGGAGATGAACTTGCCCTATTGGGGTGGTGGAGCCGTCAGTCACTCCTGAGAAAGGCTTGGTGGGATGGAGTTGGTCGTATGGCACTTGAAGGCTGTCAAACGTTTCTACGGACAGGACACTAAGCCATGCGCCACCGTCGATGAGGGTCTTGGTGACTTGGACATTGCTGATGACGGGTGAACAGAGCATCGGGAGGACGCCAGCGATTGCCGCGCATTTGAGCTGGTCTGCCGAGCTGAAGGTGATGGCGTACTTGGACCATCTGAGCGGGCGCGTGGCCTCGAGCTTGGGGAGGGCTGCATTCACTTCGTGAGAGAACTGCTTGAAGATGCGCTGAGAAGCTGGAGCCTGAGCACCACCCAAGATGCAGGCGATGCCGCGCGGCTCCTGGAAACCCCTAGCCCCTTCGTCCTGCTGATGGTCGTCGTTCCTCCTTGGCGGCTGCGGCAGTGGAGGGAGTTCAGTGTTTCCCTGAGGACGATCCTCGCGAGGTTGGTCCCTCCAGGCGCCCTCAAGAGGCTGGCCCTGCCATCGGTCCTCGCGAGGCTAGTCGCGCCACTCCTGCCAAGGATCGCGGTCATCCCAACATCCTCCACCTTGTCCACCTCCTCGAGCATAGCCCCAGTCATTGCGCTTTTGGCGTTGACCGAACCATCCATCTCGAATGGCCCTGAGCTCTTGGCAGTCGTTGGTGTTGTGGCTGCGCATGTTGTGGAAGGCGCAGAACGTACGGCTGCCCTTGGACGAATCAGGGAGGTCTCGGACGCACTTGGTATCTGGATCTACCGCGAGTACGGCCACCCCTTTGTGCTTCACGTCCTTGACCTTGGCCTTCTTCTCCTCTAGGTCCGCAGCAAGGAGCTCGAGGAGGGAGAGATGCCCCTCCTCAGCTCTTGCACACTTGGTTGCTATGTTGAACAGCTCCAACTTCGTGCACAGCTCCTCATGGATGGTGAGCTCCTCCTTCATCTTGATGTCGCAGACGCCATCGGAAAACGCTGAGATAATGGCCTCGTCCATCACCTTGGGGATCTTGAGGCGCACGTTGTTGAAGCGTTGGATGTACTTCTGGAGGGTCTCTCTCGGCTGTTGCTTGATGCGGTGTAGGTCACCCGCGGCCGGGGGGCAGTCGCGAGTGCCCTGGAAGTTGGCGACAAAGCTGTCACGCATCTGATCCCAGGAGGAGATTGAGCCCGGGGGCAGGTTCAGGAGCCATGAGCAGGCGCCGTCCTTGAGAGTCATGGGAAACCAGTTCGCCATGACCTTTTCGTCGCCGTTGGCCCCCTCGATGCTCAGCTCGTAGAGCTGCAAGAACTCCGCAGGGTCGGGGGTGTCATCATAGCGAGGAGGCAGATTCGTCTTGAACTTGCCCGGCCAGACGACGCTACGTAGCTCAAGAGTGAAGGCGCGGCAGCCTGCCGTGGCCACCGGGACCCGTTGTGGAGGCGGAGCTTGATCTTGGCGTCACTGCGCTGCCACAGCAAGTGGCGCATGGCCCTGCCACGGCAAGCGATCCTGACGTGGCGATGCTAGGAGCGGTGGAGCGTTTTCTTGCGGACGGGGAATTTCTTGGCAACTTCTTTCTTCGTGCGCAGGCACACGGCACGGTGGATCACGCCGCAGGACCGCACATCTTGGAGTGAGGACGTCGTCTTGACGCGGAGGAGGCGGAGGCTCTCCACGAGCCGTACGCCTCTGCGCGAGGGCACCATATTGGTGATGAGGGGGCGGAGGCACTCCGTGAGCCACATCGCTCGCAGCTGGGGGCGGGCGAGGCAGCGAGAGGGATGGCGCAGAAGAGAGGCTCCCGCGGCGCTAACGAGCTCAGCGATGTGGTCCAACCAGTCCTTATAGAGGTCATCGACTGGGCGGTAGCGCAGGAGCTCACGTGCCATGAGCATCTCGACCTGCGCGTCCGTGGGTGCGCAGCGAGCATGAGATGATGAGCCGGCCGGAGTCAGCGACGGGGTGGCGGTGCGACCGTCCCGCCTCATGGACGAGTGCAGTGAGGAAGCTTGCTGCTCGTTTGCCGCTGGGCTGGTGGCGGCGTTGGCAGGGGGTGACAGAGAACGACGGGGAGGCCCGCCGACAGGGGCAGTCTGAGTGACACGGGTGGTGTCGTGGGTTTGTCACGGTAGATGTCCTCATGAAAGGACTTAGTCGTGGAGCCATCGCAACGGGTTAGCTTAAAGGGGTTAAACCGGACAAGGGGACACGGGAGTTTATGCTAGTTCGGCCCCTTCGATGAAGGTAAAAGCCTACGTCTAGTTGTGATTAGTATTGCTAGGGTTTCGAAGGCCAGGGAGTGAATCCGCTTTGTCTGGCTCTCGAGTTGTTGTTGTCTGTCTCTAAACCGCGGCCGGGTTGTCCCTTTATATACATAGGCTGACGCCCGCTGGGCTATAGAGTCCCGAAGCCGGATCATAAACGTATCCGGTTCGGCCTCTCTCTCTATCTTACTATACAAGTTACATGAC
Organism: Triticum urartu; assembly: GCF_003073215.2. Classification (NCBI taxonomy): domain Eukaryota; kingdom Viridiplantae; phylum Streptophyta; class Magnoliopsida; order Poales; family Poaceae; genus Triticum; species Triticum urartu. Next base: position 212,802,918 of record NC_053027.1, read on the forward strand.
TAGGCCGGTTTACATTTACAGGCTGTAACCCGCCTTTGGGCCCTCCGTAAAGCGCCATCATCTTTACATCTTCATGGGCTTCTAATCTTCAAAGAGTCAACCCGGCTACATAAGACCATTTACCTCCAATAGTAATATCCCCAACATTAGGCCCCAGATTGGTTTGAACTTGTTCATGTCAATCTTCCATACTTAGAAAAAATCTTCTCTCTTATCTTCATTTTTGATCTTGTAAACCGCCATGACGTCATACTTCAAAATTACGATAAACCGCCCTGACGTCATCCATCCATTGATGTCGGAGATTTCCTTCATTTAATATATATCCAGTCATCGAGGCGACACCTTTATTAACTTATCCATTTTTTGGGCTCCTCGATTCCCGTACTTGCCATTTTATCACTTCACCTTATAAATAGGACCGAGCGGTCATTTTCATCGTCCCCCCCCTCGTGCCTTTTCGCGTCGTCTTCCTCGCGCCGCTCAGCCTCTGGAGCTCCGCCGCCACCATCGACCGTCGCCTCTGCTCCGACCTTGGCCACTGCATCACCCTGAACGCACCAGAATACTGCGGCGCCCTTCCGCTTCCTCACCAGCTCCGGTAAGTTCCTGCTTTTTTCACCATAGATCTGTTCTAGGGTTTCGACATTCCTCGCAGTTCTTCCGAAGTTCATCAGTGCTATGTTCTTCCCTGTTCTTCCTTTAATAGATGGACACTTCATGCTTGACGCATCTCTTGCCGTAGCTTACCTACCATGGTCATCACAAATCCTTATGCGCAAAGAACTGATCTAGTCTGTCAAAAATTGCTTCAGTTCTGCACCCCTTCAAGATCCAATTATTTTTGCTTTTCTGTCTTATCTTTAGATCCGAAAGTTTTATACATCACTGTGAGATCTGTTTCTATGTTCCTGTGAGATCCGTTTCTCCTCGCACCAATATAAGCGGTTTAACATTGTATAAATAGTCTATGCCATTAGCCCTCTGATAAACCGGAAGAGCATGTTACCTTCATAATTATGCTCCGGTTTAACAGTGTCTGATCAATCATGTGCTAGCATTACCTTTCTTCTCTCATTATACTAGTCTCCGGGTTGTACCATTTATCATATCAGTATGTTTCTTACTCCCTTATGTCTTGTGTATATGCAAAATTTATAAACCGGCCTTTCATTTTCAGTTTTTTCTCTTTGCAATGGCCAAACAATTCACTGCCTGCAATTGGGCTCGTTCCCGGGTTACTGAGGCTCAATTGAATGAGATGGTTAGCATCGGCTCCTTGCCTAAGAAAACTGAGATCAAATGGCGAGTTCCAGGAACAGAGAATCCTCCAACCCCAAGGCAAGGCGAGGTAGTAGTCTTTGTTGACCATATAGGCCGTGGTTTCAAACCACCAGGGTCAAAATTTTATCGAGATGTGCTTGCCAGCTTCCAATTGCATCCACAAGATATTGGTCCCAACTCAGTCTCCAACTTATGCAACTTCCAAGTCTTCTGTGAAGTCTATTTACAAGAAGAACAAAGTGCAGAACTATTCCGGGATTTCTTTCACTTAAACCGGCGCACAGAGTTTGTAAATGGCCCGAACACAGAGCTTGGTGGTGTCTCGATTCAAAAGCGGAAAGAAGTGGAATTTCCTCATGCCAAACATCATAGCCACCCAAAGGAATGGAACCAAACATGGTTTTATTGCAGAGACACTTCGCCTGAGGATGAAAATACCCTCCTCGGCTTCCGTGATCATAGACTATCCAACACTCACCCAATGCCACAATGCCTGAGCTCTTCAGAAAGGGCAAAATACGCTCCTCAAATCGCCAAGCTCCGGGCCTTTATGGCAAACGGTTTAACAGGCGTGGATTTTGTGCGCTGTTGGATATCCTGGAGTATCTTGCCGCTAAGCCGGCGTCCCGGTTTAATGTGCGAATATACCGGTGAAGTTGACGATCCTCAACGCCACTGCAATATCCAATTATCTGAGGAAGAAGTTACTGAAGGTGTAAAGAAAATTCTGAATGAATCGGAACTGATCTGTAGTCAAACCGGTCTGAGTCCCTTCTATGCCAAGAACAAACCGCCTGCTGTAAGTATTACACTTCCTCTTCATCTCTAATATCTTTAACTTATACAATCTGTAACCCTTCTTCTTTATATATATAGGGTGATGACCCCTTCTGGAAACGGAAATCCATAGAGAAAGCGGCAAAGCCAACTGGAGACAAAGTGATCAAGCCAACCCGCCCGAAGACCAAAGCCGTAAAATGGACGTCGAAGCGGAAAACGGCTTACCGGATTAATATGGAGCTTGATGATGATACTGATGACCCAGAAGTTGAGGTAGAACTTGACTCACTTGGCTCTCTTTTTATGCATCTTGTTAACAATGATCTTCCTCGGGAGGAGGCAGAAGCTAGTCAGGCTGATGACATAGAGGTAATTACCCTTTCCTCCGGTTCAGACTCTATGCCAACACAAAAAACTCGCCAAGCAATCCGGAAAGTAAGCTTTTTTCATCCTCTTGCTCACTTGGATCCAACATTTATTTTGAAGACTCAACAGCATGAAGCTCACCGGACAACCCGGCACAGTGGCCAACAGGTCACCTCTGCCGGTTTACCTGATACTCCGGTTCGGAAGCGCCGGTCTGAGGTCTCTCCTACTTCTGACCATTCTTACCCCAAGGCAGGTTATTTCAGACAGCCTCTTAATCCATCTGATTCAAATTATCAGGTGACACCTCCTTCCTCTTCTGGTGAATCGACAGCAACTCAACTCCCCCTTTGAAAACTGTGGCCGGGTGAGTTATGAAAAACCTTTCCTTTCAATGTGCCCTACATCTTTTGAATAGGATGTTAATCCTTTTTTATTCTATTTACAGGGCCAAATCCAGACCCAGCAAGAAAGCTCCGGTCACCAATCCGCCAGAAGACCCTGTCGCCGAAGAAAAAGAACCAAGAGGTGAACCGGAGCAGACTGGTGAACCGGAAGGCCTCCATCCTGAAACAACTTTTGATAATCCTCCCCTTGACAGCCAACATACCGACGAACCAACAGATGCTGAGCCTGCCGCCCCTGATACTGAACCGGCAGAACCAAACCGGGCTAGTCCAATGAAAGACACTGAAATTCCATCATCATCCACCAAAAATCCTGAAGGCCAAGGTGATGACGTTATTATTACTGGAATAGGCCACAGCTCTCCTGGTCATCCCGTCATTTTGGCTCACCATAGTGCCAAAGAAGAGCAAATTGCCAGGGATAAAGGTAAATGGAGCAGCGAATTATCAAACTATGCTCATCTTAACGCTGATGAGCTTCATTCCGGCTTCTTGAACCGTCTGCACTCAAACCGGGATTATGAAGCCGGTTTGGTGAATTTGATGAAAGAACGATATGAGGTAAATTCTTCTCCCTTGTACATTGATTTATAGTTGAAATACTATTCCAAGCAGCCCCCAAGAGCCGTATTATGATTGTTAATCATAAACCGGGTCTTTGTAACACTTCAAGCATCCCATCATTGATCCTTGCAAAGGCGTGTCCTCAATTATAGATAAGACTCATGTTTGAAAAAATTTGATAACTTTCTCTAGCATAGCCCCCAAAGGCCGGTTTAACTTGGCAAGTTAATCCGGTTTTTAATCCACACCGCCGGTTTAGAACAAACATACATTAGCCCCTAAGTGTCAAGGATAATGCTTGCATTGTTCTGGAGACTTGTATAGAGTGTAGTATTTGAGAGCAAATAGGCATTAGCCCCCAAGTATGAAGTGGATAACTTGTTATATGCTTTATACTTAGTGCATAAATATGTTGTTTTGTTGAATATACCTTCAATGTTGTAGGCTGAACTGAGAAGCAAAGATGCCCAAAACTCTGATTTGTAAGAAAATGTGAAGTCTCAACAAGCCGAAGCTGCAAAGGCCAAAGAGGAGCTGACCCAGGCCCTGGCCGGAATGGAAAAGCTGAAAGAATCCTTCAACCAAGATCGTGCTGAATGGGAAACTGAAAAGGCCAGTTTAACCAAAAGAGCTGTAGACGTCGAGGAAGCCCTGAAACCGGTGGTTGAAGAACTAGCCAGTTTGAAGCGCCAAATCAATGCTATGACCTCTGCTATCTTTGGTAAGTGTCTGCTTATGTATGTTGCGCCAGTCAATGAATCTTAAAACTGACCAAAATGTTGATAAAATCTTTGGCAGGAACTCGGATCACTCATCTTGGTGCAGATATGCGGCTAAAGCTCAAAGCGGCATATACATTGGTTGAGCAGCTATACTCTGGGTCTCAGCGAGCCATTAGTACGGCAGCTTATAACAAACCGGCGCCAACTTTGATTAAGGAGACCCTTGAGAAGCTGGGCATGTTACCAGCATGCATTGTCGAGTTGAAGAGAGCCGCTGCGAGAGCAGGAGCATTAACCTCCCTTATTCGAGCCAAGGCCTGGATTCCAGACCTTGAAGCGGAGGATATCATTAAAGGATATCCAGGCATTAAAAAAGACGGTTCAAACTTTGACAATGATGATCTTCGGCGGCTGACCAAACAGATGCGGCCAGCGGCCAGCAAATTGGCTGAGGACACCAATTTGTCCCATTTTTAACCATTTTATGATGCAGAAGGGAAAAGACAGTCGGCCAATATCCATGAAGTTGAAGAACTTGTGCCTCCGATTCGTAAGCACACTTACGCCCCTGATATTAACCCTTCTAATCTTATCCATGAGGAAGCAGTGTTCCAAGCTTTAACCGAGATCGATTGGTCAACGGCTGATTTCCAGCGGCTGGGGAGGGATGAAGAAGTGCCTACACCAACTGATCCGCAACCGTCAAACCGTCGTGATGAAGAGTCCTGATCCGGTCACCGGTTTATATGGCTACTGTGAAAAACAATGGCACTGTTTGAGCCGCTTTGAAGCTTCATGTAATAGGATAGCTGAAACTTTGTTTATCTGCCATGCCATCGAGCATGTTTCATAACGTTTTGTGACAATCTGTGCCGCCCTTCAGGATATATTGTATGCATAGCCTATGATGACTTGCCTTCCTGGGTCCAAAAAACTTAAAAGTGTCTAGCGGTTTACCGCTAGACATGTCATAATATCCAAGAAGTATATAGTACTTTAGCTGAATAATCAAGTGTTTGTACAAAAAATAATGTACAGAACATACCTCATTGATTGACCAAACGTGTATACAGCAAAGGTGTTTAACACCAAGCCGATACGTTTGATAATATTATCTTCATAATGCTGGTCTATATATCAAACCGGACCGGTATAACTACCGGATTTTCTTTATAACACTGGTGATTTAGTCAAACCAGACCGGGTGAATGACCACTAGTTTATAATTGATCATGTGCCAACAACTGGTAGTTGGAAAGCAAGTCGGGTCAAGGAAGCCGGTTTATCAAAAAAAAACTTATGATTTTCAACAAACAAAATTCAAATAGGAAAATATGCGAGGCTTTTTATGAGCTGCCAGGCTCCAAATCGAGGCTTTTCATGGGCTGCCAGGCCTCTGAGTTAAACCATTTATCAAAGCCTTTTAAGATGGGCCTCCAATTAACCAATCATCGTTTTAACTATGACAAGTTCAGGGTCTGTAAAAGATTGACTTGTCAAACGTTCGATGGGTCATACCAGGATTACCTGGATAGGAGTGGCTTACTTGATGAAGGCAGGCTAACCCGGGGTTTTAGGTGAATACACTAGGCTTCCAAGCCGTGGCTTGATAGCCAATTACGAGGGTCCTTTCAAACTCCTTGTTGCTTTGCAAAAAAGAGCCCCCGAGTAACTTTGTGAGCGATGCTCAGTGTGTGCCTATGTTTGACGCTATACTATGTACAACACTCTCTTTGGCTCCACAAATTTTCCTTGTATGGATTGAAATGCCTATCAAGAGGTGTAGCTGAGGTTCAAACATGACCAAGCCCCCTAGTGATTTTCTTTATCTCTATGCAGCTGCTAAAGCCGGTTTAACAAAGACTCCGCTTTGTTAGTTATTGTGTAAAAGCACACACATGATATAAGAAAGAACAAATACCCCGCTTATAACGGAGGCTCCGGTTTATTATATGATATATACACTGTTATAAATATGTACAGATGAAGAGCCGATGGCTTCAAGTATAATAAGGCCGAAGGAGAGCTATGTTCCATGGCCGCTTTGTCTCCTCCTCCGATTGACGTGAGTCTTCATGCTCTCGAACATCAATGAGGTAGTAAGATCCGTTGTGCAGGTTTTTGCTGACCACAAAAGGTCCTTCCCAAGGGGGGGATAACTTGTGCATATCAGTCTGATCCTGGATGAACCAGAGCACCAAATCACCTTCTTGAAAGGTTCTAGTTTTAACCCGGCGGTTGTGATAACGTCGAAGATCTTGTTGATAAATCACCGAACGTGCTACCGCAAGATCACGCTCTTCATCCAACAGGTCCAAAGAATCCTGACGTGCCTTCTCATTATCAGCCTCAACATAAGCTGCAACACGCGGCGAATCATGACGGATGTCACTAGGAAGAACTGCCTCCGCTCCATACACCATGAAGAAAGGTGTGTAACCCGTAGACCTATTGGGTGTGTTGTTGATGCTCCATAACACAGAAGGTAACTCCTCAACCCAACAACCCGGCGTCCGGTTTAAGGGAACCAAAAGCCTTGGTTTGATACCCCTTAGAATCTCTTGATTTGCCCTTTCCGCTTGACCATTAGATTGGGGGTGAGCCACTAATGCTAGATTAAGCCGGATGTGCTCACGTTGACAGAATTCTTCCATCTCCCCTTTTGACAGATTAGTGCCATTATGTGTTATAATACTGTGTGGAAAACCAAACCGGAATATCACCTTTTTGATGAATTGAACCGCCGTGGCTCCATCACACTTGCTGACTGGCTCTGCCTCCACCTATTTAGTGAATTTATCAACTGCTACTAAGAGGTGGGTCTTCTTGTCCTTAGAGCGCTTGAAGGGTCCAACCATATCAAGCCCCCAAGTTGCAAACAGCCACGTAATTGGAATCATCCGCAACTCTTGAGCCGGAACGTGCGCACGGCGGGCAAATTTTTGACATCCATCACATCTCTTGACTAAATCCTCTGCATCAGCATGCGCCGTCAACCAGTAAAAACCGTGGCGAAAAGCTTTGGCCAGCAACGACTTTGAACCGACGTGGTGACCACAATCCCCTTCATGGATTTCTCCCAAAACCTCACGACCTTCTTGAGGAGAAACACAGCGCTGAATTGCTCCTGAAACACTGTAATGATGTAACTCCCCGTTGAATATGGTCATGGACTTGGAACGCCGGATTATCTGTCGGGCCAACGTTTCCTCATCTGGTAACTCGCCCCGGTTCATGTAATCCAGATATGGGATCGTCCAATCCGGTATGGCATGCAGAGCTGCCACCAACTGAGCCTCCGGATCAGGAATTGCCAAATCTTCTTCAGTTGGTATTTTGACTGACGGATTGTGCAACACATCAAGAAAGACATTGGGCGGAACCGGTTTACGTTGGGAACCAAGACGACTTAAAGCGTCCGCCGCTTGATTCTTCAGCCGGTCTATATGGTCCACCTGATAACCTTTAAAGTGACCAGCCACTGCGTCTACCTCTCGCCGATATGCAGCCATGAGTGGGTCTTTAGAATCCCAAGTGCCAGACACCTGTTGGGCCACTAGATCTGAATCGCCGAAGCACTTAACCCGGCTCAAATTCATCTCTTTAGCCATCCAAAGCCCGTGGAGTAAAGCCTCATACTCAGCTGCATTGTTAGTACAAGGGAACATTAAACGGAGGACATAACAAAACTTGTCACCTCGTGGGGAAGTTAATACGACTCCAGCCCCCGAGCCCTCCAACTGTCTGGACCCATCAAAATGAATAGTCCAATATGTATTATCCGGTTTCTCTTCAGGTGCCTGTAACTCCGTCCAATCGTTGATGAAATCCACGAGTCCCTGGGACTTGATCACCGTGCGGGGTATATATTTAAGCCCATGAGGTCCAAGCTCAATAGCCCACTTGGCAACCTGGCCAGTTGCCTCTCTGTTTTGAATGATGTCGCCCAGAGGAGCTGAACTGACCACTGTGATGGGATGGCCCTGAAAATAGTGTTTAAGCTTTCTGCTTGCCATAAACACCCCATACACCAGTTTCTGCCAATGTGGATACCTCTGTTTTGACTCAATGAGCACCTCACTGATATAATAAACCGGCCGTTGAACCGGATACTCCTTGCCAGGCTCCTTGCGCTCTACCACAATGGCTACGCTAACAGCCCGGGCATTAGCAGCCACATATAATAATAATGGCTCTTTATCGATCGGTGCTGCAAGCACGGGCAATTCAATTAGCTGCCTCTTCAGATCCTCGAACGCTTTATCCGCTGCCTCACTCCAGACAAAGTCGTCTGTTTTCTTGAGCATCTGATATAAAGGGATGGCCTTTTCTCCAAGACGGTTGATAAACCGGCTCAAGGCTGTAATCCGGCCGGCCAGACGTTGAACATCGTTAATACACGCCGGTTTAGCCAAGGATGTAATTGCTGCAATATTTTCCGGATTAGCCTCAATGCCTCTGTTTGAAACTAGAAAACCTAAGAGCTTGCCTGCCGGGACACCAAAAACGCACTTCTTCGGATTGAGCATCATCTTGTAAACCCGGAGATTGTCAAAGGTTTCCCGTAGATCATCTATCAATGTCTCCTCCTTTCTGGATTTGACCACAATATCATCCACATACACATGAACATTGCACCCAATTTGTTTATGTAGGCAATTCTGAACACATCGCTGGTAAGTCGCCTGGGCACTCTTGAGTCCAAAGGGCATAGAAACATAGCAGAAGGCTCCAAAGGGAGTTATGAAGGTTGTTTTCTCCTGGTCCTTAACCGCCATTTTGATCTGATGATAACCAGAGTAAGCATATAGAAAACACAAACGGTCACAACCCGCCGTAGCACCAATTATCTGATCAATGCGAGGGAGAGCAAAGGGGTCTGCAGGGCAAGCTTTGTTTAAATCCGTGTAGTCCACACACATGCGCCAAGTGTCGTTTTTCTTCAGAACCAACACCGGATTGGCTAACCACTCTGGATAAAAAACTTCGAAAATAAACCCAGCAGCCAACATACGGGCAACCTCTTCACCTATAGCCTTGCGTCTCTCTTCGTTGAAACGGCGGAGGAACTGCCGAACCGGTTTGAACTTAGGATCAATGTTGAGCATGTGCTTAGCGAGTTCCCTCGGTACACTTGGCATGTCAGAAGGTTTCCATGCGAAGATGTCCCGATTCTCACGGATGAACTCGATGAGCGCGCTTTCCTATTTGGGATCTAGGTTAGCGCTGATGCTGAACTATTTGGATGAATCGCCAGGAACAAAGTCAACCATTTTAACGTCTGTAGCCGATTTGAACTTCAACGCTGGATCATGTTCCATGGTTGGCTTTTTTATAGAGGTCATGTCTGCCGGATCAACTTGCTCCTTATATAATTTTAACCCCTCCGTGGCACAAACCGACTCCGCATAAACCGCATCGCCTTCTTCGCACTCCAAAGCAATCTTTCTACTTCCATGTACTGTGATAGTCCCTTTATGACCTGGCATTTTAAGCTGTAGATAAACATAACATGGCCTTGCCATAAACTTAGCATAAACCGGCCGCCCAAACAAGGCGTGGTACGGACTTTTGATCTATACCACCTCAAATGTCAAAGTTTCTGACCTTGAATCGTAGTCATCTCCAAAAGCTACCTCCAAAGCTATCTTACCAACAGGATATGCAGACTTACCAGGCACCACACCATGAAAGACCGTATTTGACGGTTTAAGATCCTTATCTGTCAACCCCATACGGCGGAACGTATCATAATACAAAATATTGATACTACTTCCCCCATCCATGAGCACTTTAGTGAACTTGTATCCCCCGACTTGAGGGGCTACCACCAAGGCGAAATGACCTGGATTATCAACCCAGGGCGGAAGATCATCTCTACTCCACAAAATAGGTTGCTCAGACCAGCGTACATACTGAGGTACTACCGGCTCAATAGAGTTGACTGCCCTTTTGTGAAGCTTCTGATCACGTTTGCACAAACTAGTAGTGAATACATGATATTGCCCGCTGTTCAGCTGTTTGGGATTGCTCTGATAACCCGACTGATGCTGCTGCTGACTCCCCTGATGGTTGTAGCCTTCCTGGTTGCCTTGGTGTCCTTGATTGACGTGTCCGGTTTGGTTGCCTGGAAACCCTGAACCGGAACCACCACCTCCGTAACCCGGCCCGTGGAAACCTCCTCCTGAACCGCCGGACGGGCCGTTGTCATATTGGAACATATTGGAATTCTTGAAATCCCGCATGATATAACAATCTTTCCAGAGATGTGATGTCGGTTTCTCCTTCGATCCATGCTTTGGACAGGGCTGATTTAACAAACACTCCAAATTGTTGCCTGGACCTCCACCCCTCTGGGGCTGCTTGCCTTTACGGCGCTGGCCATTCTCCTACGCGTTGGTATTTGTGACAAAGTCTAAGCTACTGTCGGCCTTGCACTTACCAGCGTTTCCATGGCCTGCCAGATTATGTTGTTGGCCTTTGGCATTGCCGTTCTTCTTGCCTTTCTCCGGTTTGTCCACCTCTGAATCTGGATCCTTGGTATTATCTGAATCGGCATATTTAACCAAAGCGGCCATGAGTGTTGACATGTCGTTGCAGTGATGGTTGAGCCTTCCCAACTTCTGTTTTAACGGTTTGAAACGGCAATTGCCCTCTAACGTTAACACTGCGGTGTCTGCATTGATACGATCTGATGAATGCAAAATCGCCGAGACCCGTTTGACCCAATGGGTCGTGGACTCCCCTTCCTCTTGGACACAAGCGGCCGGATCTACAATTGACATTGGCTGCTTACACGTATCCTTGATGTTCTGGATAAACCGGTGCTTCAGTTCGGCCCATGATCCAACAGAGTTGGTCGGCAAGCTCTTCAACCAAGTGCGAGCTGTTCCTTCCAACATCATGGTGAAATATTTAGCACACACCGCCTCATCCACATCTAACATCTCCATTGCCATCTCATAGCTCTCCACCCATGCCTCTGGCTGCAAATCGGCGGTGTAATTTGGTACCTTACAAGGTCTCTTGAAATCCTTGGGCAGTCTCACATTGCGCAAAGCGGGAGTTAAACACGGTACCCCTAAGGAACTGAACATCACCCCTGGCTCCACGGAGGCCGTGGGGTGAACGGGAGTATGTTGCCGTGCTCCGTGTCGAGCTGTCAACTCGGCCTCTCGACGTGTGCGGCCATGGTCCACAACATCTTGCGCATTAGCACCTCCCCCGGCCGGGTTGTTCCCTCGTGGCGAATTTTAGCGACATGCACTACTGGACATGGCCGGTTCGTCCTCCACGTGTCTGCTATAACTCCGGCTTGGACGGGGAGTGGAATGAATCCTCTCACGGCTGTGTGAATATGCTTGCTGTTGATTTAGTGTTGTTTGAAGAAGATCCCTGGCCCGACGCGCTTCCACTGCAACTGGTGACTCGCCGTCGGTTGGGAGGGCCGTCAGGCATGAAGCGCGGCCACAATGTTGTCCAACGGGTTGGAATAATGCCCGGGCGGCGTTGATGGCACAACGTTGTTCTGGCGAGGCTGGTCCGTCGTGCGTGGCTGAACCGGCGCTCCTGCTCCCGGCGCCCCCGCCCGGTTTAGCATGGGTTGGTTACCAGCTCCTGCACCTTGCATGTTGAAAAGATTCTGCGGCTCGTAAACCGACGGGAGACGTGATCGATACCTTCTCCTCATGACTTCCTCTGAAGCATTCTGATCCAGTCTAATCCGGTAGGCCTGTGCTTCCAACTCGGCCCGCTCCGTAGCCATCCTGGCATTCTCTGCTGCCAGGTCCGCTTTAGCCTGGGCTATCTGATCTTTCACTTTCACAACCTCCGCATTGTGCTGATCCCTGGCTGCTGCGTCCACCTTCGTGGACATCAATGTTGCCAGAGCGTCGAACAAATCATACAAGACTTGGTCCAGAGGTGGCGTCGAGCTTCCTGCCCCTGCTGGTGTGGCCGTCGTTGAACCGGAGAGCATTGCTACGGCGGTAGATGAATGAGGCGCTGATTGTGTGCCGGCCATGAAGATGGCAGCCCGGTTTGGCAGACTGGGGGAATCCGGAATATTGTTGCCCTCGGATCCTCCCTCAATCCGACTGTCCTGTAACTGGTAAAGCGATTCGGTCTCTTCAGAAGACTCGTCATCAGAGCAGACTACGTTTTCTCCATCGTACACCGGTCCATCCTCGTACCCCGATCCATGGACGACACCTACGAAAACATGCCTTGCCTCGGGCTGAACCGGCGAAGAACTTGCACGCCGAGCCATTTCGATGATGTCGGTGCAGATGTCCGGCTCGGGGGCCGGTTCGCCGATCTTGCCGATGAAGACGTGAATCCCACCAAAGGGGACCCGGTACCCGTATTCGATTGAATCGGCCTCGGGACCCCATCCTGCATTGTCGATGTAGAGCTTGCCGCGACTTCGTCATCCGGCCCACAGCATATCCCTTAAGTCCATCGAAGCTGCCCTTTCAGAACTCAAAACCATCATGCGATAGCCCCACGGTGGGCGCCAACTGTCGTGGGTTTGTCACGGCAGATGTCCTCATGAAAGGACTTAGTCGAGGAGCCATCGCAATGGGTTAGCTTAAAGGGGTTAAACTGGACAAGGGGACACGGGAGTTTATACTAGTTCGGCCCCTTCGATGAAGGTAAAAGCCTACGTCTAGTTGTGATTGGTATTGCTAGGGTTTCGAAGGCCAGGGAGCGAATCTGCTTTGTCTGGCTCTCGAGTTGTTGTTGTCTGTCTCTAAACCGCGGCCGGGTCGTTCCTTTATATACATAGGCTGACGCTCGCCGGGCTACAAAGTCCCGAAGCCGGATCATAAACGTATCCGGTTCGGCCTCGATCTCTCTCTCTATCTTACTATACAAGTTACATGACTAGGCCGGTTTACATTTACAGGTTGTAACCCGCCTTTGGGCCCTCCGTAAAGCGCCATCATCTTTACATCTTCATGGGCTTCTAATCTTCAAAGAGTCAACCCGGCTACATAAGACCGGTTTACCTCCAGTAGTAACATCCCCAACAGGTGGCGAGGGCGGCCCGGCACTCAGTGCGGGCCCGGCGAGCGTCGGCCATGAACTTGGTGGAGTGGCGGAGCACGGATTGATGAAGAGGAAAGATTAAGCGCACCCCTACCTGGCGCGACAAATGTCAGATTTCGGGTTCCAGCAAAACCCTTGAGGTTCGAACACTGGGATGCGCACAAAGATCTCTCCCCCTCTCTAGCTCGCACACATCATGATTTCACGGCCTAGCTCAACGAACCCAAAGAACAAGAGACACAAGAGTTTATACTGGTTCGGGCCACCGATGTGGTGTAATACCCTACTCCAGTGTGGTGTGGTGGATTGCCTCTTAGGCTGAGGCTGAACAGTTACAAGGGAAGAACAGCCTCCTGAGATGAGGTGTTCTTGTGCTTGGTGAGTTGACGCTATCTCGGATCGGATCAGAATTCGATCCCCTTGCTATGGTGGTGGCTAGTCCTATATATAGAGGCCCGGGTCCTCTTCCCAAATATTAGGCGGGAAGGGATCCCACAACGGCCAATTTTAATGGGGGACAGCTAGTACAAGCTATCCTGACAAAAGTAGTCTTCGTCTGCCAAAGGCTCTGGTGGTGACGCCGTCTTGGGCTCCACGGTGACCTCCGTCTTCCTGTCCTACTGGTCTTGGTCTTGTTGCACCGATATGGAAACCTTTGCTTGATGCCTCGAGACTCCTCGCCTGCGCTTGCCCCTTTAGCACCAAAGAGGAAACGAGGACACTGCGCGCGCTGGCGCCCACTTGGCTCCAGTCGTCATGGCTTGCATCACTGGAACCTCGCGAGGTGTGCCTTGCCTTGATCTCTCCGCCCCTCGCGAGCTAGTCTGGTGAGGCCGTCCCTGAGGAGGTCTTACGTCGTCCGCCTTGTGAGGCTTGGCCCCTCGCGAGGGTCTTGAGTGTTTGCTGGTGAAGATGGCCCATACAGGGCCGCTGATGGAGCCACGCCGCGGGCCGCAAGCAGGCAAGTCTGGGGACCCCCGTTCCGAGAACGCCGACAGCGCCTTGGCCCGTTTCTACGTGACGCGGGGCATCCGACTGGACTTAGCGTCTGTTGCCCATCCGGAGTCAAACAGCCAACTCGAGCGAGCAAACGGCCTCATCTTGTCCGGCATCAAGCCCCGACTAGTCGAGCCACTAGACCGCTCGGCCGGCTGCTAGATTGATGAGCTGCCGGCCGTCCTCTGGAGTCTCCGGACCACGCCGAACAAATCAACTGGCTTCACTTCTTTCATCCTTGTGTACGGGGCCGAGGCCGTCATCCCAACTGACATCGAGTTTGACTCGCCTCGCGTCACCATGTACATGGAGGCGGAAGAAAAGGAGGCACGAGAAGACGGTGTCGACCTGCTGGAAGAGGGCCGACTATTAACACTCAGCTGGTCCGCCATCTACCAGTAGGGCTTGCGCCGCTACCACAGTCGGAAGTTCAGGCCTCGATCTTTTTGAGAGGGAGACCTTGTTCTCCGACTGATCCAGCGAACAGCTGGCCAGCACAAGCTTTCGGCCCCATGGGAGGGCCCTTTTGTCATCAGCAAAGCTTTGGGCAATGACTCCTACTACTTCATCGACGCATAGAAGCCTAGGGCGCACAAGAGGGATGATTCCGGAAAGGAGACGAAGCGCCCATGGAACGCAAATCTCCTTCGAAGATTTTACAATTAATGCAGTATGCACCACGCTACCTTTTGTATTAAGAGCAAAGACATCGGGTCCCTCGAGGAGCACTCGGGGGCTACCATTTTATCTATATGATAAGATTATTCCTATGAATGTGTTATTCTTTTCTTCCTTCCGCCTGGCATCGGGTCCGACCAGTCGGCCCGGCGGCTCACCGCCTTCTCCTATGCCAATTAGACCTGCGGTCGGACAAGTAGTGTGCTGACATCTAAGCCCTCTCTTGCCATAAGCCATAGCTCACAGAGCGACTGTCCAGCTGGCAAGAGCTAAAGGCGGGAAAAGATGTCCACACAAAAAAAGACTAAGGAAAAAATCGACATATGACAAGCCGGCTCCTTACCTCACCGTCCTGCTGCTGAGCAGCCGGTCGGCCGGCTTCTCACTTGAATTGCTACGTTCTAAACGGCCAAAGTACTTGTCTACCCTAAAAAACTGCCAAGTCCCTAACCTAGCCGCAGACCGCAGAGCGGCTGTCCAGCTGGCAGGGCGACAGCCAAAGGGAAGACGGCAAAGGAGAAAAAGCCAAAATAGAACAGAGAAGCAAGGCAGTGTAGAACCTAGCAAAGCACATGTTTGTGCGAGAATTAATTTACATAGCAAGGCTCATAGCCAGAATTCAACAAAGTTTGAATACACCCCGCGGGTGGAACTACGCGAATTTAACAAGCTTATTCAAAAGATTACAAAAGCAGGAAGAAATAAGATAAAACTGGCCACCTAGGCAAGAGGAGCAGCAAGCAGGTCCGACAGGTTGGTGGAGGCGGCGGCGGCTGGTGGAGTGGCCAACTGGAGAGTTTCTGCCTGGTCAGCGTCAGCAGCAGTCGCATGCGGCTCGTTGCTTGAGGCTCGATCGGGCTGAGGTTGGCCGTCCGCTCCGTCCTCCGGCATGTCGTCTTCGCCATCCTCGCCCTCCTCATATTCGCCTTCATTGCTGGAGGCGATCTCCTCTGCAGAGTCGTCCTCATCGTCCGGGTTCAGCCCGAACCAGTCGGGCGGCACCATGGCGCCCCGATCATCTAGCTCAGGGACAAAGACATTGGTGTCGACATACTCGGCAAGCGCCGCCATGCGCTGAGAAAGCTCGCGGTCCACCGCCGCCAGCTCCGGTCCGGCTTCAGCCTGGAAGGTGGCCAGCTGGTCTAGTTCAGCCCGGGGTACCACGCCTTGACGAACTCCAAGGCCGTCCGCGCACCCGCCCGAGCGGCAGCGCCCTTCCAAACCTCAAAGCAGTCGACTACTACCTCTAGCCAGTCGGCAGTCCGACTGGGGGTACGCGGCACTTGGGCGTTCGGCCAGAGGGCGGTCAGCACCTGGGACCCAGCACACTGAAGGCGACGGAGCATGCGGTGGGCCGGCTGGAGACGCGTCCTGACGGCGAGAAGCTGCTCGTTGAGTTTCCGAGGCGCATTGGGCAGAATCTCCACTCCAACCCTCCTACGCCGCTCGCGCCGCGCCTCGATGGCCTAGCTCACGGCGACGGTGTAGCTAGGGAAGAACTCTGCACAAGAAAAAGATCAAAAATTAGAAGCCGGAGGCCAACTCCTGCTGTAGTTGGTGGTTGTTCAAAGGGAAGAAAGGGACTTACCATCGGTCATGTCCTCAATCTCGCCGTAGCCATCGGTAAGGATTTTCTCCTTCTCGACCCAATGCGAGCGCTGAGTCTTGAACTCGGTCGAGAGGGACTCTTCTGAAGGAAATATGCCCTAGAGACAATAATAAAGTTGTTATTTGTATTTCCTTATATCATGATAAATGTTTATTATTCATGCTAGAATTTTATTAACCGGAAACTTAGTACATTTGTGAATACATAGACAAACAGAGTGTCACTAGTATACCTCTACTTGACTAGCTCGTTAATCAAAGATGGTTAAGTTTCCTAGCCATAGACATGAGTTGTCATTTGATGAACGGGATCACATCATTAGAGAATGATGTGATTGACTTGACCCATCCGTTAGCTTAGCACTATGATCGTTTAGTTTGTTGCTATTGCTTTCTTCATAACTTATACATGTTCCTATGACTATGAGATTATGAAACTCCCGAATACCGGAGGAACAATTAGTGTGCTATCAACGTCAAAACGTACCTGGGTGATTATAAAGATGCTCTACAGGTGTCTCCGATGGTGTTTGTTGAGTTGGCATAGATCGAGATTAGGATTTGTCACTCCGATTGTCGGAGAGGTATCTCTGGGCCCTCTCGGTAATGCACATCACTATAAGCCTTGCAAGAAATGTGACTAATGAGTTAGTTACGGGATGTTGCATTACGGAACGAGTAAAGAGACTTGCCGGTAACGATATTGAACTAGGTATGATGATA
This sequence comes from Triticum urartu, assembly GCF_003073215.2. NCBI lineage: Eukaryota > Viridiplantae > Streptophyta > Magnoliopsida > Poales > Poaceae > Triticum > Triticum urartu. Next base: position 212,820,097 of record NC_053027.1, read on the forward strand.
CCGACGATTGAATCTCGTGCAAGTAATATACTGATGACAAAGGGAACAACGTATGTTGTTATGCGGTTTGACCGATAAAGATCTTCGTAGAATATGTAGGAGCCAATATGAGCAACTAGGTTCCGCCATTGGTTATTGACCGAAGATGAGTCTCGGTCATGTCTACATAGTTCTCGAACCCGTAGGGTCCGCACGCTTAACGTTCGATGACGATCGATATTATGAGTTTATGTGTTTTGATCTGCCGAAGGTTGTTCGGAGTCCTGGATGAGATCATGAACATGACGAGGAGTCTCGAAATGGCCGATACGTAAAGATTGATATATTGGAAGGTTATATTCGGTCACCAGAAAGGTTCCGGTGGTCACCGGATAAATACCGGAGTACCGGGGAGTTACCGGAACCCCCCGGGGGGTCAATGGGCCTTCATGGGCCTTAGTGGAAATAGAGGGCAGCAAGGGAGCTGTGGGGAGCCCCCCCTAGGACCAAACCGAATTGGTTTAGGGCTTGGGGGGCCAGCCCCCTCTTTCCTTCTCCCCTCCTCCTCTTTCCTTCCCCTCCTAGTTGGACTAGGAAAGGGGGAACCTACTCCTAGTAGGAGTAGGATTCCCCCTTGGGGCGCACCCTATGAGGCCGCTGACCCCCTCCCCTTGCTCCTTTAAATACGAGGGTAGGGAGGCATCCTAGAACACACAAGTTGACAATTGTCTTAGCCATGTGCGGTGCCCCCGTCCACCATATTCCACCTCGGTCATATCGTCGTAGTACTTAGGCGAAGCCCTGCACCGGTAACTCCATCATCACCGTCGCCACACCGTCGTGCTGATGAAACTCTCCCTCGGCCTCAACTGGATCAAGAGTACGAGGGATGTCATCAAGCTAAACGTGTGCTGAACACGAAGGTGTCATACGTTCGGTGCTGAGATCGGTTGGATCGTGAAGACGTATGACTACATCAACCGCGTTGTCATAACGCTTCCGCTTTCGGCCTACGAGGGTACGTAGACATACTATCCCCCTCTCCTTGCTATGCATCACCTAGATGGATCTTGCGTGTGTGTAGGAATTTTTTTTAAATTACTGCGTTCCCCAATAGTGGCATCTGACCCAGGTCTATGTGTAGATGTTATATGCACGAGTAGAACATAAAGGAGTTGTGGGCATGGGTATATACATATTGCTTGCCGTCACTAGTTGATTCTTGATTCAGCGGTGTTGTTGGATGAAGCTGCTCAGGCTGACATTACGCGTACGCTTACGCGAGACTGGTTCTACCGACGTGCTTCGCACACAGGTGGCTAGTGGGTGTCAATTTCTCCAACTTTAGTTGAATCGATTCAATGAACAGGGTTCTTTCTGAAGATCAAAAAGCAATCACTATACCGCATTGTGGTTTTTGATGCGTAGGTAAGTACGGTTCTTGCTCAGCCCGTAGCAGCCACGTAAAACTTGCAACAACAAAGTAGAGGACGTCTAACTTGTTTTGCAGGGCATGTTGTGATGTGATATGTTCAAGACATGATGCTAAATGTTATTGTATGAGATGATTATGTTTTGTAATAGAGTTATCGGCAACTGGTAGGAGCCATATGCACTAAAAAATACACTTCCGTGATGATACGTGTTTGTCACAGTAGGTCGCTTTTTTTGTCATGCATGTACATCCATGACAAATTTATGACAGAATCAAGATAGTCATACCTGTGCTGTCGTAGAAGTGTTCCATGACATTACCAAAAGTATCATCACGTAAGTGTCCACTTCCAAGACGATAAATCGTGTGTCACAGAAGTGCTTTCGTCAAGGGTGACCGACACATGGCATCCACCGTAACGGAACGCCTTTAAGCTATCGGGTCGGGTTTTGGATCCGATAACCCGTTAACAGCACCGACCAATGGGGATTTTCCACGTGTAAAATCATCATTGGCTAGAGGAAACATGTGTCGGCTCATCATTGGGACAGATGTCATCCACTCATTGGACAGGAGGCGCCTATTATAGGTCGACACATGGCACGGCCCAACAGTGGCCCATTCCGGTGAAAAAGGCCGGCCCAGTAAAAATTAGCAGGCCGGCCCATATGAGGCCTACTTGTGTCAGGTCCATTTAAGCCCACGGCCCATACGAGATGTGCCAATTCGGCCCGTTAAAGATTTAACACCATTGCAGCCCATCGTCAGTTCGAGCCCGTTAACAGCCCGCTATATATTTGGGCTCAATATCGGCCCAATGAGATTTCGGCCTGTTAACGGCCCATTTAATGGATGGACCAATTTTCAGGATGTACATCTTTCAGCCTTTTAGCGACCCATTTAAATGTTGGGCTAATTTTAGGCCCGGTGTGTCTTTTAGCCTGTTAACGGCCCATAAATCTGATGGGCCATTTGTAGTCAGACCTGAGTTTCGGCCTTTTAGCGGCCCATTTAAGTGTTGGGCCAATTTCTGGCCTGGTGTCACTTTCAACCTGTTGACGGCCCATAAATCAGTTGGGCCCATTGTAGTCGGACCTGAGTTTTGGCCTTTTAGCGACCCATTTAAGTGTTGGGCCAATTCCCGGCCCTGTGTGCCTTTTGGCCTGTTAACGGACCATAAATGAGTTGGGCCATTTGTAGTCGGACCTTAGTTTTGGCCTCTTAATGGCCCATGCCCTTCATGGTCCAATACCAGCCCGGTTTCTCTTTCGGCCTACTAAAGGCCCACAACACAGTTGGGCCGTTTACAATACGACCTGACTTTCGGCCTCTTAGCGGCCCATGCTCTTCATGGTCCAACAAGCCCGCTGTCTCTTTCGACCTGCTAAAGGCCTATAGTATAGTTGGGCCATATGTAGCCCAAACTTAGTAACGGCCTCTTAACGGACCGTTAAATAAATTGGGGCCACCTATTGCCCGCTTTGATGTCGGCCTGTTAACGACCCGGAAGGTAAGAGGGCCGACCATTAACTTTCGGCCTAGTAACGGCCCATTAACTTAATGGACCCACTAAAGTTCGTTCATGTCTTTAGGCCAAATTAGATAATTTGAGCCCATTACGACGAGCAAAGGTACGGCATACAGGGAAAAATGTTGCACATCCAGAACATATTACAGAAAATTACATCCACTGGGCAATCAAAGATTGATGCCAGTGCAAATAAATGAGCAGAACCTAACCATCTACAACGTCACAATCTGCAACCTCAGCACAGATGACGCCCATAAGCATGTGGGCAAGTTCTTGCTGCTTTGCCACACTGTCTCTGAAAACATTGATGAGTTGTTGTGTCGCACGACTCTGCACCTCTGATTCATCCACCATTTCCATCATTGCTTCAGCCATTAATTGGTTCACAAACATACATTTATTCCATCGCATTCGAGACAGAGGATACTGAACAGATTCAGATGGCGATTTTGGCAGGCTTGTATTATTGATAGTGGAGAGTGTCTTGACCACTACATCATAACATAAATTAGGATGGGAACCAAACAGATTAATCATGAGTTATTGCCATATTACCTGGCCTAGATTTACTAGAAAGAAACAATGGGGTTGCCTTGCTGTTTTCAGAGTTTGTCTTCTTATCTTCAGCAGCCTGCACAAAATTAACACACTAGCATTGCTATCATTGGCCAAGTCAGATAATAGGAAAGCAACATTGACACAACGAACGTTTGGGAAACTAGCCTACACCAAATTAACACAATATGGCACAGCTATCATCAGCCAGGTAAGGTAATACGAAAGCAACATTGACACAATGAATGAATGGGCAACCAGAGAAGCACTACAATTCAGTAATGTGCATGATATGAGATAGCACATTCATGCAGCTCAGTACGCAAAACTACCAGGAAGTTTTCCTTACAAAAAACAACATTGGCGCCTTTAACATTTTGCTACAACTAATTTTAGATCAGATAAAGGTTAGATTCAGGCCGATTAACAAAATACATGCTGATGTAAAAATATAGTGATATACAACAGGTACTTACATCAACACTGGAGCACAGAGAATTCCCGCAAGATATTTTCCTCGAATACGATCCCAATGGAGGAAGTCTTGTATCGTTTAACCTTATTTTCTAAAAGAGAGGCGGGTAAGAAACATGTAGAAAATATGATCAGAATGCTATAAAATTTCATGATGCGAGGATACGCACACGCTTCTTAGAATGGAGTTGACATTCTTTTGCTAGACTGGAGCGCACTAGTTCTTTGGCCACTGGAATCTGCTTATTATCAGTGGGAGTTGGGTTTCTCTGTGCTGGAGCAGTATCTATGAAAAATGGAGTTGGTTTATTATCTCCTGGCGTTTGGATCTTTTGCAAAGACCTGGTTTGTAACCCTTCAGATTCTAACATAGCCATCTTCCCCTTGCATGCCTTATATAGAAGAATGGTGATTCAGTTATAAAACATGCTACAGCAGAGATGGAATAGGTACTGAAGAATAGAAAGGCATGACATACTGACATGTATTCACTCCATCCGGAAATAAATGGATGGGTCTAGGTGTATTTTAGTTCTAGATACATCCAGTTTTATCCATTTCTGCGACATTTAATCCGGACGGAGGGATTATGATGTAAGAGCTAGGGATATGATAGGACAAACACTAAAAAAACACTAAAAAACCCACTGCAGAACCAAAGTATTCAAACCCACTGATATGAGATAGTACACTCATGCAGCTCAGGACGCAAAACTACCAGGCAGTTTTCCTTGCAAAAATCAACATTGTGGCCTTTAATCATACATTTTGCTACAACTAAATTTAGATCAGATAAAGGTTGGATTCACGCCGATTAACAAAATACATGCTGATGTAAAAATATAGTGATATACTCTATTGGAAAAGGCAGTGCCTAGGAGGCGCTTAGGCACGCCTAGGCGCTAGGCGATGGCCAAACGCCTCACCTAGGGCATAAATGGAAGTCTAGGAAGGGCAAGCAACAAATTGTTTACCCAAGCGAGAAATCATGCCATATTGCACTAAAATGCCAAACATGACACATTCAAATGGTAGTAGCTGGTAGTTACCTTATTTATCTAGCCTCAATTAACATCAATACACATATAGTAAGCCCAATAACCCTGATAGTTGTCGGCGTTCTGGGAACGGGGGTCCCCAGACTTGCCTGCCTGCGGCCTGCGGCGTGGCTCAAAGGGGGCCCGGCACGGCTCATCTTCACCAACACAAGACTCAAGACCCTCGCGAGGGGCCAAGCCTCGCGGGGCGGACGACGTGGAGCTTCCTCAGGCGCGGCCTTGTCAGGCTGGCTCACGAGGAGGCGGAGAAATCAAGGCGGGATACCTCGCGAGGTGCCCGTGACGCAAGCCATGACGACTCAGGGCGCCAGGCGGGTGCCAGCCCGCGCAGCGTCCTCCTTTCCTCTTTGGTGCAAAGGGAGCAAGCGCAGCCGCGGAGTACCGAGGCATCAGGCAAAGGTTGCCATTTCGGTGCAACGAGACCAAGACCAGGAGGACTACGAGATGGAGGTCACCGTGGAGCCCAAGACAGCGTCATCACCAGAGCTTTGCGTAGGCGAAGACTACTTTTGTCAGGATAGCTGATACTTGCTGTCCCCCTTCAAATTAGCCCACCATTGTTGGCTCCCTTCCCGCTCAATATTTGGGAAGAGGACCAGGGCCTCTATAAATAGGACCAGCCGCCCACAGAGCAAGGGGTTGGAAAAAAGGAAGGGGAGGCTCGATAGAGAGGTTGGAAGCATAGAGAGAGAGAGAGAAAGGTGGCTGAACTCCTCCTAGCAGTTCATTGCCCCAGCCAAGAGCAGACCCTCGCAAGGCTGTTCTTCCTTGTATTGTTCATCATCATCAGCCCCAAGAGGCAATCCGCCCACCACACACTGGAGTAGGGTATTACACCACAACGGTGGCCCAAACCAGTATAAACCTTGTGTCCCTTGTGCAGTTCTTTCAGTAGTCTAGATCCTTGCGAGACGGAGAGGTAGAAGACATAATCTTCGTGTGCACCCCAGAGTTCGAACCTTAAGGGTCTGCGGGAACCCGAAATCCGACAATAGTAGAAGCTATATTACTGCCTAGGCCGTGCCTAGGACGCTTAAGCACCGCCTAGGCACTAGGCGAAGGCCAACCGCCTCGCTTATGCCTACCGCCTTTTCCAACCTTAGTGATATACAACAGGTACTTACATCTACATTGGAGCACAGAGAATTCCTGCAAGAATCTTTCCTCATAAACGATACCATTGCAGAAAATCTTCTATCTATTAAGCTTATTTTCTAAAAGAGAGATGGGTAAGAAACATGTAGAAAATATGATCAGCATGCTATAAAATTTCATGATGCAAGGATACGCACACGCTTCTTAGAATTGAGTTGACATATTTTTGCTGGACTGGAGAGGACTAGTTCTTTGGCCACTGGAATCTGCTTATTATCAGTAGGAGTTGGGTTTCTCTGTGCTGGAGCAGTATCTTTAAAAACTGGAGTTGGTTTATTATCTCCTGGTGTTTGGATCTTTTGCAAAGGCCTTGTTTGTAACCCTTCAGATTCTAACATAGTCGTCTTCCCCTTGCATGCCTTGTATAGAAGAATGGTGCTTTAATTATAAAACATGCGGCGGCAGAGAGATGGAATAGGTACTGAAGAATAGAAAGGCATGACATATTGACATGTATTCCCTCCATCCGGAAAAAAATGGATGGGTCTAGGCGTATTTAAGTTCTAGGTACATCCTTTTTTATCCATTTCGGCAACATGTAATCCGGACGGAGGGAGTATGGTGTAAGAGCTAGGGATACGACAGGAAAACACAGCAAAAAAAACACTAGTTGAATGTAAAACTGTATGCTAGCGGAATACATACAGAAATAACTAAGGCAACATACACGTGTATGATTGGGAAAATAAGATGGCATTGCAACAGAGCACTAGAACAGCACTTCAATGTAAAAAAACATGTTATGGTAGACACATGAAGTACATACTGATGAATAACAATGCATAAGATATTCAGAAGCATGATGTCCAAATTAAGCAGATGGCATTGCGATAGAGTAGAATGACAGTACTTAAATTTGAAAACATGTTATCATGAATGGAATAGGTACTGAAAAACAGGAAGGCATGACATATTTAAATGCATGATCAGCATGCTAAGCACATGGCATTGCAACAGAGTAGATACACTCCAGGACATTATATGCATGTTGTACCCATATCACAGGCCAAGTTAGAGCAAGGACCTTGTGGGGTGAAGAGGATTCATCATCTTTCTGCAAGTCTTCTGAAGAACTGCCTTTACATGTTACATCATATTGGGTATCATTGACATCAAGTTTATTGGCCTTTACATTGCTCCGTGAGGTTCTTGTGGATACATCAGTGTGTGCAATTATATCTGACATGCATGGAAGACAACTAGTAGTTAGATTTATGTAATGAGTGCCTGTAGGAGACGACATAAATAGTACGACTGGGGTTAACTAGCAGCAACAGGTCTCATAAACTAAAGGGAGAACACAGATGAAAGCTACAGAATATGTATCATTTGTACTCGAGATTAACTAGATGGCACACAAAAGTATTAAAGAATAACATAGGAAATACTAGAAGTGGTATAATAGTATAATCACCAGCCTGTGGGATAGCATTGGCTGATGGATGATAACTATGGAACAGTGTTACCTAAAGAACAAGTATCTTAGTTGAACTATGGAACAGCGTTAACTCCTGAACAAGACCCGTAAGAGATCAGCATGAATATACAGTGAAATGTGATGATCTATTTTCCATGCTTAGATGAATAACAAAGCCATAAGTGTTGCACACAAGTAAGATGAGGGTACAACCTATCTGGCTTCCATCCATAGGAGTGAGCATCATGTGCTGACTTGTGGATGGCCTTGCAGTTGTTGTGGCTGTGCATGTCGGGCACGCGCATTCGATGTAGGGAACTGTTGAGTGGGGACTATAGCTCCCTTCTGGTGTATGCTTCCCTTGTTGGAGCAGCTGCAGTGAGTCGGAAGACGGTGTGTCTGAAGATGCAGATAATGCATAATGTTAAGAACGACATATCTCTTTGATCTGAAGAAATACACTAAGAGATCAACAGCAAGGTACGAGAGTGGTCACACGTCTATTGACTGAAGACTAAATTGGGGTCACACGATTTTATTTTATTTTGGTACTGTCCGATCTACACCGGATGGCTGGTCGTCTTGTGCCTCCCGGCTGACACTGTTCGGAATCTTCCCTGAAGAGCCAGCGACCAACGGCAGAGCAGCCTGCCTCCGCCGTCTGTGGCCCCGGCCAAAACCCCGCTCCCCGCCCCACCGCACTGCCGTGGTTGTGCCGCCCCCGGGCCAATCCACAAAGACTCCCCGTCATCCAGATCCGGCGGCGGCAGTACCTTCAACCCACGCAACTCTAAAAGATAGCCATCTAAGCGCTGCTTCCGCGGCGAACTTTGCGGCCCCACACCCTTACGTTAGACACCAGCCAACCAGCAGCCTAGGAGCTCCGCCGCCTTGAGGGGTGCTGCTTCCCATTGCAAATCGATTGGCCCAGAATAAAAATTCAGACAACTGGCGCCTAAATAAAGTGATTTGAGATGAGGGTGCGACCTATCTGGTGGCATGGTGAAGTAGGCAGGTCCAGCTGCCGAGTCGGTGAGGCCGGCGCGGTTGCGGTGGCGACCGGCGGCAGGGAAAGAGCGATGTCGCGACGGTCTACGGCTATGCCGAAGCAGCGCCAGGACTCTGGACGGATCCGAAGTTGGAGCCGCTCTGGCGCTGTGAACAACGGCGGGGGTGAATCGGCTCCGGTACGGTTCACGCGGTCATCGTCGAGGCAGCACCAGCAGCACGGAGTAAGAGGCACACGACCCAGTGCACGACGGCAAATGGACAGCGTCTCCGGCATTAGGGAGGAGGGCGGCTGTGAAATTGGTGCGGTGGGGGGCGCCATGGAGGTGGGGCTGAGGTTTTGTGGCTCGGGAGAAGGGAGCTTCCCGGGGAGAAGGTGATTTGGCGCCCACGAGGTATGAATGGGGGCGGGCGGGGGAAATTGGGAGGGGAGTGGAACCATGTCTTACGGACGCATTTTTCTAAAAATGTGAGGGGGAGTTACAGTTCTACCCTTGCCTATAGGCTTCTCGGCTTGGGTCTGTGTACTGAGGGTCGGGGATAGTAGAGTAACTTTGCTTCTCTGGGCGGGAGCGATTTTGGGTGAGGAGGGCGTGTTTTGAACTATAGTGGGCGCGAGAGATTTAGGGCGAGGAGAGCGTGTTTTGAAATAGTGGGCGCGAGCTATTTCGGGTGAGGAGAGCGTGTTTTGCCGACCATGGTTTATGAATTATTCGGCACATGGCATTTCGGCCGAGGAGAAGGCGCGCTTGGATGAAGTTACGAACCTACCCTCGATGTATAATGGGCCAATTGATGTGTGTCCCACATAGGACGGTAATTTCACGTCTCCCATTTATTTGCTCGGGCGAATTCCACCGAGCAGAGAGGATGTTTAACAGTTCGTTCAAATTTTGGGAGAACGAGCATCCAAGTCTACCTTACCAAGTCGATTCGGATCAAATTTTCAAATATTAGCTTGCCACTTCTTTTTTAGATGGAGAGATGATGCTCGGGAGTAATGTGTTTTTACATGCTCGTTGCTAGCGATTTACTATATGACAAATAGTTGACCCACTCAAAAACGCGAATCAAACCCAAAATGAAATATCTCGATTCAATGAAATAGCTCGTTCAGTAGGTCAAAATAGTGAACTAAATCCAAAATTGAACACCTCAATCGAGTAGCATGTTGTACAGTATTATAGTACTCCATGAACATGTTGAAAGTCAAATTAATAAACTTGTTTGATATACGCATATATCCGTTCATGTGTGGATTAGAGACAACATGTTCTCCAATTTAAATATTTGAATGCAAGTTTATATTGAAACATGGTTTATATCAGTCTTTGATGCATAAAACGCGACCTCCCCCTCTCCCGGACTCCTGTTCTCTCTCTCTCTCTCTCCGACAATCTTCAATTATGTCGCACGCATCCGACACAAAAACCTTGTTCGTCCCTCTCCCTTTCTCTCCATCTCTCTCTCTCTCTCTTTGTGTGTGGGGGGGGGGGGTCTTTCTAGTTCGCATGCATATATACACCATCTATAGGTCTCTCTCGCACACTATGTATGATACTCTAGCTAGTCCAAGCTAGATATCTTGGGTGCACTCATCGTACACACAGAGATTCCTTAGCTCTTTGCCTGTAACTCTCTCACGCACCACTATGTCGTCTCGGAGCTCTTCCCCCCCCCCTCTCAAACTCTCCATCCACCTGGGTCACACATACACATCCATATCTCACTCGCACTCGATAGGCCCATCTAAAACTCTATCTCTCCCCCTCATTCTCTCTCCATCTCACACGCGCACACACACAATCTCATGCCCAGCTAGCCAAGTATGATGGTCTCTCACTCAATTGTAGGCACACGCAGTCCCCCCTATATGTATATGACTAGCTAATCTTAGTCTCCATCACAAACATGTGCATGGTCTATCTCAATTTCTCTCGGGGCATCTTTCTATCGCGCACGCACTCCCTTGATCTCCCACCCATATAGTCCCCTCACGATCTCGACAGGGTCTCTCTATCACAAACACACCCTCTCTCCCTCCTCATGCGTCCATGCCATCCATGTGTCCCTCTCGACCTTTGTTCCTTGTTGGCCACACCTCTATTGGACATGTGCTACAGGGGTGTCTCTGTCCGTTGCAAACAATCACACACTAGCTATCTTCGTGTATCTCCTCGCCTCGCTTTTCCATCTCGGAGATGCATGCGTGATATGTTCGCATAAGAAACGAAAAAACACACACTCTCTCTAATTTATCGTTTGTTGTCACTTTCTCTTTCACACACATACTCTTTTTGCACACTTACTCATTCTCCTGCACACGCACTTGATCTGTCTCGACTGAGGCACTCTCCTCGGTCCATAGCATATAGATTTATTGAAAAGTCAAACATCACAAAGTTTGACCATGTACGTGGAGAAAAAGAATTACATCTAGTACGGCAAACATATGCCATTAGATTCACCATGAGATGTAGTTTTGTATGATGTATCTTTGGTATTGTAGATATAAATAACATTTGCGTAAACCTGATCAAAGTTTCCAAAGTTTGACTTCTAAAAAATTTACATGCACTGCATTATCGAGCGGATGGAATATCTCTTTCCCCCTCTCAGCTATCTGATGCACCACTCAGCCTTATCGGGGCTCCTCAATCTCTCTCAAACTTTATTGGTCAGTTTGGTTCGTGACCTGACCCTCATGCCTTGATGGCCAGTACTGCCTGGTGTGGACGTGAGATGTAAAATATTTCTGCCTGGCCAGGCTTGTGTGGTGCTGAAGTGTTTGGTTCGTGCTTGGGCCAGGCAAAGCATCAACGTCCCATCAATCAATCCATGCATAAATTATTTAATGCTAATATCCATCCATGTTGTTGTTAGCCTTGTGGCCACACGACCAGGCATGACCAGGCGTTCGAAATCGGTCGCCTGGGCCAGGCTACTTGCAGTGTCTGGAGTTCAGCCAGGCTAATTAAAGTACAAGGGAACCCAGGCCAGGTGGGCTTTCTTTTTCACAGGGTAGCAACCAAACAAGCGTGCATGAAATCCAGCCACAACCCCAGGCCAGGCAAAAGATGCTCAGGACGCAAGCCAAACTGGCCTTATATCTCCCTGGTTCACACATACACATGCCTCGCTCGTGCTATACATATAGACCCATCCAACACTCTCCACCCTTGTTCTCTCTCCATGTGACACGCACCCCCCTAAGTACCATAATCCCTCAATCCATCGTAGGCACAAGCACTCCCCCCCCCCTCCTAAGTATGATTATCTCTTACTAGCCAACAGGAACACACGTATTGTCTCCTTCTATCCATACGTCTATCTCGATATCTCTCGGGGCATCTTCTATCGCGCCCACACCTTGTCACTCGATCTCCCACCCATGTAGTCCCATCATGATCTCCAGGGGATCTCTCTATGACAAACATACACTCTCTCCTCCCCATGTCTGCATTTTCTCCGTACATCTCTCTCGACCTCTCTCCCTTGTTTGTCAGACCCCTCTTGGCCACGTGCTAGGGGTCTTGCTCTCTCGGTTCCAAACAACCACACACTATCTCCTCACCTTGCCTCCGTTGTCGAAGATGCATGTGTGATATGTTTGCATAAGACACGCACGCTTTTTCTCTACTTTTATCGTGTGTTGTCCATGTCTCTTTCACACACGCACACACAATTTTTTTCACTCACTCTCTCTCTCTCTCTCTCTCTCTTGTTAGGGACTCTGTCACGTCCATAAGCATATGGATGTTTTGAAAAGTCAAACCTCAGAAACGTTTGACCAGGTATATGTGGAGAAAAACATTTACATCTGGAACGATCATTAGATTCATCACAACATGTACTTACTTCATACTATCATTTATCTTTGGTATTGTTGATATAAGTAATTTCTTTATAAACTTGGTCAAAGTTTCAAAAGTTTGACTTAAAAAAATGTTGGAACTACATTATCGAACGGAGGGAGTAGCTCTTTCTCTCTCTCTCTCTCTCTCTCTCTCTCTCTCTCTCTCTCTTCTATCTCTCACGGGCCTCCCCTCTCACTCGAACTCTCTATACTGACGGATTATACGCTCACTGTGTCAGCGTATAGCTCTGTATATTGTTTAGTTGACTGGTCAACCAATCCACATGTTGCCTTGTCAGCTCGTGTTCTGTATCTTCGTGTGCTGGCCCATGTGGCAGTGGGTGAAAATAAGTAAACTAGAGGCCCATCTGACACGCGGTGAAGTAAACAAAGTTGAAACCACTCGGGGTAGCCCCCCCCCCCACGCTAGTAAATTGAGGGCGCATTGAGGACAAACTTCTTGCGCGCGAAGGACGCACTCGCGCACAATTCACCACTGCGCGGCGTCATGCACAGAAGGACGCACTCGCGCACACCCAGCACACAACACACACCAGCACACGTGTACACATCTAGGAGTAGAAGGCCGTGGAAAAATCTGGCGCGATGGCCGCTGCCAGAGCCATCCACCCCCAATCTTGGTGTTCCGTGCAATGCACAGGCATCTACGCATGGGAAATTATGTCGAATAGGGCTAGTTGTAAGCAGGCTAGCTCTACAGCCATGATGATAGTGACTGCAGACGGTGAGGCTGACTATGGTACGCCGAACATGGCGCCTATACTCAGGTGTCATCTCCGGCGCAGGGTCTTGTCACTTCACTGTGAGGAGCAGCACGTAATAATTTGACCAACGGGTAGTACAGTGCTAGTACTCCTACTACTACATTGGTAGTACTACTACTAGTACTAGTAGCACCACCGTCTGGATTTAGGAGTACTACCATGTCCACCGGCACTAAGGAACGTCTCCAGGTAGTATTGCTTGAGGCCGCCAGGGTGAGGGGCCGCTTGGACGACAGCTTCGTCTCCTTGTTCGACGAGGTCCTCGTTGGTTTCCTCGACAAGTTCACCGTCGTCAAGAAGCTTGTGGACGACTTTGACGTAAGCCTCCAGCCGATGCGCCCAGGCTCTGTGATGCCTGCCACCCTCAACGGCCACTATGGTAACAACCTCTTCGACGCACTAGTGGCCCTGTGACTGCCCACCATCGTGCCGGAGAATGTCCACCTCGAGGTTGCGCTCGCCGCGCAGCGCCTGGCGCAGCAAGACACCATCGACATAATCACCCATGTCTACGCGCAAATCGTCCACAAGGACTACTACATGCAAGAGGAGGACGATAGGACGCTGGCCTTCTTGGAGCACAGGGCAACCTTGGACGGCACTATTCAGAAGCACATTGAGCTCGCCGCCAACGCCGCTGCTCCTCACACGTCGGTTGGTGACCCGGCGCACTAGGGCGTGACGATGTCGTTGAACGTTGATGGATCCGTATGTATTTTTATCTTTCCGTCAAATCCATGTAGTAGTAGTAGTATATGATACTACAGTAATTATCTTACCTTTCGCATCAACTTCATAATTTTCGTACGTACTCCATGCATGAACGGCGCCAGAACCAAACTTCTCATTACTCTAGGCAAAATCGTTATTTTCTATTTATCGGTCGCGCCATGGAGCAGAACCAAATTTTACAAGTTACGAGTTCAAAAGGAAAAGCCTGTCGTGTTCGCGTCGCACCCCCACACGGTTGGTCCGGCACGCCGCTCAAGCGGGAATGCGTGTGGTGTTGCATTTTCACTTACAAGTGGGACCGCAGTTGAGCAAACCGACTATTGGCAAACCCCCACCCCGCCCACCACGCGATGGCTGAGAAAACAGGAGGGAGAAGAGATGGTTGTAGCACGGACTCCAAGAAAATTGGTGTCGGATGGGACTCCCGTGGATGGTGTGTGCCGTACTGCTAGACGTGAATGCTACTGAGTTATGGCCCATGCCACCCCACTATATTGAGCCTATATCGACGTACGTAGAACAAATTTCCTACAGTCCGTGCTCAACCAGCCAGCGGACGCGCAGAGCCCATCGTCTGTTTGCTCATATGCGGCCCCACATGTTAGTGAAAACGCAAGAGGACCCACTGAACCTGCACATCTTTCACCTCGACGTGCTGGTGATGAAAAACAAATCCAATAAAGATCTTCGGTGGCCGCTTTTGGACTTACGCAAGAGTAGTAAGATTCTATTTACAGTTTAACCCAAGATGCACATCTTGTGGCTTCAACTACCACTCTATTTTCTTTCATGACACGACCTGGATTCTGGATGTCCCACGTGTCGGCAAAAGGAGGAAGAACCTGACCAAATCTTCGGTTCTGCTCTCGGATTAGACTAGTTGTGCTAACTTAAAAAATTTATTGTGTACTCCCTCCGTTCCAAAATACTTGACTTCCATTTGTCCAAAAATGGATGTACCTATATACTAAGACATGTCTAGATACATATATATTTTGACAAATAGAAGGCATGTATTGTGCAACGGAGGGAGTAGAATGGATGCAAGTTTTTGTATTGGGAAGAAGAGTAGATCCATATATTGATAGAGCGCAATTTAGTAGGTGTTCTATCACTTTTAGCTAGCACAGACGCAAGATCGAGCCTCCGCAGATCAACAACGAATGCATCGAGAAGGCACTAATCCAACTTACAGGAGTAGTAAAATGTATTCTTGTGGTTCTTGTTTTCTTTGGTCTTGCTTTTCTAGTCAAAAATCTCGTTGGAGTCCGTGCAAAACGGAGGTGCGTTTGGGGTCGTGCGTTGGAGTTGGCCTTACAAGTGGGACCGCAGTTAAGGAAACCGACTATCGGCAAACCCCCACCTCGCCCTCCGCGCGATGGCTGAAGTTAGAGAAACAATGAGGTTGAAGAGATTGCTCTAGCACAGACTCCAAGAAATAATATGGTGTCAGATGGATGTTGTGGTGGTGTCATGTGCCGTACTCCTAGACGTGAATGCTTGTTCTGGCCCATGCCACCCTACTACTCCCTACTACTTACTCCTACTATATAGTACTAGTATCGAGGATTCGAGGTGCTGGTTACGTACAGCGAACACATTAACATATGGCTATAGTAAAAACACCCGCCCGATGCGCGAAGCATCTGAAGCTAGTACAAATAGTGTATATTGTTGATTGGCCTCATCCGATAACCTGTTGCAATGCACGTACAATTATGTATTCGGAAAATATTTTTTTGCCTCATCGCACCACTCACTCAGAGAAGCGACTCGAAAGCCATTCATAAATTTAGTAAGTTTATCACACGCATATCATTTTATTACATACAACAGGTCATCAACCCACATCGACAACGAGGATACATTATAAATACTAAAGTTTTCACCACACAACAAATAACAAGCAATGAAATGAACTTCAACTCAACCATTCCTCGGTGTTGGAAACGCTTGCTTTGAACCACAAGTGATTCTCTGGGACGGGCCATCGATTGTCGATCTGGAAACCAACGCAGGACTGATTATCCAGGCTGAAGCAGCCTACTATATCCCTACCAGGGTAGGGAACCACACAAATGTCCAAGGTATAGACACAGTTGCGTCCCATAAATGTGTCAACAGCAGTTGGATCGCCTTTCACCATCATCGGATAGTTTTGTCCAAGGAAGAGCGAGTTTTCTCCAAGACTATCAATTCTGTACCAGGGAGAAGGAGTTGACGCTAGCACACTAGTATCCATCCCGAATACCATGCAACGGGTGTTGCAATAGGTCCAGAGAGTGCGACCATGGGAGACACCTGCTTCCTTAGTAGTAACATCATTAGTGGGTTGTATACACACAAGAAGAGGTGATCCATCGGAATTAGTTGCCAGGCACCACAGAGTATATGGGCGCTGCTCGTCCTCATGCTCGTGCTCATCACCATCGTCATCTCCCCCTTGGTTATAAAAATTTTCAAGTATAGGTGGTGGGATGTTCACAGGACCTTGGAAACACAAGAAGAAGGTTAATTAGTAAAGGGAAACTTGCTAACCCGCATGCATGTGGTGAAACAATTATAATTACGGTGGAAGACAAACCTACTGAAACTATGAGGATGCCATGCAAAAATAGTGCCACGAGTGGTGGCAACAAACACAAGGCGCTCGTATTGAATTGCATCACAGTACTCATCCGTGTACAGAAACTGATTTTTGAGCAATATCCATCGAGTGAAACCATCAAGGATGGCAACAAGCTTGTCGAAGATAGCAACAACATCATAGTTGCTGTAATTCCAAGAGCGGTTGGGAACTCGACAAATTGCTATCTTCCGTAGAATACAGTCACCATGATCGTATTTGAACGTGCGTACATTACCGATGTGCTCAACCTCTGGGCAGTGTGCTGAGATTTTTGGAAGTGGAACCCGGTGACGAGTGTACACATTCACAAGTTCCCACTCGCAGTTGGACCCAATGTAAACAACCCAATCTCCATTTGCTCCTGCCCAAGCCTTGCCCTCAAGCGATGGCATCTTAACATCATACGTATCATTATCAAGCGGCATCAACTTGCACAGGGCGAGGCCTCCGTCGTGCCGGCACCAGTCATCATCAGGGTCACGGCGAAGAAGATAGGGGAGATCAAACCGCTCCTTGACTCTTGTGTTCTTTGTAATGATGTTATTAGTTGAGTCGAGAATGGGCTTGAACGAACCTGCCATGCTAGCCGAGGTGATGACGTTGCACCGATCAATGAGTTCCTCCACCACGTCATCTTTCAGATCAGGGCAAGAATAACGGGGTCGTTTCCGGCCTATTCCCTCCATGGAGAAGACGATCGAACAATGGCAGAAGAAAGGGTGAAGGGCTGAAGGAAAATGTAGGAGGGAGAGGAAGAGCGTGCGACAGCAGTTCCAAATCGAGAGGGAAAGGCGAAGAGTCAGTGGACGGTTACGAGTTTGCCACGGTTCACGAAGAGGCGCCCCGGCTTACACGTCCGTTCGGAAATACTCCTACTACTCGCCATCGTCTCACTGATATGTTGGAACGGGACCACATGTCAACGAAACATGGTGTGTAATTTCTCGTGCAAAATGTGATCTGGCCGCGTTGGCCTGAGGTGTAACATTAGTTATCGACCTTTATTTTTTTAATGGCGTGCCGATCAGTTTTGAAGCACGACTAACTGGTACTGTACACAGAGAAAATATAAAGTACTCTACCACTACTCCACCTCCAGTACTAGTAGTATAAAAAAGATATATAGGCTGGAGCTTGAGCGCTTTCTTGCTAAGGGCTGCCCACTTGCTTCTCAAACTACCACCCTCTCTCCAGATCTAAAAAAGACAGCCCCTCTCTCCCTCCTCACCGGTGGTCACAGATCCGCCGGGGAAGAAAAGGACGTGCAGCGTTGACGCACTCGTCGTCGGCGAGTGAGGTCACGCACTAACAACAAGGCCGTCCTCTCAGACCTAGTGCCCGCGCGGGATGGCCTCTGTCCCCAAGCTCGCAGCCATAGTGTGTGCGGAGGACGACGACCATGAGCGAAGCCACGTCCCGCCGACCCTCAGGTATGCTACCTCTTTTCGAACCATAACCTTGTTCTATTGCCCCATCTACCACGTCGTTGCATGTGGATCTTTTTTCACTCCACCATCTTCCCAATTTGCTATCCTCTGCTCTGTTGGCCACGCAGACGAAAATCATAATTTGCACTATTAAAGGAAACCCTACTTCATGCAGACTAATCCATGTCTGGGTTGAATAAGGAAAGGAAGGGAGACTGTACTGTCCAAGAGAGTAAGCATCGAACCCGCATCTAGGTTGAAAAGGGGAAATCAGTAGCTAAGGAACGAGTATCGTGTCCCTTGGTTGAAGAAGGGTAGAAAGGCATGACAACGCAATAGAGAATGACCAGGTCGATCGGTTTGTTGTCCTCGCATAGGAAAAAGGTGGCTAAAGAGAGCAAAAATGGGACGTAATCCACATATGCTGCCTGGATATTTGTTGATCTGGGCAACCATACCTCCCTCACCACTCTGCGTCCGTGGAGGTACATCGTACTGGTGCGCCCACTGTCCGAATGGGCCTCCCATGCTCTTATTGCCACTTTTTTTGCTGTTAGTATAACGCCAGCAGTCAAGTCAAGCAATGCTACTACTAAAGTGATGCCACATTTAACTAATGCCGCTCTTAGTCTAATGCCACCAATAAATTTAAGCAATGCCATTTAATGTCACTGGATTATTTCAGGGTTAGCTGTTGATTGTGGATGTATTAAAGATTTTTCAGCTAAGGCATTCTAATGTTGTTGCACAGCCAGTATACCAACGATGAAACTTGTTACTACCTTCAGATTTTTGCACTGTTAATGCTTATAGATTACATACCTCACTTTCATGAGATAAGTTAAATTTTTTTACAGTGTCACCAAAATGCCAAGGCGCTGATGTCATTTTATTTTGGTTAAACTGCATAGACAATTATGAAGACAAGAGGAAAGGTCAAGAGTGGGCACCTCCTCCTTTGGCTGTTCTCTTGATTCGTTCGATCAAGTTTTTATGTTTGATCGATTATCAAGATTGGGATAGCAATTTTTAAGGTCCCCCCGAGTTCGAAATGATATTTACCTTGGAGGTACATGGTTTGCAATTTTTTTATAATGTCATTAGTTAATAATGCTAGTTACCTTCATACTTTTGTATTTGGTTTAATGCTCATGCAGAGCTAGTATACCAATGCTCAAACTTGTTACCTTTACATTTTGTATTGTTAATTCTTATATAAACCTTCCAGTGCTAGAGTTTATTGAAATCTGTTCAGTAAAACCATTGTACTGTACCCTGTAATAAACTAACTACTCTACTATTGCACTAGCCACTGGATTAGTGTATATGTTTAGTATTCGAATGGTGTTGCATTAGCGTATGGACATAAATAAAGTGTGGCAAGCTTTCCCAGATATGTGCTCAAGAAAACTACTACCTATTTTTCTAAATACTAGATGTTTGGGTACTTTAAATTGAGCCACGAAAACGTCTTATATTAAGGAACAAAGGGTGTAGAGTTCACTCAAATTATCCCGGTAAAGCTAGTCACACCTTTGTTAAAATTAATGTTCATTATGTTATCGGAGGAGGTCTATATGGTTGTCTCTAATGCCTGTCGACTACATACCTGACATCATGATGTAATGTTAAGTCATTTCCTTTTGTATAGTGTCACTGAATTGTCAAGGCGGTGATGGCATTTTATTTTAGTAGAACTGCACAAAATTTGCTTAAAAGAAGAGGAAAGGTCAGGAATGGCTCAGTTTTTTAGAAAAAACTATGTATGCCTTCCTGACATCAGCCGTTGTTGCTTTATTTATTCCTTCAAACAGGTGGTTAGAAACAGTCTTGCTACCTTTTCCCATTATGAAATTGGAATGCTTATATTTGTGAGTCTATGCTTCAACTAGTGCCACTTTTAGAGTAATCACACTTTCAATATCTATGCAAACAGGGATGCTGGATTTTAGTGGAACTGCACAAAAAGTCCAACTGGTTCAACATTAGGAGCATGTTTTTTCCAAACCTTTATATCCAATTGGTGGCACTATGAGCTGTTCATTACGAAGGTACATGGTTTGCTACTATCTTGCTACTCTTTTTGTACTGTCATTAGACAGTAATACTAGTGGTTTGCATGTGAATTTATTGGCAGGGTGGACCTACATTGGAGGTGCAGGACAGGATTCAATGATTGGATGCTCAATTTCGGTTGTATTGATTTCACCTCTTCCATCACTGCGAACATGGATATCCTTGGTCTGATGAAGAATAGACGCTATATTTCTGCTCTGAACCAGCAAATCAATTCAGTATGAAATTGTCCAGGGAAAAACATAACTGTATCAGATTGTCCAGTGCAGAACATGACAGATGCTAAGCGGAAGAGACATGTTTAAACCGAAAATACAAGGTGTGGTATATGTTTACTAGCTGCTTGATATTTGTGCAGACAGAGATGTCTGCCCGTTGCTATTTGGCAAACAAACAAAGTGTCCGCAATTTTGGTTGAACTGCACAAGAGAATAGTATAGTCACTGCATGCAGTGCCATTTGAAAATAGACACAGAAAGATTGGATAGTCACTTCATGGACTGCGGAAAAGTAGTACTGTACTATTTATTGGCCAACACTAGGTGCTTCATTGCTTTGGTCTGATTATACAATGGGCATCATTTTGCCTAAGTTAAAGTTTGTATTCCGAAAATAGTCTCGCGGTGTGATCGAGAGAAGACCAAATCATATTGGTGTGGATGTTCCTCCATCATGTGTGGTTCATTCTCATGGTTCCAGCTATTGGTGAAACCACTTACGTTTGCAAGAGGAATTGTAGACTTCACAAACAAATTTGTCTTTCAGTCTGTACTGAATGTTGGCCAAGAGAAGCATCCATGTTAGTAGGAAGAACAGATGTTTTTTCTAGATCTCTGCTTTTGGAGCTACATATTTGTATATGATCTGTTATTGTATATCTTAATATTTTTGTTGTTGATTTGTTATTGTATATCTTAATATTTTTGTATATAAACTTGGTCAAAGTTTGTAAAGCTTGACTTTGACCAAAGCTAAATAAAAACGTAGGAAGAACCTCCTTTCTGGTTTGCAGGGCTTAATTCAAACCTCTCACAAACCATGGTACTCCCTCCGTCCGGGATTTATTAGTCCCGTGAGAAAAGCAGCAAGACCAAGGCATGGAAATAATTAACGGCATGCAGAAGTTTAAGCCTAATTAATTCCAGCGATTTAAGTGGTTGCATGCGTGCCCTCGGCTGCGACTCGTTGCATGCGGCTTCGCGTACTACCTGCGAGCGATTCTGAGTGCCTGCATGCAGCCGGCCGTAATTAAGGCAGCTAACTGATGCGAAAAAAGATACGCTTTAAATCCGTGGAATCATTATTGACAAGGAGGGAGATGATTCGAGTGCACTCGTTTGACCGCCATGCCGGCGTGTGACCCAGACGGGACGGGACGGCATAGTCATAATTTCAGTTTCTCTAGTTTTCCACGGCAAGCTGGCGCGCTAAGCCATTATGCATTGAATTCCGATGACCGTCGCGCTACCTTCCGCCTATAAGTACTGTTTCTCGGCCTTCTTAGGTGCCACCGTGACCCAACTCGCCATATCCTCATAAGCCCCCACCGGCCCGACATCGCTCACCACGTCTGCCATGCCCCCACCCGTCCGCTGTAGGCGACGCCGGAGGCGGTCACCGCCGGAACTAGTGTTTGGGTTTTCACCGGAAGGCGGAGGGAGGGAGGAGGCATTCTATCTGTCTTTAGATGGCAATGCGGAGATCGAGGAGTTGTTGGAGCGCGACCGCATGGCGGGGAAGCATGAGTTGTTGGAGCACGACCGCCTGGCAGAGGAGCGGCGTATCACCGATTTGCGCCGCCAGCGGGACATGGAGCAGCAGCGCACCGACGCTCTGAGTCGCGAGCAGAGCGCCCGCAACTGGGCCGACTACGTGGAGGCCGTCGCCCGGCAAATAGCCCTGGAGGCAGTCGGGCACGCATGCGTTCGCGACGCTGATTTTTACTACCAGCTCGTCAAGTGGGTTTCCCGCTTGGAAGCCGAAGCTTCGGTGGACCACGCCGGCATGGAAAGGGCCAACGCGCATGAGCAACATGCCCTATCGCACCTCTGGCAAGTCCGAGGCGAGGCGAAGGATGCCAGTGCCAGCGTTTAGCATGGACAGTAGATGGCGGCCGGCATCATCTAGTTAGCTAAGAGTAAGTTAGTACTTATACGCTACTAGAGTGTTAGTGGGAGTAGATAGTTAACTTGGCTATGATGGTTGTCAACGTGGAAGTTCAGTACTCTATATGTGGATCAGACCTGTTACTTTGGTCTGGATGTGTGAACTTTCCGTTTGAACGTATGGAATGGGCTGTTATTTTTTTAAATGGGTTGTATTTGTCCTCTATAGTTTAGAGGCTGACTTGTGGGCCTAGCAAGTTGACGCGTACACAATCAGGAGATGATTGTATGTGGAGAGGATGATAGCAGGGACCCGCCCAGGTCATGACAGTACGCAAGCAAGTGCCTCCTTATTTCAAGCCAATAAAAAAATGGCTCCTCCTAGTGGATTTCTGACATCTGGGTCCCATGCCATTGTCAACGTAGTCAATAAACGAGAGAATTGCACAATGAGCGGCTGACACCAGGGACCCAGCAGCTTGCCCAGTTATTTTTGTTTTGGGTTAATTTGATAAATGCCACTCCAAATCTGGCGTATCCGGGAAATGTCACTGCAATTTCCAAACTTTGAAAAATGCCATTTCTAGTGGCATTTTTCGAAGTCTGGAGTGGCGTTTTTCAAAGTTTGCAAACTGCAGTGGCGTTTCTCAAAGTTTGCAAAAATTGTAGTGGCATTTTTCAAAGTTTGAAAATTGGAGTGGCAATTTTATGAATCGCCATAATTGGAGTGGCATTTATCTAATTTGTTTTTGAGACGGAAGCAGGGTGTCAACTGGGCTGTGCGGGACACTCTGGCCTGTCTAGACAGCCTTTTCTTTTATGTTTACCAAAGACCAGCCCAGTAGTTTTTTCTTTCTTTCTGAAAATGGCTAGCCCAGTTCTTTTGTGCTTTGTCAAGTAAGTCGCTTTATCAGGCATGTTGGGCTGCAAATCTTTCAAGACAAGGAGAGCTTCATTCGGCTGGCCGAGAAAATGGCCTATCAGTAATGAGAAATGGGTTGTACATTTTTAAAACACATCAAACCGGCAATTATTTTCAAATATCTTTTTTTTCATTTCGAGATTTTAAATTGCATTGATATTTATGCGTGGACAATTTATTGGATTTTATATTAATATACATTTATTTTTAAAATCAGTCTGAATGTGACTCGAAATTTCGGGATTAAAAACAGTTCAGACCGCATCGACATATGCAAAATTTCGTATAATTTTTTAACCGTGGCCACAATATGGGCTGTAATGCTAACATAAAGAATATGGGCTCCAAAAAACCCGTAAGAATTAGCAAATGGGCTGTAAATTATTTGAAATAATGGCAGATGGGATGTATGCTGTTTTCCACAGATTTGAGGCTTTCCACAGATGGCCTGTATACTGTTGGATGTCCATCCAACGCCCTATTCACGAATTCATCCGATTAAAAAGTTAACTTGCCGATTAATCCCTACTCATAGGGTCACCGAGTAGCCGATAAACTGATAAATCATCCGATTAATTGATTAAATGGCCGATTAACTTGCCAATTAGCCTATTAATCCCCTACTCGCCAGCCAACCGAGCAGTTACCAGTTAACGATTTCCTCAACAATGATCCAACATCCGTCGTGCTTCTTCAATCTCTGCTCTTCCTGCTCCAGCCGCTCAAACAAGCGTCGGCGGGACTGCCTGCTCCCTCCTCCCCGCGGCCGGCTGTGCTGCCGCGCAGGCCTCACCACCCCACCGTACTCCCATCGCTGGCCTAGCCATCCCTCTACTCACCCACACCTGCTATTATTCTCCGGCGACGGCAGACGAACCAGTAAACCCTCGTACAGTCGTACTCCCCTCCGCGTGGGAAACAAAAACATCGGCGGAGTCTTCCCTGCCTCCGTGTCGTTCCCTTCCTAGGCCTCGCCATCTTCCACCACCCTGGTGCTCTCGGCGTGGCGTGGTCAGCATGGTCAACGACCAACATGCATCTAAAGTGGACTGTACGTGGAAAGGCTGACAGCTGGGTCCACGGCCACACGCAAGGAAATGCCTCCTTATTACGCGCAAAATAATGGTTTCCTCCACCTGACATCTGGGACCCACCGAAATGGCCTCTGTATTTCGCGAAAAAAACGTTACCGCCACTGACAGCTCGGACCCACCAGCTATATCTTCGCACGCAAGGAAGTGCCTCCTTATTACGCACAAAAAAATGAATACTCCCCCTGCTAGCTGGGACCCAGTATAGTGGGCCTACTAAGTTGACGGGGACGAAGGGCTTTGTCAACTTAGTCAATATGCACGATTCTAGCTCGACTGACCGTACGATGTCCATCCAACGGCCGTAGTGCTTCTTCAACCTCTGGTCTTCTTGCTCTAGCCGCCCAAAGCAGCGCCGGTCGTGTCGCCTGCTCTTGCCTCCCGTGGCCGGCTGTGCTGCCGCGGAGGCCTCACCGCCCTCATACTACTCCCACCGCTGGCCAGGCCATCCCTCCACTCCACTCACCCACACCCCCTGTTATTCTGCAGCGACGGCAGCGCAGCCGAACCAGTGAACCCTCATACTCTTCTCCGTGTGGGCATCCACTGCCGCGTCTTCCCCGGCTCCGCGTCGTCCCCTTCCTAGGCCTCGTCGTCGTCCACCGCCGTGGTGCTGTCGGCGCGGCGTCGTCAATATGGTCAACGACCGAATTCCAAGAATACTGTACGTGGAGAGGCTGACAGCTGGGTCCACGGCAGCCACAAGGAAGTGCCTCCTTATTACGTGGAAAATAATTATTCATCCACCTGACAGCAGGGACCCACCGGACGCCCACCAGTATATCGCGAAAAAAATGTTTGCCCCTGACTGCTGGGACCCACCCGACGGGCCACCGTATTTCATGAAAAAAATGTTTCCCCTGCTGTCAGCTCGGACCCACCGGAAATGCCTCCTTATTACGCACAAAAAAATGAATACCCTGCTAGCTGGGACCCACCTTGGTGGGAGGCTAACTTGTGGGCCTACTAAGTTGACGGGGACGGAGGGCTTTGTCAACTTAGTCAATATGCACGATTCTAGCTCCAGTGATCGTACGATGTCCATCCAACGGCCGTAGTGCTTCTTCAACCTCTGGTCTTCTTGCTCCAGCCGCCCAAACCAGCGCCGGTCATGCCTCATGCTCCTGCCTCCCGTGGCCGGCCGTGATGCGGCGGAGGCCTCACCGCCCGCTACTACTCCCACCACTGGCCAGGCCATCCCTCTACTCACCCACACCCCCTGTTATTCTGCGGCGACGGCAGCCTCACACCGTAGCGAACCAGTGAACCCTCGTACTCCTCTACGCGTGGGCATCCACTGCCGCGTCTTCCCCGTCTCTGCGTCGTCCCCTTCCTAGGCCTCGCCGTCGTCCACCGCCCTGGTGCTCTCGGCGCGGCGTGGTCAACATGGTCAAGGAACGGCTTCCATCGGACGTGGACTGTACATGGAGAGGCTGACAGCTGGGTCCACGACCGCAGCAAGGAAGTGCCTCCTTATTACGTGCAAAATAATTATTCCTCCACCTGACAGCGGGGACCCACTAGACGGGCCACCGTATTTCGCCCCCCTAACTGCTGGGACCCACCAGCTGCATCTTCGCACGCAAGGAAGTGCCTGACAGTCGGGACCCACCTGGTCGAAGCGTACGTAGCATTGTCATTTTGGTCGCGAACGTGTACGTACATATATACTGGTGGATGTAGAGGCGCGCACGTGTCGTAGTAGAGGCGGCTAGGGTGCAAGAAAGAAAATAGGGCCACGTATGTGTACATACGGGCGGGGTCTCGAACGCCTACTCGCGCATACGTACGGCGAGGGCTCGTTGACATGGCTAGGTTGGAACGGAGAAACAGTGTCGTCGTCGTGTTCATGGGGAGGCAACGGAATGCGTCGTGTTCATGGGGAGGCAACGGAACGCGTGGGAGCCAACCGGCTGGGTCAGAACGGAATGCGTGGTCGTGTTCATCGGGAGGGCTTGGACGGAACAGGCGATGGAAACGAGGCCTGGCATACCGCACAACGGAGGAAACGGACCTCCTACGTTCGGAACGGGGTCCTGTTGATCGGGAGGGGTCTGGCGTACCGCAAAACGGAGGAAACGGACCTCCTATGGTCGAAACGGGGGTCTTGTTCATCGGGAGGGTTGTGGCGTACCGCAAAACGGATGAAACAGACTTGTGTTGGAGCGTTGCGGTCGAAACGGGGGTCCTGTTCATCGGGAGGGGTGTGGCGTACCGCAAAACGGGACTCCACGGGATACTGTTCATCTCCACTGTCGACCCCCTCCAGCCTCCACCAGCTACTGTTCATCCAACGTCGACCTCCTCCAGCCTCCACCTGCGACTGTTCATCCAGCCTCCACCGCGCGCTACTCCACCAGCTACTGTTCAACCAGCCCTCTCCACGGGCTCCTGTTCAACCACCCCTCCACGGGCTACTGTTCATCCTGCCCTCCACTGTCTACTGTTCATCCTGCCCTCCATGGGGTGGTCCTGTTCATCCAGCCCTCCACGAGGTCCTGTTCATCTAGCCCCAACCAGCTCGATCGATCGGGGTCCTATTCATGCAGAGGCAACACCACGGGGTCCTGTTCATCCACCCCCACCGGGAACTGTTCATCCAACCCCCCCCCCCCCCCCCCCCCCCCCCCCGCAACGCTCACTGTTCATCCAGAGGCAGCATCGATCGGCTTCAGTTAGCAGCAGTAGCGAAGGAATCGCTCGATCAGGTTTAGTTAACAGCCATCGATCGATCGCTCGGGTTCAGTAACGTGTAGCCTGCAGTGCAATCGCTCAGGTTCAGTTAGAGCCCAACGCCTCGCTCGGGTTCAGTTAGAGCCAACGCCTCGCACACACGTGCGTACGTGTACGAGAGAAACGCGCATCGCTCGGCCCCCGACCTCCCACCGTAATCGGGAACTCCCCGAAATTTTCCTCGCCCTCGCTTCTACCATGGTTTTTCCGTCATGCACGGCCCAAAGAATGTCATGCAGCTGCGTCTCCGGCCCGCCCAGGATGAAAAGCCCATTTTCTGTCATGATTTTTTGTCATAGAAGTAGGAGCCCACCACATCTATGATGATATCGGGTTTTGTCACAATTATCGTCATAGAAGTGTCATATGTATGACAGAAAAAAAATCGTTCGGCCCAAAATGTCACACATGTGTCTTTTTTTTGTAGTGATGGTTGTCTCTTTATTGTATGAAATGCAATCGCCATGTAATTGCTTTACTTTATCACTAAGCGGTAGCGATAGTCGTAGAAGCAATAGTTGGCGAGACAACAACGATGCTTCGATGGAGATCAAGGTGTCAAGACGGTAACGATGGTGATCATGATGGTGCTTCAGAGATGGAGATCAAAGGCACAAGATGATGATGGCCATATCACATCACTTAAATTGATTGCATGTGATGTTTATCCTTTATGCATCTTATTTTGCTTAGTTCGGTGGTAGGATTATAAGATGATCTCTCACTAAATTTCAAGGTATAAGTGTTCTCCCTGAGTATGCACCGTTGCTACAGTTCGTCGTGCTGAGACACCATGTGATGATCAGGTGTGATAAGCTCTACATTCACATACAACGGGTGCAAGCCAGTTTTGCACACGCGGAATACTCGGGTTAAACTTGACGAGCCTAGCATATGCAGATATGGCTTCAGAACACTGAGACCGAAAGGTCGAGTGTGAATCATATAGTAGATATGATCAACATAGTGATGTTCACCATTGAAAACTACTCCATCTCACATGATGATCAGACATGGTTTAGTTGATATGGATCACATGATCACTTAGATGATTAGAGGGATGTCTATATAAGTGGGAGTTCTTAAGTAATATGATTAATTGAACTTAAATTTATCATGAACTTAGTCATGATAGTATTTGCATATCTATGTTGTAGATCAATTGCTCGCGTATACCTTCCCCATTTTATTTATGATATGTTCCTAGAGAAAAACTATGTTGGAAGATATTAGTAGCAATGATGCGGACTAGCTCCGTGATCTGAGGATTATCCTCATTGCTGCACGGAAGAATTATGTCCTTGATGCACCGCTAGGTGATGGGCCTATTGCAGGAACGGATACAGACGTTATGAGCGTTTAGCAAGCTAGGTATGATGACTACTTGATAGTTTAGTGCGCCATGCTTTACGGCTTAGAACCGGGACTTGAAAAATGTTTTGAACACCACGGAGCATATAAGATGTTCCAAGAGCTGAAATTGGTATTTCAGACTCATGACCGAATCGAGAGGTATGAGACCTCTGACAAGTACTTTGCCTACAAGATGGACGAGAATAGCTCAACCAGTAAGCATGTGCTCAGAATGTCTGAGTACTAAAATCGCTTGAATCAAGTGGGAGTTAATCTTCCAGATAAGACAGTGATTGACAGAGTTCTCTAGTCACTATCGCCAAGTTACTGGAATGACGTGATGAACTATAATATGCAAGGGATGACGAAAACGATTCCTGAGCTCTTCGTGATGCTGAAATCAACGAAGGTAGAAATCAAGAAAAGCATCAAATGTTGATGGTTGACAAGACCACTAGTTTCAAGTAAACGGGCAAGGGAAAGAAAGGGAACTTCAAGAAGAATGGCAAGCAAGTTGTCACTCCCATGAAGAAGCCCAAAGCTAGACCCAAGCCTGAAACTAAGTGCTTCTACTGCAAAGGAAATGGTCTCTAGAAGCGGAATTGCCCCAAATACTTGGCGGATAAGAAGGATGGCAAAGTGAACAAAAGTATATATGATATACATGTTATTGATGTGTACTTTACTAGTGTTCATAGTAGCCCTTGGGTATTTGATGTTGGTTCAATTGCTATGATTAGTAACTTGAAACAGGAGTTACAAAATGAATAGAGACTGGTTGAGGGCGAGGTGACGATGCGTGTTGGAAGTGATTCCAAGGTTGATAAGATCACCATCGCATACTCCCTCTACCTTCGGGATTAGTATTGGAACTAAATAAATGTTATTTGGTGTTTGCATTGAGCATAAATATGATTGGATCATGTTTATTGCGATACGGTTATTCATTTAAGTCAGAGAATAATTGTTGTTCTGTTTACATGAATAAAACCTTCTATGGTCTTACATCCAATGTAAATGGTTTACTGAATCTTGATCACAGTGATACACATAATATTGATGCCAAAAGATGCAAAGTTAATAATGATAGTGCAACTTATTTGTGGCACTGCCGTTTAGGTCATATTAGTGTAAAGCGCATGAAGAAACCCCATGCTAACGGTCTTTTGGAATCACTTGATTATGAATCACTTGATGCTTGCGAACCATGCCTCATGGGCAAGATGAATAAGACTCTGTTCTCCGGAACAATGGAGCGAGCCACTGACTTATTGGAAATAATACATACCGATGTATGCGGTCCGATGAGTGTTAAGGCTCGCGGCGGGTATCATTATTTTTTGACCTTCATAGATGATTTTAGCAGATATGGGTATATCTACTTGATGAAACATAAGTCTGAAACATTTGAAAAGTTCAAAGAATTTCATAGTGAAGTGGAAAATCATCGTAACAAGAAAATTAAGTTTCTATGATCTGATCGTGGAAGTGAATATTTGAGTTATGAGTTTGGTCTTCATTTGAAACAATGCGGAATAGTTTCGCAACTCACGCCACCTGGAAAACCACAACGTAATGGTGTGTCCGACCGTCGTAACCGCACTTTATTATATACGGTGCGATCTATGATGTCTCTCACTGATTTACCGCTATCGTTTTGGGGTTATGCTTTAGAGACGGCTGCATTCACGTTAAATAGGGCACCATCAAAATCCGTTGAGACGACACATTATGAACTGTGGTTTGGCAAGAAACCCAAGTTGTTGTTTCTTAAAGTTTGGGGTTGCGATGCTTATGTGAAAATGCTTCAACCTGATAAGCTCGAACCCAAATCGGAGAAATGTGTCTTCATAGGATACCCAAAGGAAACTATTGGGTACACCTTCTATCACAGATCCGAAGGCAAGATATTCGTTGCTAAGAATGGATCCTTTCTAGAGAAGGAGTTTCTCTCGAAAGAAGTGAGTGGGAGGAAAGTAGAACTTGATGAGGTAATTGTACCTGCTCCCTTATTGGAAAGTAGTACATCACATAAATCAGTTCCGGTGATTCCTACACCAGTAAGTGAGGAAGCTAATGATGATGATCATGAAACTTCTGATCAAGTTACTACCGAACCTCGTAGGTCAAACAGAGTAAGATCCGCACCAGAGTGGTACGGTAATCCTGTTCTGGAGGTCATGTTACTTGACCATGACAAACCTATGAACTATGAGGAAGCGATGATGAGCCCAGATTCCGCAAAATGGCTTGAGGCCACGAAATCTGAGATGGGATCCATGTATAAAGAACAAAGTATGGACTTTGACTGACTTGCCAGATGATCAGCAAGCCATTGAGAATAAATGGATCTTCAAGAGGAAGACGGACGCTGATAGTAGTGTTACTATCTACAAAGCTCGAATTGTCGCAAAAGGTTTTAGACAAGTTCAAGGTGTTAACTACGATGAGATTTTCTCACTCATATCGATGCTTAAAAGTCTGTCTGGATCATGTTAGCAGTTGCCGCATCTTATGAAATCTGGCAAATGGATATCAAAACTACATTCCTTAATGGATTTATTAAAAAAAGAGTTGTATATGATGAAACCAGAAGGTTTTATCAATCCTAAAGATGCTAACAAAGTGTGCAAGCTCCAGTGATCCATCTATGGACTAGTGCAAGCATCTCGGAGTTGGAATATGCGCTCTGATGAGTAGACCAAAGCATATAGTTTTGTACAGAATTTTGGAGAAGCCTGTATTTACAAGAAAGTGAGTGGGAGCTCTGTAGCATTTCTGATATTATATATGGATGACATATTGTTGATCGCAAATGATACTGAATTTCTGGATAGCATAAAAGGATACTTGAATAAGAATTTTTCAATGAAAGACCTTAGTAAAGCTGCTTACATATTGGGCATCAAGATCTATAGAGATAGATCAAGATGCTTGATAATTTTTTCAATGAGTACATACCTTGACAAGTTTTTGAACTAGTTCTAAATGGAACAGTTAAAGAAGGAGTTCTTGACTGTGTTGCAAGGTGTGAAGTTGAGTAAAGACTCAAAACCCGACCACGGCAGAAAATGGAAAGAGAATGAAAAAGTCATTCCCTATGCATCAGTCATAGGTTCTATAAAGTATGTTGCGCTGTGTACCAGACATATTGTATACCTTAGAATGATTTTGCAAGGGAGTACAATAGTGATCTAGGAGTAGATCACTGGACAGCGGTCAAAATTATCCTTAGAGGACTAAGGAAATATTTCTCGGTTATGGAGGTGATAAAAGAGTTCATCGTAAAGAGTTACGTCAATGCAAGCTTTTTACACCGATCCAGATGACTCTACGTCTTGATGTAGATACATATTGAAAGTGGGAGCAATTAGCTAAAGTAGCTCAGTGCAGATTATTGTAGACATAGAAATTTGCAAAATACATACGGATTTGAATGTTGCAGACCCGTAGACTAAACTTCTCTCACAAGCAAAACATGATCACTCTTTGGGTGCTAATCACATAGCGATGTATTGACTCTAGTAAACCCTTTGGGTATTAGTCACATGGAGATGTGAACTAATCACATAAAGATGTGAACTATTGGTGTTAAATCACATGACGATGTGAACTAGATTATTGACTCTAGTGCAAGTGGGAGACTGAAGGAAATATGCCCTAGAGGCAATAATAAAGTTGTTATTTATATTTCCTTATATCATGATAAATGTTTATTACTCATGCTAGAATTGTATTAACCGGAAACTTAGTACATGTGTGAATACATAGACAAATAGAGTGTCAGTAGTATGCCTCTACTTGACTAGCTCATTAATCAAAGATGGTTAAGTTTCCTAGCCATAGACATGAGTTGTCATTTGATGAACGGAATCACATCATTAGAGAATGATGTGATTGACTTGACCCATCCATTAGCTTAGAACTATGGTCCTTTAGTTTGTTGCTATTGCTTTCTTCATAACTTATACATGTTCCTATGACTATGAGATTATGCAACTCCCGAATACCGGAGGAACACTTAGTGTGCTATCAAACGTCACAACGTAACTAGGTGATTATAAAGATGCTCTACAGGTGTCCCTGATGGTGTTTGTTGAGTTGGCATAGATGGAGATTAGGATTTGTCACTCCGATTGTCGGAGAGGTATCTCTGGGCCCTCTCGGTAATGCACATCACTATAAGCCTTGCAAGCAATGTGACTAATGAGTTAGTTACGGGATGTTGCATTACGGAATGAGTAAAGAGACTTGCCGGTAATGAGATTGAACTAGGTATGATGATACCGACGATCGAATCTCGTGCAAGTAACATACCGATGACAAAGGGAACAACGTATGTTGTTATGCGGTTTGACCGATAAAGATCTTCGTACAATATGTAGGAGCCAATATGAGCATCCAGGTTCCGCTATTGGTTATCGACCGGAGATGAGTCTCGGTCATGTCTACATAGTTCTTGAACCCGTAGGGTCCGCACGCTTAACGTTTGATGACGATCGGTATTATGAGTTTATGTGTTTTGATGTACCAAAGGTTGTTCGGAGTCCCGGATGAGATCATGGACATGACGACGAGTCTCGAAATGGTCGAGACATAAAGATTGATATATTGGAAGGTTATATTCAGACACCGGAAAGGTTCCGGGGGTCACTGGATAAATATCGGAGTACCGGGGAGTTACCGGAACCCCGGGGGGGTCAATGGGCCTTCATGGACCTTAGTGGAAATAGAGGGCAGCAAGGGAGCTATGGGGCGCCCCCCCCTAGGCCCAAACCGAATTGGGTTAGGGCTTGGGGGGCCGGCCCCCTCTTTCCTTCTCCCCTCCTCTTTCCTTCCCCTCCTAGTTGGACTAGGAAAGGGGGAACCTACTCCTAGTAGGAGTAGGATTCCCCCCTTGGGCCACACCCTATGAGGCCGCCGGCCCCCTCCCCTTGCTCCTTTATATACAGGGGCAGGGAGGCACCCTAGAACACACAAGTTGACAATTGTCTTAGTCGTGTGTGGTGCCCCCCTCCACCATATTCCACCTCGATCATATCATCGTAGTGCTTAGGCGAATCCCTGCGTCGGTAACTTCATCATCACCGTCGCCACGCCATTGTGCTAACGAAACTCTCCCTCGGCCTCAACTGGATCAAGAGTACGAGGGATGTCATTGAGCTAAACGTGTGCTGAACACGGAGGTGTCGTACGTTCGGTGCTGAGATCGGTTGGATCGGGAAGACGTGCGACTCATCAACCGCGTTGTCATAACGCTTCCGCTTTTGGTCTATGAGGGTACGTAGACATACTCTCCCCCTCTCATTGCTATGCATCACCTAGATGGATCTTGCATGTGTGTAGAATTTTTTTTGAAATTACTGCGTTCCCCAACATCTTCTGCCTCCTTCGGCTTTTGAAGCTCCACCTTGTGCCGATCCGCCTGATCCGCCAGTTCCTTGGTCAGGCGGTCGCACTCCTGGGCCGCCTTGCTATGCTCCTCCTCCTTGGTGCGTAGCTCGGTCTGGGCCTCGCCCAGGCGCTGCTGCAGTTCGGCGGCTGACCCTGCAAATATAAGAAAGGAAAGATGTCAACAATCAACAAAGAAGACAAGTAGTTGCCAGGAGATCCGGCCCGACTGCTCAGCAGTCGGCCCGAATCTCGGGGGCTACACCCCGCAGGTGCACTGACGCGCCCTCGCGAGAAAGAATGAAGAATACTTATTCTGACTCTCGGCCAAGTCAGTGGTCCGCTTGACCAGCTCCTGGACTTGGGAGTAGTAGGCGGCTGTGCGGATGTTGTGGTAATCCTGCAACAAAGACAACAGAAGAGAAAAAAAGTCAGCACTCGGAAATTACCTTTAAGTTCTGAGCCGCCTGCTCAGGAGTCGGCCCGAAACTCGGGGACTACACCTAGTGGGTGTGCTGGCGCGCCCCCATGGAAGATTACAAGAATAAAAAGCAAGAACATACTCGAACGGTCGTCCGGGTCGCCAAGAACGTTTGTGTGTACTGTTGAAGAGCGGTGCCTTGGGCCTGGAACCGGGCCTGGACATCCTGCGCGGCCGTGTTCAGAATACCCGTCCCGCCCCCACGCGTCCATTCCGGAGGGGCGGTGCTAGTAGCCTCGGCATCACGGGCGGATGAGCCGGCAGCCCCGATCTCTAGAGGCCGTGGTGTTGAGGCCGCCTTCTCTGCACGACGGCGCACCAGAGTCCGAGCTGCGGGGGTCGAAACTACCACCAACTCGCCGCCGACTGGCGGCGCCAGCGGCGCGTCAGGCCGACTGCTCTGGGCGTCGGCAGTCGGCGTATGCGGGGGCACCTCCGCCCCCAAGATAATGGAGCCTCCGCCCTCCCTCTCTAGGGTCGGCTGGTCGCCTCCAACCCCTCCAGTCGGCGCCTGGCCCTCCGGCGCCGGTGGCTCCGCATGTAGCGGGATGACAGGCTCCGTAGTCTGGCCGCAGGCCGCCTCCTCTGCCTGTGCCTTGGCGGCTGCATCCGCCTGCGCCCTGGCCACCGCATCGGCTTGGATCTTGGCTGCGGCATCAGCCTCTGCCTGTGCCGCCTTGGCCGCCTTCACCTTGGCCGCCTTCACCTTGGCCGCCTCCGCCTTCTCCTTCTCCGCCTACTCCCACTCCTCGTGCGCCTCTTGCGCGTTCATCTCCGTCGCCTCCTGGAGGTCAGCGAGCGGGTCCATGCAGCAGGGTTCTGCAAAGCCGCCAACCGCCCCAATCACCGAGGCGGATGGGGCCCGCTCAAGAGAGAGGGGCCCTGTTCATGTCGAATAAGAAGAATTGAGAAAAGAAGAAAAGCAAATACAAAGCAACAACGAAAAGGCCAAAATACTTACGCAGGCACCACCGGGTGCTGCTTTGGGGCCTTCTGGAGTTGGGCCGCCTTCGCGGCTGCCGCCTGGTCACGGCAACCGATGACTTGAGCTTCTTGGGCCGACTGCCGTATAACCCGACGTCGGCTCAGCGCGGCTAAAGAGCTCGCGCCCGCCTTGTCAGTGTCGTGAGAACGGCACGGTTTATTGTACTCCTCATCATCATCCGGCCAATCCTCAAGGCCACCTGCTGAGGAGCCACCTGCTCCACCTCCACTACCGCCTACGGCGTCGTCGTCCTCCATGGTGGCTGTCCCCAAATCGGGGTCATCCACATCGCTCGCCGCTCAGTCCGGCTGATATTGATGGCCTGGCTCTAGGGTGTTGGCGGCCGACTAGGTCGAAAGGATCTAATCCATGGCCGACTGGTCAGGCGGCAAAAAGAGGAACACGGACGAATGAAGGAAAAAAGAATCAAAAGACTTACTGCAGGAGGAGGGTGCTCTCGGCTGTACGGCGGCTTGCCGAACCGCCACTCCTTCTCCGAGAGCTTTCAGTTGGAGAAGTAGTTTACCAGTCAGACAATCTCCATGTCCGGCATCTTTCGGTGCTCACCCGGCATGGGTTCCGGTGCCCGCTCATACGGCAGATGATGTGGGGCCAGGACTGAAGGGGAAGCACTCGGTGCACCACGAAGGCGGTCAGCAGATCCAAGGCCTTGAGGCCCTCCGACTCTGTCATCACCTAAAGCCGGGCGACAGCGGCGGAGGAGGCGGCCAACAGGGTCTTTGGTCGAAACTGCCAATCGGTGCGAGGCTCAGCCGGCCTGAGCCGGCTGCATAAGTCGGCGGGTTGATGTAGTCCTCCGCCGGGTGGACGTTCTTGACATAGAAGTAGGATAGCTGCCATAGCTTGGCAGATTGCAGCAATGAAAGGGCTGGGAAGCGGACCCCGGTCCCCAAGCACCGCACTGCGACGTAGGCCCCGCACTGGGCCGCCTCGTTCTTGGCGGCGGTACCCAGCTTGAGGTAGAATAACTCCCCCCAGAGCTCAAGGGTGGGGAGTATGACGAGGTAGCCTTTGCAAAGGGTGACGAAGGCGGCCAACACCACCACCGTGTTCGGCGTGAGGTGGTGCGGCTGGACTTTGTAGAAGGAAAGAAAAGAGCGGAGAAAGCTGCTTGTCGGCAGGCCGAAGCCGCAGAGAAAGTGTGACCGGAAGACAACGCGTTCGCCGTCCTCCAGCGCCGGCGAGATCTCTACATCTGCAGGAACACACACTTTCGCGCATGCCTCACGAGGCAGCCGATGCATCCGGTGGAGGAAAGTGAGGTGGTCTTCGTGAATGTTGGAGATGTCCCAGTCGCCAGCACGTTCGCGCGCCATGAGCATAGATATGGGACAAAGGCGCGTCGCGGCGATGAGCTGAGCAAGGAAGATGTGGAGCGAGGGGGCCTAGTGATGGCTGTCTGTTGCTGCGCCTCGGCAGGAGGAAGGGATGCGATGGCAGCAAAGAGAAGAAGAAGAAAGGCAACAATGGGAGAGGAGGGCGCGTGTGCGTTCTGCTGCCCCCTCCTCCCCCTACTTATAGCCCCCTGGTGGCGGAGCTGAGGGGGCATGATGTGGGGGTCGTGGGATTAATTGCGTTGTCGGATTTCGGGTTCCGGCAAAACCCTTGAGGTTTGAACTCTGGGGTGCGCACGAAGATCCCCCCCTAGCTCACGCTCTCACCACGATCTCAGAGCTAAGCACGTCGGACTCACGGAACAAAGGACGCAGGGTTTATACTGGTTCGGGCCACCGTTGCGATGTAATACCCTACTCCAGTGTGGTGTGGTGGATTGCCTCTTGGGCTGAGGATGAACAAATACAAAGGAAGAACAGCCTCCTAAGGAGAGGTGTTCTTAAGCTCGATGAGCTGGTGTGTTTGAGGATGGTCTAAATGTGTAATCCCCTTGCTATGGTGGTGGCTAGTCCTATTTATAGAGGCCCTGGTCCCCTTCCCAAACGTAGGCGGGAAGGGATCCAACAACGGCCAAATTTGAAGGGATACAACTAGTACAAGCTATCCTGACAAAAGGTGGTCTTCACCTACCAAAGGCTCTGGTGGCGACGCCGTCCTGAGCTCCACGGTGACCTCCGTCCTGCTGGTCTTGGTCTTGTTGCACCGGTATGGGAACCTTTGCCTAATGCCTTGGGACTCCTCGCCTGCGCTCGTCCCTTTAGCACCAAAGAGGAAACAAGGACACTGCGCGCGCTGGCGCCCGCCTGGTGCCAGCCAGGCCTTGATCGTCATGGCTTGCGTCACAGGGACCTCGCGAGGTGCCCCCTGCCTTGATCTCTCTGCCCCTTGCAAGCCAGCCTGGTGAGGCCGCCCCGAGGAGGTCTTGCGTCGTCCGCCTCGCGAGGGTCTTGAGTGTTCGCTGCTGAAGATGGGCCGTACGGGGCCGCTGGTGGAGCCACGCCATGGGCCGCAGGCAGGCAAGTCTGGGGACCCCCGTTCCCAGGACACCGACAATAGCCCCGGGGCCCAAGGCACGCTCGGATTTGGCTTCGAGGCAAAGACAAGGGGCCAGTGCGGACTACCGCGGGTCCCAACAGCCCGCGGCCTCGGTTGACACGTGGCGATTGATGGGACGTGGGTGTCTCAGCTTCCCCACGCTGCCTCGGCAACTGCCTGACTTGACAAGTCCCTGCTGCATGCAAAAAAATGTCATTATTACCTTAGATCATGGAGGCTGGCGGTTGGCCTCCTCTTGGCTATAAATGGGAAGGGGGGCGGAGCCCCCATCACCCATCTCTTCCTTCGCTTCTCCTGCTTCTTCTCCCTTGCTTCACTACTAGCAGCGACACCTATGGCGCCGGTGAAGAGGTTCTCAGCCGCAGAAAAGAGCAGGCCCGCCGAGAGGGGCCGGGCTCACCGCCACCTAAGAGGGACGTGGTCGCCCGTGTAAGCACGCCGCGACCCCCACCATGGCCCATCGCGGCTGCAGCGGCGCCTCCTCGCACGGTGGGAGTCGCCCAGGTCATGGTAGTCCTGGTGATGAAGTGAGGCACGCCATGGTTGCGCGGCCTCCTCGGCCACGCTTCCACTCGGCGGAGGTGATGCCGGAGTTCATCGTGTGGTCAGAGAACCCGGCTGGCACCTGGCTTCAGCTCTCGCGGTTCTTTGCCGGCGAACTGTCGGCCGCAGGTCCAGGCGGTCTCTGGCTGCAGGTGGACGGCTGCTGCAACAAGGCTTCATGGGTTGCGGTGGAAGTCTCCGTCGCAGGCAACGCGGCCCTGGCCCACATCTGGCAGACGTTTGCCCACACGCGCGGCCTGGGCAGGCGGTGTACCCTCCACTTCAAGTACGATGGCGACGCGACCCTCTACCTGCGGGTATTCGGGGAAGATGGTCACTGCGTCGAGTGCTGCCCCGAAGACAACGACGGCGACGAGGTGCTCGGCCTTGGCAATGATTGTGACGAGGATGAAGGTGGCCTCTTCCTCGGCGCTAGTCGCGCCTCGTCCAGCTACGGCGGCTCCACCTCCGGCGACAGCTCCAACAGCGGTGGCTATGACCAGCCGCCGCGCCCGCTTCGAAGGCGGTAGCAATCGTCTCGTGGCCGTGCCCTAGTGAAGCGTGAGAAGGGGTCTGGTTGAGTCCAGGGGGCGCCGAGGACCTACCCTCACGAACCGCCATGGGGGTGCATGCCGCTTTTGTTTTGTTCTTTCATTCCTGCATTTAAAAAGAAACAAGTATGGGGCCCTGCAGGGGCGTGCAACGAACCATGATTTCCAAGTCGCTATGTTATGTTTATCGTTCCTGTGTCGTGTTGCAGTATCAGCGTTTTATGTAGGCGTGTAGAGATAACTTAGCTTGATGTGTCTGAAGTAGTGTCTGCCTCGTGAGGCGCGCCTCTCCCAGTACCTGGTGAGATCTCCTTGTCGTTGGCTTGGGAGGTGTCGAGGAACTGCAAAAAATTGTTAAGGACCTCTTGTTCTTCCAAGCCCAGGTCGTAGACGTGGCCGGCCATGACCCAGAGCTCCGCATCGCGGTACCCGAGGGGCACGGATTAAGGGAGCTCGAGCGAGGGTGCCTCGCGAAGAACAGGAGAAGCGCTCATGAGTGCACCCGTCCAGCCCCCTCTCGAGGCAGGTGAGGAAGAGTACGGGCCAAAACAAAGAACCGAGGGAAGAACAGAGGAAAAGGCGATCGAACCAAGGTGACAAGAAAAACCAGAATGCGAACTTCCACTAAGAAAAGGGGCAAGCCAACTGCGGAAAGCAAATGAAAAGTCGCGTCCGGCACCTAGTCTAGTCTTCTCACCAGCGCGGAGCTAAGTGCTGCCACTAGGACGTGGGAGGGAGCCCCCGAGGCCCGAGGGTGGCACTCCTAAGACTCCGGAGCATGTACATCCCCACTCATTATTACGTGAGAGTGTCACGTGCGGAGACCTTCACAGGCACGGGGCCTTGCTTCACAGGCGCTGGGCCTTGCTTCATGGGTAGAACTTCCGGAGGTGCTGGATGTTCCAGGCGTTCTGGATGGGGATCCCGTCCTGCGTCTCCAGGCGCGCGGCGCCAGGCCTGGAGACACGTGTGATCCTAAACGGGCCCTCCCACATGGGCGAGAGCTTGTACATCCCTTCCCTGGAGAGCACCCGCCTCAGGACGAGATCACCCACCTCGAGCGTCCTGGAGTGGACGCTGCGACAGTGGTACTGTCGCAATGCCTGCTGGTACCTTGCCGCTCGGAGCGAGGCTTCATGGCGGCGTTCCTCCCCCAGCACAAGGTCCATCCCCCGCATGGCATCCTGCTGTGTCTCATCAAATGCCAGGACCCATGCGGAGCGATGCTTGACCTCGTGAGGGAGAACCGCTTTTGCTCCGTAGACGAGGAAGAACGGGGTCTCGCCTGTTGGCTTGGTGGCGGTGGTGCGGATGGACCACAGCACAGACTGGAGCTCGTCGTGCCAGCCCTTGCCGCAGGCCTCAAGCTTCTTCTTGAAGGTCCTGGTCTTGAGGCCTCTGAGGACCTCCGCGTTGGCGCGTTCGGCTTGACCATTGCTCCTGGGGTGTGCCACTGAAGCGTAGCAGATCTGCGTTCCAAGGTTAGCACAATATGTCTTGAAGAGATTGCTAGTGAACTGCGAGCCATTGTCGGTGATGATGCGATTAGGGACCCCGAACTGGCTCATGAGACCCTTGATGAACTTGACCGCAGATCTGGCCGGGATGGTGCGGATAGCTTCTACCTCCGCCCATTTGGTGAACTTGTTGATGGCGATATAGAGGTAGCGTTAGCCCCCAGGCACTCAAGGGAACAGGCCTAAGATATCCAGCCCCCAGATTGCGAATGGCCACGAGAGTAGGATGGTATGGAGGCCCTGAGCTGGCTGATGGATCTGCTTGGCGTGGAATTGGTAGGCCTCACAGGACTTCACAAGCTCGGTTGCGTCGTTGAGCGCCGTAGGCCAGTAGAAACCGCTGCGGAATGCCTTGCTGACGAGGGTTTGTGACGACGAGTGGTGCCCGCAGTCTCCTCCGTGCATGTTAGCCAGCAACTCGTTCCCCTGTTCCCTGGAGATGTATCACAAGGAAACATCATTTGACCACTTCCTGTATAACTCACCGTCCTGGATGCAGTATGTCGTAGCCTGTCGGGCCACGCGCTCCGCGTCCTCCTCTTTCTCCAGCAGCATCCCTTGCGTCAGGTATTCCTTGAACTCCTTGGTCCAGCACCCCTCCTGAGGCTCGAGCACCGGGAGTAGACGCGCTCCCGAGGTCGGGCCACAGGCTGGGGCTCCCGAGGCAGGTGGTTGGGGGAGCTCCTCCCGAGGCGGCGCCGGCCCCGAAAGCGGAGGTGCTACGGATGGCTTGAAGAGCCGCTCCTCAAAGATGCCAGGCTCTTGGGGTTGTCGCTTGGATGCCCTTTTGGCGATGTCGTCGGCCTCCTTGTTGGTGCCACAGGGCACATGCTGCAACCCTAGACCCATGAAATGCTTTTCCGTTTTGCGTACCTCCGCGAGGTATGCCTCCATGTGCTCGTCCTTCGGCCCATATACCTTGTTGCAGAAGTTGACAAGGAGCTGCGAGTCGCCCCTGATGGTGAGGCGCTTCACCCCCATGGCCACCACGGCCTTGAGGCCAGCAATGATGCCTTCGTACTCCGTGATGTTGTTGGAGACCTTCTCGCCTTGCTAGAAGCAGAGCTGCATGGCGTAGTAGAGCTTGTCCTGAGTGGGCGAGATGAGCACTGCTCCATCCCTCGCGCCCTGGCGTGCGAACGCGCCATCGAAATACATGACCCAGCCATCTGGTGCTTCACTTCCTGGCGAGAGGGATCGGTCCTTGCCTGCTTCAAACCCCGGGGCGTCAGTCCATTCTGCCACGAAGTCGGCGAGCGCGGCCCCCTTGATAACCCTAGTTGTGCTGAACTCCAGCTGGAATGCTTGCAGGTCGATGTTTCATTCGGCGACTCTTCCAGTAGCGTTGCGGCTCCTAAGTACCCTCTCCAGCGGGTAGGCTGAGACGACCTTGATTGGGTGACCTTGGAAGTAGTGACGCAGTTTACGCGAGGCCACCAAAAGCACGAGCAAGAGCTTCTAAGGCATGGGGTATTGTGCCCTTGCATCCCGCAGTACCATGCTGACAAAATACACTGGGTGCTCGACGAGGGTGGGAAAGTCGACGGAGCTTGTGCCTGCCAACAGCTGGGGCGTCTCATGAGATGACGGGTCCCCAAGAGCCTGGTCGCCTATTGGGGCCTCTACGGGCCCGTGAACGCCGCCTTGCTGGGCCTGGTCACTCGTTGGCATTGTTGCAGCCTTGGCGGTGCCCTCTGGGTCCTGTATTGCCTCGGCTAGTGGTGCAGCGCGGCACGGCAGCCCCTTGGCTTGGCGCTCTTCCCGAACCGCCACTAGAGCTACGCTAGCGGAGTAGGGAGTGGCGGTAAGGTAAAGCACCAGGGGCTCAAGAGGGCGAGGCGCCACCATCACCAGAGGGCTGGTCAGGTATCTCTTGAGGTCTTGAAACACTTGGTTAGCTTCCGGGGTCCACTCGAACGGGCCCTTCTTCTTCATCAGCTTGAAGAATGGCAGGGCGCGCTCTCCCAGCTTGGAGATGAAGCACCCCAGCAAGGTCACGCAGCCTGGAAGCTTCTGCATCTCCTTGAGAGTTTGTGGTGGGCTCATGTCTTCTATCGCCTTGAGCTTCTCTGGGTTAGCCTCGATCCCCCTGTGGGACACGAGGAAGCCCAACAGCTTGCTAGAGGGGACACCGGACACGCACTTTTCTGGGTTGAGCCGCAGGTCTACCTGGCGCAGGCTTGCGAAGGTCTCCTCCAGCTCTTGAATCAAAGTTCTTGCCTCCCGGGATTTTACCACAATGCCGTCGACGTAGGCCTCTGCGTTCCTCCTGAGCTGCTGGCCCAGGGCGATGTGCATCAGCCGTTGGAAGGTCGCGCCTGCGTTGCGCAGCCCAAACGGCATGCAAGTGTAGCAGTACACCCCACACGGGGTCAAGAAGGCCGTCTTCTCCACATCCTCCACTGCCATCTTGATCTGGTGATAGCCTGAAAACGTGTCCAGGAAGCACAGCAAGTCACATTCGGCGGTGGATTCGACGATCTGGTCAATGCGCGGGAGCGGGAACAAGTCATGGGGACAGGCCTTGTTAAGTTTGGTGAAGTCAACACACATGCACTCCTTCCCTCCTTTCTTTGGTATGACGATGGGGTTCGCCAGCCACTCGGGGTAATGAACCTCGCGAATGACACCCGCTGCCTCCAGCTTGCGGGTTTCCTAGACGATGGAGGACTGCTTCTCTGTGGACTGCCGCTGCACCTTCTGCTTCATAGGGGGCACATTGGGGCACACCCTCAAGTGATGCTCGATCACCCCTCTTGGGACCCCTACTAGCTGCTTGGGTTCCCAGGCGAATACAGCCTTGTTCGCGCGCAGGAACCTCACCAATGCCTCCTCTTGATCTGGGTCGAGGTTGGCGCCTATGGTGAAGGTGGCTCCTGAGGACCCATCTTCCTCGACTAGCACCTGCTTGGTTTCAGCCCGATCTTGAGTGAACAACTGCTTCTTCTTTGCTGGCGCGGCCTCCTTAACCGCTGGGGTGGCCTCGTTGGCCGGTCGCGCTGCTGCGGCGGTTTTGAGGGCACACTTGAGTGCCGCCAGAGCCTCCTTGGTATCTCCAACTATGGTGAGGACTTCCTTGCTCCCGGGCATGTTCATGAGGTTGTAGGCCGGATGGGTCGCCGCCATAAACTGAGCCAGAGCCGGGTATCCGAGGATGGTGTTGTATGGGAGGCGGATGCGGGCGATGTCGAAGTCGATCAGCTCAGTGTGGTAGTTATCGCGGGTGCCGAATGTCACAGGAAGGCGGATCTGCTCCAAGGGGCTGGTGGAGCCGCCGCCGACCCCGGAGAAGGCCTTGCTGGGGCGGAGCCGTTGGAGTGGTACGTGAAGAAGGCTGAAAGCCTCCACAAAGAGCACGTTGAGACCGGTGCCACCATCGATGAGGGTCTTGGTGACAGCTACGCTACAGATGGTGGGCGTGCACAACATTGGGAGCACGCCCGAGCCGACAGTGGTGGCGGGGTGATCCCCCGAGTCGAAGGTGAGGTCGGCCTTGGGCGCCGCCCAACCCGGGGGAGCTCCTTGCCGCACGGAGGCGGCGCCAATCTGGCGAAAGAATGGCTTGGTGTGACGGTCCGAGGGTGGTGCTTGCGAGCCGCTGAGGAGGGCCGCGACAGCGAGAGGCGCCGGTGCCGCGAAGCGCATGACGAAGAGACCGCGCAGCTCCTCCCAGGAGGCCACCGAAGATCCTGGCAAGCTGAGCAGCTAGGCGTGTGGCTTGCCGGCCAGGTGTAGGATCTAGAAGTAGATGTGTCTAGAGGGGGGGTGATTAGACACTTCATGCTAAAGTTGCAATTTTTAGGCTTTTTCGGTTTAAGTGGAGTTTAGGCATAATTTCAACATTCACAATACATATCAAGCAAGCATGCAAAGAGTGTATAGGCAGCGGAAAGTAAAGCATGCAACTTGCAAAAATGTAAAGGGAAGGGTTTGGAGAATTCAAACGCAATTGGAGACACGGATGTTTTTCCCGTGGTTCGGATAGGTGGTGCTATCCTACATCCACGTTGATGGAGACTTCAACCCACAAAGGGTAACGGTTGCGTGAG
The DNA here is from genome assembly GCF_003073215.2 of Triticum urartu. Lineage (NCBI taxonomy): Eukaryota > Viridiplantae > Streptophyta > Magnoliopsida > Poales > Poaceae > Triticum > Triticum urartu. Next base: position 212,864,407 of record NC_053027.1, read on the forward strand.
TCCACAAAGGGCTCCACCCACAAAGGGTAACGGTTGCGCGAGTCCACAAAGGGCTCCACCCACAAAGGGTCCACGAAGAAGCAACCACCCACAAAGGGTCCACGAAGAAGCAACCTTGTCTATCCCACCATGGCCATCGCCCACAAAGGACTTGCCTCACTAGCGGTAGATCTTCACGAAGTAGGGGATCTCCTTGCCCTTACAAACTCCTTGGTTCAACTCCACAATCTTGTCGGAGGCTCCCAAGTAACACCTAGCCAATCTAGGAGACACCACTCTCCAAGAAGTAACAAATGGTGTGTAGGTAATGAACTCCTTGCTCTTGTGCTTCAAATGATAGTCTCCCCAACACTCAACTCTCTCTCATAGGATTTGGATTTTGTGGAAAGAAGGTTTGAGTGGAAAGCAACTTGGGGAAGGCTAGAGATCAAGATTCATATGGTAGGAATGGAATATCTTGGCCTCAACACATGAGTAGGTAGTTCTCTCTCAGAAATAGGATGCTGGAAGTGTAGGCTTAGTCTGATGGCTCTCTCTCCGAATGAAGAGGAGGTGGAGGGGTATATATAGCCTCCACACAAAATCCAACCGTTACACACAGTTTTCCAATCTCGGTGGGACCGAATCAACAAACTCGGTCGGACCGAAAAGGTAAACCTAGTGACCGTTAGAGATTTTGGTGGGACCGACTGGACCAACTCGATGGGACCGATGTGCTAGGGTTAAGGTAAATCCAAAACTCGGTTTGACCGATTACTCAAACTAGGTGGGACCAATTTGGGTAATAAGTGAAACTGAGATTTGGCCAAGCAAACTCGGTGGGACCGATTGCATATCTCAGTGGGACCGAGAATATTGCAATGGGTAACAGAGAGTTTGCAAGCCCATCTCGGTGAGACCGAGATCCCATCGGTGAGACCGAACTGATTAGGGTTTGGCAGTGGCTTATGACAAGTGAAACTCGGTGGCGCCGGATAGGAAGAATCGGTAGGACCGAGTTTGGCTTAGGGTTTAGGTCATGTGTGGAAGTGGGAAAGTAGCTGAGGATTTTGGAGCATATCATTAAGCACATGAAGCAAGAGGCTCATTAAGCAACACCTCATCCCTCCTTGATAGTATTGGCTTTTCCTATGGACTCAATGTGATCTTGGATCACTAAAATGTAAAATGAAGAGTCTTGAGCTTGAAGCTTTAGCCAATCCTTTATCCTTAGCATCTTGAAGGAGTTCCCACAACCTTTAGTCCATGCCACTCCATTGTTGAACTTATCTGAAACATGCTAGATAGAAATGTTAGTCCAACAAGAGATATGTTGTCATCAATTATCAAAACCACCTAGGGAGCACTTGTGCTTTCACCAGGGCCAGGGGGAACCAGTTGGCCATGACCTGGTCGTCGCCTCCGGCTTCGAGGACGGCCTTCTCATACGCCTGCAGGAAGGCCGCCAGATCTGTTGTGCCATCGTAGCGAGGCGGCATCTCTGGCTTGAACTTGCGCGGCCACCGCACCTGCCGCAAGGTGTGGGTGAAGGCCCAAACGCCCGTGGCGCATCCGCAGGCGCCCGCCGGCCTAACTAGAGGGATGTCATCTATCATGGAGCTGGACGAAGCAAGCGGAGAGGCGGAGCTTCAGCGCACCCCTACCTGGCGCGCCAAATGTCGGATTTCGGGTTCCGACAAAACCCTTGTGGTTCGAACTCTGGGGTGCGCATGAAGAACTCTCCCCCCCCACTAGCTCACGCTCTCACCACGATCTCAAAGCTAAGCGCGCCGGACTCGCGGAACAAAGGATGCAGGATTTATACTGGTTCGGGCCACCGTTGTGGTGTAATACCCTACTCCAGTGTGGTGTGGTGGATTGCCTCTTGGGCTGAGGATGAACAAATACAAGGGAAGAACAGCCTCCTGAGGAGAGGGGTTCTTGAGCTCGATGAGCTGGTGTGTTTGAGGATGGTCTGAATGTGTGATCCCCTTGCTATGGTGGTGACTAGTCCTATTTATAGAGGCCCTGGTCCCCTTCCCAAATGTAGGCGGGAAGGGATCCAACAACGGACAAATTTAAAGGGAGACAACTAGTACAAGCTATCCTGACAAAAGGTGGTCTTCGCCTGCCAAAGGCTCTGGTGGCGACGTCGTCCTGGGATCCACGGTGATCTCTGTCCTACCGTCCTGCTGGTCTTGGTCTTGTTGCACCGATATGGAAACCTTTGCCTGATGCCTCGGGACTCCTCGCCTGCGCCTGTCCCTTTAGCACCAAAGAGGAAACGAGTTCACTGCACGCGCTGGTGCCCGCCAGGCCTTGGTCGTCATGGCTTGCGTCACAGGGACCTCATGAGGTGCCCCCCGCCTTGATCTCTCCGCCCCTCGCGAGCCAGCCTGGTGAGGCCACCCCGAGGAGGTCTTGCGTCGTCCGCCTCATGAGGCTTGGCCCCTCGCGAGGGTCTTGAGTGTTTGCTGCTGAAGATGGGCCGTACGGGGACGCTGGTGGAGCCACGCCATGGGCTGCAGGCAGGCAAGTCTGGGGACCCCCGTTCTCAGGACGCCGACATGCACCCACTCCCCCCACGACCCCGCGTTTACCACATGGTAAATGCGCACATTGACTACATGCAGAAGTGCAACCACCCACCTTGGCCGCAGCGGATCCGCGCGCGTGCCGAGGCCCTGTGGTGGCGGGCCCTGGCCTGCGGTGACGTCCCATCGCGCGCATGGGCTGGCAGGCCGTCCTGGCCTGCTGGTGCCACATGGCGGGCAAGCAACGGGCGGTTGGCCTACCACCCGGCAGGCGTGCCACTCGGCCCCCACCACGACATGTCGAATTCACCAGGCGGTCGGCCTGGTCATGGCTGGCTCCTAGCCATTGGTGCCTCCAGAAGACGGATGAAGCAAGTTGACCAGACAACTCAGAGTAGGAAGCTGTTGGGGCTCCTTGCCTTTTCAGCCACGGCGCCCCACTAGCTTCGGGGACTACTGTCGGGATAAATGACCACGGGTAGCCTTATCATCTCCCATGGTATTTCAAGACATCGGGGCCGATTGCACCCCTCACACCTCTCGGACGAACGACTGCTCCCTTGAGCCGGCTAGTCCAAGCGGCCGGCTACTAGAAGGCGGCAGGATACCAGAAGGTGGCTACGAGGCGACCGGCTTCTAGCAGGCGGCCCCTCGTGCCCTCAAAGTTTGCACCCACATAACTACGACGGGACGGGGCGTGGCTACAGTGTAACCTGCCACCCCCGAATCCTGGGCTGAGCGCGGCTACAGTACGGGCGTACCTGGCGGACGCCCCCACCCGGTGGGGTACTGTAGCCACGCTGCCCATGACATCACCTATCACCTAGGGAGCTATGCTCCCACGATGGCCTATCGGTACGGCCCGCAGGCGCCGGACCCTACCTGTTGGTGAGCCCAGAAGGCGACAGATTCCCAAAAGGCGGCAACGGGGCGGGCCGCCTCCCAACAGGCGGGCCCCTCCTCCCTCGAAGTCCGTGTGTCATTAACGAGACTAAACAGGGAGTGGCAATAGTGAATGCCCACCAGGCGGCGGTACTGTAGTCATGCTTCCCCCGACAAAGCATCCATCATCAGTAGCAAGGCTACAGTGCGGAGTGATCAACCAGACCCGCAAGTGGCGAGCGCGGCCTGTCGAACGAGTACACGACAGCCGGTGGGATCCACCAAGCGGTGGGCCCCAGCAGCCGGCGGAGAAGCCGACGTTTAGAGATACTGAAGGCCGGGTCCTACACCCGGCCGGATTACCATTGTACCCCTGGGGGTAGGCCTATATAAACTCCCCAGGCCACCCATGCAAAGGGTTCAGAACCTCAAGACACACACACATAAAGAGGGGAAGTAGGGCTAGCCTTGTTCTTCTTCCTCCTCAAGCTAAACAGCTCAAGGAGCAATCTTGTAGCTACCATTGTTGAGATAGTGATCATGCGGAGACCCCGCAGAGCAGGACTAGGGGTGTTATCTTCTAGGAGAGCCCTGAACCTGGGTAAGATCCGCTGGCGTATGCGATCTCGCTCACTCCCGCTTCTAGAGCCTGGCGACGTACTCTTGTCCCTCTCCTCTTAGTGTTTTGCCTAGGTTCTCACGCTTGGCATTGTTTCTTCCTAGGGTCACCACACTCATCTCTCTCCTCTTGATTACCTTGCCACATCAGATTTTTTGCCTACATGGCAGCCTTAGCACCTGTACAAGGTGGATCATTGGGAGGGGCCTAAAGCATTACATGCACGCCCGACGATCGAGGAGGAGCAAGGAACCTCGTGGTGGAGCATCTGCACTCATAATATTTTATATTATTCAGCAATATAAAATCAACCAATCATCTCCATAGTAGACCGGAAGAGTACGAAACACGGCAACCCAGTGTAGTTACATCATACTACATGACTAACCCATGCTATCACCATATTTATTGGCCTCCGTGCGACACCTAGCTCTAGTAATCCAGCAGCCCATATCGCTTCTCGCTCCTCGTCTCTCTCAAAGTGCGGCGGGCTGGCGTTTTTGCCGTCTATTGAGGTCGGTTAACTCATCACATGTTAGCGACATGCCAAGAGCATTCTAAAAAAATATTGTACTCAATTGTTATGCCAAGAAGAGGAAGCGCTTTGACCGACGGACCAAACGAGACAGGCGTGTCATGCCGTGAGTGGGTCCAGTTTCTCATTTTGAACTTGTTTGGTGTAGTAGTAACACTTGGTTTTGACTATTGATAAGATTTTATATAGGGCCTAATGTATTCTTCGAGGATGCCTTTGACTATTGATAAAATTTTATATAATTTGAAAATTATATCATTCGAAGATCCTTTGATGTTTCGTTTTCAAAAAAAGATCCTTTCACGTACGAATTTGACTGTATGCTTTCAGCAACTTGCATGTCCTATACTACTCCTGTTTGGATACTCTAACTTAGCTAGAGGTTAGACTAACTCATGACTAACCCTGAACTAACTGTAGCCAAAGAGGTTTTTGGGTGAGAGGGTTAGATTGACAATAAATGCACTTGATGGAGAGAGAAAAGTGAATTTTCAGTAGACCCAATGAGAACTATCTCCAATTAGCACCTCTTGGGTGGGATAGTTTTTTTTGGTGGGTTCGGTGCAACTTGCTCCAATTTAACCCTCATGCCTGGATACTTTAGGGCTATTTGAGCCCCAAATAGCTCAAACTAACTCTAACCCATGGATCCAAACAGGGCCAAAGTTAGTCTCGGAAAATGCATTAAGCCCTATATACATGGACAGACGGAGTACATGATACTAGCAAACGCTCACCATTAGTAGTAGTTCATTAGTTGGTTTTGATTTTTGATTCAGTTGATGTGCTGCTACCGTCCAATATTCACGTGTGGTTGTTTCTAGAGTAAAAAAAGGAGGTACTAGTACTTACTATGGGAAAGGTGAAGTGATGGTTGCTTCGCCCGAGCAACTTATTACTCTGGGAATATGGGAGTACCAGCGGATTCAACAAACAGAGAAATGATGGTTGCTTCATCCGAGCAACTTACCGTGGCGAAGGTGGGGCTCTGTGATTTGACTGCTCACTAGTCATTACTACTGCGGCGCAACAACCAGGGTGAATCTTTCCCTGGAGTTGTGCACTCAATATTGCTGCATGGCAGGTGGAGCCGGATGAAGGATGTCCCACATGTCGGCAAAACGAAGTTGAATTGTTTCTGGCTTTGCTACCAATCCTTCAGGATTTGTTTATATATACACATAATTTTAATGAAATTGTTGTAACACCCCGTATGTAACCTGCCATATTTGTATTCCAACTCTTGCCATTATCGGCACTAAGTTATGATATTTCCTCATTGTAGGGTTTTTGTCTTCGAGTTCTTTTGTCTTTGTCATGCATCTTATATCATGTCATTATGTGCATCACATTTGCATACCTGTTCGTCTCATGCATCCGAGCATTTTCTCTGTTGTCCGTTTTGCATTCCGGCGCTCCTATGTCCTCCGGTGTCCCTTTCTACCTCTTTTCGTGTGCGGGTTTTAAACGTGTTCGGATTGGACCGAGACTTTCCAAGCAGCCTTGGTTTACTACCGGTAGACCGCCTGGCAAGTTCCGTGCCATTTGGACTTCGTTTGGTACTCCAACGGTTAACCGAGGGACCGAAAAGGCCTCGTGTGTTGCAGCCCAACACCCCTCCAAAGTGGCCCAAAACCCACCTAAACCTCCTCCATCATCTAGGTCATTCGATCATGATCGCGTGGCCAAAAACCGTGCTCAATTTGGAGCCTCCTAGCTCCTCCTACCTATAAAAAGGTCTCTCCCCCGAAATTCCGGATCCATACCACCCTAACCCTAGCCCCGCTCCTCATCCGCGCGCCGGACACGTCCGGGCCGCGCCGAACGCTCCCGCCGCCGCCAACCAGATCGCGCCACGTGTCCCGGGGGCGAGCCCCACTTCATCGCCGACCGCGCGGGCCCGCCAGGCCCAGCGTCGGCCCCCGCGGCCCTTCTCTCCAGGCCGCCGCCCGAGGCTCGCGCCCGCCGCCTTCCTCCTCCTCGCCGCACCGCCGCGTCCTTACCTCGCAGGCGACCACCACCTCGCCGCGCCTCCTCCGCCGCCTCGCCGCCCGGGCGACCACCGCCCTCGCCGCACCCGTCCTCCGGCGTCCCGCGCCGCCCTGGCCGAAGCTCCGGCCAGATCCGGGGAAGGAGACCCTGGATCCGCCGTCTCCTCTTCCTCCGACGACCTTTCTCCGGCCGGCGAACCTCGATCCCCGTGCTGCTACAGTAACCGGCCGATCCAGATCTGGATCCAAACTAGGGTTGACTTTTGCCCTAATTTCAGTAACTTTTGGCATTCTTCATAGCATCATATATCTGCAACTGTGGCTCCATTTTGGGCGTGTAGCATATCAAATTGTTCGTCTCGTCGAGTACTTCATTTCATTCCATTTCGTCATGTTCATTTGAGCTCATCTTGATGCCCTAAATGCTGTTGCAAGAGTGCTAGTTTATGTTAGTTTCAGATTATTATCAGCAATTGGACATTTGTCATTTTTGCCATGTTTAATGTGTGCCTCCTATGAACTTGAGCCCTACATGTGTTTTGAAGTATGCCATGTCATCTTTATAGGGGTGTATGCCATGTATTTTTGTGATCTTTGTGGTGACTAGCACAAGCATGCAAAGTACCTCTCGTAATGTTGCTGATTTCAGGGACTTAGAGATCTTCTAAGTCATTTTCCTGATTATATTTTTATGCCATGTATCCATGTTGCTACGGAGTGATCCATGCCTCTTTTGAGCATGATCAGTAAGGATGTTTTGTAGATATTATTGTGCTCTATCCGTCCATGTCTTTGTTTGCAATTATGGAGCACCCTAGATTGAGTCAATTGAGCTCTACTTTTGCTATAAAATGTTCCTGGCAGAATGTTTACGTGTTAAGCATTTTTGCCGAGCTTGTTGTAGTTGATCCATGCATACTATGTAGTTGTTCTTGCCATGTTTAGCTTCTATGCCATGTCTACTTGCTAGATGTATGCTTAGTTTGTCATGCAATGCCTTGTGGTGAGTGCATCGAGCTCGCAAACATGCCTACTTAATATCTGTTTTGCCATGTTCCAGTTTTCTACTAAGTCTGAATCTGTTAACGATAATTGCTATGTTCCCATGGTTGCCATTGTATTTTCTGATCCCTTTTGGCTTATGGTTAGTAAGGGACTTTTGTTGTATGCTTTGAGTAGCTTCATGCCATGCCTTGATTTGCCATGATATGTTCCTGTAGCATGTTGTTATCGTGCTCTAAACATTGCTTCCTGATGTGAAATTCCTGGCATGTTGCTATTTTCACTAAGTCTGTAACCTGATATCTTTTGCACTTTTGCCATGCTTGTTTGAACCTGCTATTGAGTGAATTAGCCGTAGCTCAGTGTTCATCTTTTGTCAAGCATCTTGAGTGGATCCCTGCCATGTGCTTTGTTGTTATGTTAGAGTGCAGTAGCTTGTTACTGATGCATTTCGATGGCCTCGTGCTGTTAATCGCAGATCGGTGCCATATTTGTTTTGCTTGCCATTTGCAAACCGTGCATCCGATTCCGCTAATCTTTATATCGATTTCGACTGAAATCAACTCCTCTTTCCAGTGGCACTCTTGGTTTTACAAGTTGAGGCCAGGTTCAATCTTTCCTTTCCAAGTCATGCATATGCATTGCATATCACATCCCGCATATCATGCCATGTTTTGCATCATGTTGCTTGTGCATTGCACGTGGTTGATTGTTTCTCCCTTTTCTTGTGTTCTTGCTTTGGGTAGAGCCGGGAGACGAGTACGTGATTGAGGAACCCGTTGAGTACGCTTACGAGGTTCAAGCTAACATCAACTCGGAGAACTTTGCAGGCAAGATGACCATACCCTCGAAATCACTTTTGTCTTTGCTTGCTAGATGCTCGCTCTATTGTTATGCCTATGCTACGATACTTACCACTTGCTTATCATGCCTCCCATATTGCCATGTCAAACCTCTAACCCACCTTGTCCTAGCAAACCGTTGCTTGGCTATGTTACCGCTTTGCTCAGCCCCTCTTATAGCGTTGTTAGTTGCAGGTGAGCTTGGAGTTTGTTCCTTGTTGGAACATGTTTATTGTTGGGATATCATTATTATATCTTGTCGGTTTTAATGCACCTATATACTTGGTAAAGGGTGGAAGGCTCGGCCTTATGCCTGGTGTTTTGTTCCACTCTTGCTACCCTAGTTTCCGTCATACCGGTGTTATGTTCCTTGATTTTTGCGTTCCTTACACAGTTGGGTTATAATGGGAACCCCTTGACAGTTCGCCTTGAATAAAACTCCTCCAGCAATGCCGAACCTTGGTTTTACCATTCGCCACCTAGCCTTTTATTTTTCCCTTGGGTTTTCGGAGCCCGAGGGTCATCTTTATTTTAAACCCCCCCCCCCAGGCCAGTGCTCCTCTGAGTGTTGGTCCAAACTAGAGCCCTTTGCAGCGCCCCCTCGGGGAAACTCAAGGTTTGGTTTTAGTTGTACGGAGCGCTCATCTGAGTGTGCCCTAAGAACGAGATATGTGCAGCTCCTATCGGGATTTGTCGGCACATTCAGGCGGCTTTGCTGGTTTAGTTTTACCATTGTCAAGATGTCTTGTAACCGGGATTCCGAGTCTGATCGGATTGTCTTGGGAGAAGGAATATCCTTCGTTGACCGTGAGAGCTTGTGATGGGCTAAGTTGGGACACCCCTGCAGGGATTTGAACTTTCGAAAGCCGTGCCCATGGTTATGGGTAGATGGGAATTTGTTAATGTCCGGTTGTAGAAAACCTTAAACTTAACTTAATTAAAATGAATCAACAGAGTGTGTGGCCGTGATGGTCTCTTTTCGGCGGAGACCGAGAAGAGAACACGGTCTCGAGTTATGCTTGAACGTAGGTTGTTTTAGGATCACTTCTTGATCATAGTTTCTCGACCGTGCCTTTGCCTTCTCTTCTCGCTAATTCATGCGCAACAGAATTTGCCTCTTTGAGCTAATTCATGCAGGTATTTGGTAAACACGTACGACCTATTTGAGCTAATTCATGCGCAACAGAATTTGCCTCTCGGCGACAAGCTCGTACAGTGAACATTGTAAACCACAGCTTGAGTTGGAGTTTTATGTCCTCGATTACTGCAGCATAAGCTGAGGAATCTGCCTTCCAAATGTCCAAAGCATCAGCAAGCAGTTGTGAGTCAGTCTCGAAAACAGCTTGAGTGGCACCCATGTCAGCTGCTGTTTGAACCGATGCGGCCATCGCGCCAACCTCAGCAGCAAAGGCATCTGGAGTATGGTCTTGTTGGCCGGCCCGAGCTATTATAACATGCCCCTCGTCGTCTCTGGCTACCACTCCCCATCCTCCACTACTGCCACCAGGTGTAAAAGCCCCATCAAGGTTGAACTTGACCTCCCCGTGAGCAGGTGCCTGCCATTTAGCTGGGGTCTTTTTACCTGACGGAGAGTATACTTCCTCATACTCCATTGCATCACATCTTGCTCTCCTCACTATCTTAGCTATAGCGATTGGCGGCTCCCCTTCTCGAATTTTGTTCCTGTTGTTCCACCAATGCCACCAAAAGATTATTATTAACATCCTTTTCCTATCATGCAGCTCCCACAATTTATCAAGCATTGCATGCACCACCACCCCCCGGATGCTCTCGAGTTGCATGTGGTCTTGCTCGAGCCCAAGTGCTCGCATCCTTCCTTCACCAGCTTGCATTTTATGAACAGGTGCGCCCCATCCTCCTCCGCTCTCCCACATATGAAACAGCTAGAGCGCTCTAGCCTCATGCCTCTCCTCTTCAGATTAGTGCATAGTGCCAATGACTGATGCTTCATTCTCCAAATAAACATATGCAGCTTTACTAGGCATCGCATTTTCCATATGCGCTTCCAGGTTGGATCATCATGCCTCTCTAACTGTCCCACAGCTGAAGAACTTGTCCCAGGAGCCCCGGTTTGTACTTGCTGGCATCACTCCACCTGGAGTTTATAGGCGCTTTTGACTGAGTGTTCCCCTTTCAAATCATAATGCTAGGCGGTGAAATCATCTATCCCCTCCCTTAGCGGAATGCTTAAGATATGTTTCATGTCCTCCTCACAAAAGGTGTCACGAACGAGCTCTTCATCCCATTTCCTAGTGACTGGGCTGATTAGCTCACTAACCGTTGTAAGGAGGCTGGCCCCCCCATGGTGTGATGACTCTCCAAGACCATGGTTTCGGTATCCAAGGATCCGACCAGATGTTCACCTTGGATCCATCCCCAATCATCCATATATATCCATGCTTCACGAGGTCCAGCCCATGGAGGATGCTCCGCCAAGAATATGAGATCCCATCATGGGCTTCCACTTCTAGCACAGTCTGTCCGAGAAAGTATCTCGCCTGCAAGATCTTGGCGCAGAGGTTGTCTGGGTTTTGAAGTAGACGCCACCCCTGCCGAGACAGCATAGCTATATTGAAGCTATGCATATCTCTAAAGCCCAACCCGCCCATTGATTTCGACTGAGTTATCTTGTCCCGGTTTATCCAATGCATCGGGTTTTGCTTATCTTGTTGGCTCCACCAAAACTTGCCTATGAGTGAGTTCAGTTCTGCACAAAATGTTTTGGTCAGGTCAAAACATGACATGGCGAATGCAGGGATAGCTTGAGCCACGCCTTTCACCAGAACTTCTTTGCCTTCCTTTGCTAAGAGCCTTTCCTGCCACCCGTGCACTCTCCCACACACGTTACGTTTTATATAGTTGAACGCCCTCTTCCTAGATCGCCCGACATGAACGGGAAGACCGAGATATTTCTCATTCCAATCCTCGTTCTGAATTACCAGAGTGTTCTTAACCGAGTTCCGCTCTGCAACATCTGTATTCGGACTAAACATTATGGCCGACTTTTCCACATTGATACACTGCCCAGAGCAGTCCTCATACAACTGTAAAGCACCATGGAGGGCTGTCACTTCCTGTTGCTCCGCCTTGATCAGTAACATGGAGTCGTCCGCGAAGAATAGGTGTGATACACACGGCGCTCTTGGGTAGATCTTGACTCCATCTATCGTGCCACTCCGTTCTGCGTCTGCAAGCAACGCCGACGGTCCTTCCGCGCAGATTACAAACAGGTAGGGAGACACCGGGTCCCCTTGCCTAAGACCCCGTGACGGGCTGAATTGTTGGGTCATCTCTCCATTCACTTTGATTTGATATCTTACTGATCTCACACATTTCATAATTAGCTCAACCCATCTTGCACTGAAACCTAACTTTCCCATCATTGCCTCCAAGAAGCACCATTCTACCCTGTCATAGGCTTTGCTCATGTCTGCTTTAACCGCTACATACCCCACCTTCTCGGTCCTCTTATTTAGCAAGTAGTGGGACAACTCGTACGCTATGAGAACATTGTTTGTGATTAGTCTCCCCGGTACAAAAGCGCTTTGATTTTCTGAAATAGTACCAGGAAGAATTAGCTTAAGTCGGTTGGCAATGACCTTTGACACTAATTTGTATATCACATTGTAGAGACTTATAGGCCGGAGATCCTTGACTCTTCTTGGGTTTTTGACTTTGGGAATGAGTACAACCATGGTATCGTTCCAACCCTTAGGGATTTCTCCTCCATTCAGTACAGCTAACACTTCTTCCACTACTTTATCCCCCATAAAGTGCCAGTGCCTCTTAAAGACAATTGCCGGCATACCATCAGGTCCCGGCGCCTTGAGGTCGCCAATATGATCCAACGCTGCCCTTACTTCTTCCCGGGTAAATTATGCATCAAGTATTGCATGCATGTCACTAGTCACCCGCGGCTGGACTTTATCGAGCAACTCTGGCAATCGGTGTGGATTGGAGGTCGTAAAAAGTTCCTGAAAAAATGAGCGCACATAGTTAGTTAAAACCTCCCCCTCCTCCACTACAACACCGTCCTCCCTTCTGATCTCCTTCAACCGATTAGTTCTCTTTCTTGCTGATGCCACAGACTGTAAGTATTTGATGTTGCGGTTGCCACCCTTCAACCACCACATGTGAGCTCGTTGTTTCAGTTTCGTGTGCTTCTTCTCCTTCAGTTCATGAACAAGTGTGCGGAGCCTTGCCTCCTTTCTGATTTTTGCCTCCGAGATAGGCTCTTTCATGCATCGCTCCAGCTCCCTCCATGCCTTCCTAATCATCCCTTCAAGCTCTCCCACAACCTCTCTACTCCAAGTACTAATCTGTGTTGCCACCGATCGCATCGCCTGGGTGACATCGCTTCCTCCTTCCCTCCAGCTATTCTCCCATGATTCTTGATCACATCCTCACACCCCTCCTCCTGCAGCCACCTTGCCTCGAATATGAAATTATTGTCCCTCGTCTTCCATTTCTTTTCCGCCCCCTCCAGTTGCACTATTATCGGTCGATGGTTTGAATGTCTCGGTTCCCCATTGATGACTACAAACTCTGGAAACATCTCGCACCACTCCTCATTTGTTGTTGCCCTGTCCAGATGTTCACAGATGTATGTCCTTAGCTCTTTACTATGGTTCCTCCATGTAAAAGTATCACCTTCATACCCAATATCTCTAAGGCTATATTGGTTCAGAGCTTCTCTAAAATCATCAAGGTAGTGCTGAGGTCGGGATGCTCCCCCTACCTTCTCGTCGCTTGCTAAAATCTCGTTAAAGTCACCAAAACATAGCCACAGCCTGCGCACTTGTTGTTGTTGATTAAGAATTTTTAGCAGCCTCCACGTTTCTTTCTTCCTCATTAACTCAGACTCTCCATACACCCCTGTTAATCTCCAGATCACCCTGTCCTCCCTTGTTACATCCAAATCAACATGCCTTCTACCGTATGATCATAAGGTAACATCCACTCCTCTTCTCCAGAATAAGGCCACCCCTCTGCCACTCCCTTCATCCTTCCAAGCAACCATGTTGGCGAGCCCCAACAACCACCTAAACCTTCCCAACTCCTTCTCCTTCAACCTAGTCTCACACAGAAACAAAATGTTGGGATCTTCCACTCTTCCAAGCTCAAGAAGAGATTGAACTGCCGGGCCATTCCCGAGCCCCCGACAGTTCCAACTTACAATTTTCATTGCTCCCGGTAGGGTTGCACCTGCAACTCGGCCGATGTGGTTGTGTTGTGGTTCTCTGCCTCTGTGTGCTCCTCCCCCGCGACCCGACCTTGTGTGCTACTGTTATTACCCTCCCCCTCCATCTTGCTCCTCTTGCCCCCGGCTGTGACATCTATCTCCATCTTATCACTCTCTCTCTCTCTTACCTAACTTAACTCCCAGACTCTCGCTTTGATCACCTGCACCCACCCTTGCCTTTCTCTTAAACTTCCTCCCTTCCTTCCTCCCTCCGTTTTCCCATTAGACATCACCATGCGTCCTTCCTCCTTAGTGTTACTTTGCTCTTCCTCCTCCCCCGCTGCTTTATCTTCATCTGTTTTTCCTTGATTCGCACCCTTGGGCACGCCATCAACCACCATATCTGCACTTCCCTTCTCAGTATTCAATTGGTTCTCCATGACTGCCTCGAACTGTAGGGATCTTGATGTGTTTCCTTCTGAATGTTTGTCTGTTTTGTCCGTAAGTTTCAACAGGCTCGTTACCTCCTTCTCTTCCCCACCTGCTCCCTTCTCGCTACTTTTAGATTCCACCCCTTCTTTCCTCCAAGATGGAGCATCGCTGCCTGAACCCCCAGATCCTCTGCCCCAACTGTACTGATGACGCTCCCCATGATACGGATTACCATCACTTCCCCTTCCTCCACCCAGCCTCCTAGGGTTATTGCTTCGCCGCCCATCATTCCACCTGCCTCTCCCTCCTTCCTCCTCCCTCTTACTACTATCCTCCGCCCTCATCCATGGGCCATACTGGGGAGCTTCACCCCTCACAGGCCTCGAACTGCATTCCTTCTCCCCGTGTCCAATTATCCCGCATGTATAGCAGAAGTCCGGCATATGTTCATACTCAAACCGACACCAGAGTAGCTCCTTCTTCTTTTTCTTCTTACTGCTATCCTCTCCCTTCGATACCTCCTCCTCCACCTCGCTACCATTTGCTTTTTTCTCCCTATCCAGCACAAAACCTCTCATCAGTGGCACAGTAATGTCCAGCTTCACCTTCACACGGAGGTATTTACCCACGGCTTTCCCATCATGCCCAACATCCACATCAATCAGTTCGTGAAAACCAGCCCCAATTCTTTCACCCGTGAGATGAGAGGGTTGTGTTGTACGTCGAGGCCAAGTTGTCGGGCCTGAACTGTACTACTCCTTTCTTCTCTTAACGCGGATGTGGTCTTTTTCTACGGCACGGTGTGATGTCTTGGAAGTACGACGTGGTGGAATTATCTTCCTACCATTTTCTTTTGCGGCTAAATCTTCCTTATGTACAGTTAAAAATCGAAAATACTAACACCATTTGCATATCGCCCACACGCATGGATCAACATCCGTTTATTTTTGCACGAATCTTGGTATGTTTTGTCAGATTTTTATGCCATGTAAGACTGGGCTGGTGTGTGGGCATTCATCCGGTCGCCCACACGTCCGCCTCACCATGCAGAGGGCTGGTGTGTGGGCGTTTAGCAGTTCGCCCACACGCCAGTTTTCACGTACGCTGAGGGGCTGCTGTGTGGGCATTTATCAGTTCGCCCATACCCCCGTCTCCTATCCCACACCCAAAGTTGTCAGTTGCCATGTGTTTATACAGGGTACATGGCAACTGCCCTAGCGTGGTTGTAAGAAGATAGCAACTCTCTTTTTACCCGAGTTGTCATGTGTTTTGCAGGGTACATGACAACTGCCCTAGCGTGCTTGTAAGCAGATGGCAACTCTCTCTTTACTCAAACATGTTTCTTTGTCATGCCTTTTTGTAGTACTACATGACAACTGCCTAGTGTTAGTAGGTGGCAACTTCTAAAGTTTTCATATCATGGCAACTGTGGTAGATCAGACCATACATGGCAACGGGTGCAGTTGTCCAAAAGTGGCATCTAGCACTTGACCTGAGATGGCAACTGCAGTTGAGCAACCATGGCAACTGTAATTCAGCAACATGGCAACTGCAGTTAAACGAAAATGGAAGAGAGTCCGGACCATGGCAACTGCGGAGACGCGTGGTGACTATCACGCGAAGCGTGCGGGACCGTGAGTACGGGCGTGTGGGCATTATCTATTTTGCTCACACGTAAGCATGTGGGAGAGACCACAAGGCAAAAGACCAAGTGTGTGGGTATATTACTTGTTTTGCCCACACGCGAACGTGTGGACTGATTTTTTAGATACCACACAAGACGTCTGGCTAGACTCCTTAACGCCCACACGTGTGGGCGTTATCGGGATCCTTAAAAATAGACGTGGCTAGATCCCGAGAAAACAAATGACAAAACATATTAAAAATTAAAGTAATTTTTACACGGTTTTCCACATACGATCTTACAAATATGGCAAAGATTAAGACTTCTTAAGTCTCGGTCGACTGACATTTGGCAATCTCGATTAAAAAATACACGGTTTTGCTAATTGTCAGCTAGCTGAGGCTGACATTTGTGCATGTACAGCTTTTTTAGGTTACTGTGTTCGTGTACAGTTGTCTCACGCTTCTGTCGTGTTTTTCTTCTTCTTTGTTTTTGCGTGCGCAAAGTCAGACTGGGCCTGTAGTAGTTTTTCTTTTTCATTGCCCTTTAAAACAAGTTTGGACTTTCCGACGCTAAATCTCTATTAGATCAAAATTACTAATTAAAAGGTATCCTTGCAAAGATTATTTTCAGGTTATAATAAGTGGCGCACTGTATGTGCGCCACTCATCACAACTGTGGAGTTTTCTTTTTTATTAGATTCGTTTATTCAAAATATTTATCTCTTAAACTCTGCATCCAAATCGCGAGCCGTGTTACTGCTGGATTTCTTGCGCCAACGACTTTTTCTTACGAGCCGGAATCATAATTTTTTTCTTACTTTTTCTATTTTTGAGAGATACATTTATGCCTTTCGCGAAAGCAAATTTATGCCTCTTGCATAAGAAAAAACAACATAGGTTTTCTTTTTTCAAAGAGGCGCAGCTGTGCCTCTCGTGGAAGCAAACCTGTGCCTCCATGATAAGCAAATATGTGCGTCTAGCGGAACAAAAAAAACATGTTTTTTTCTTTTCCATGAGGCACTTGTGGAAGAAAAAAAATGTGTTTCTTTCCATTTCCGAGAGGCACATCTTAGCCTCTCGCAGAAGAAAAACTATGACTCCATGAGAAGCAAAGATGTGTCTCTCACTGAAGAAGAAAAAATATATTTTTTTCTCTTTATGAGTTGTGCCGCTCGTAGAAGAAAAAAATGTGTTTTTTCTTTCACGAGAGCCACAAGTATGCCTCTGCGGAAGCAAATCTGTGTGCCTTCATAAGAAGTAAATCTGTGACTCCCACGAAAAAAATATGTTTTTTTCTCGCAAATTTTTTTCTTTGGATTTTTGTCAAAAACCTAAGGAAAACCATGCAAAAATCAAAAGTAAAAAAAAACTAAAAATGCATACAAAAATAATCCCGAGTGAGCGCCTAGGACATGACACATGGCGATGGCTGGGAGCACTCTCAACGCATGAAAAGTAATCCCCGAGGGGCTCCCACAAAGGGTACACCTAAATTAATTGCTCTCCTATGCGATGCCTTTAGTGTCGTTTATAGTCGTTAGTTACCCAAACCACGTGCACCCCCTCTCCCTTTGGGTCGGCCTATTCGAAGGTATTAGAGCAAAGTTCGGTTGCTGGCTTTAGGAAGCTTCCAACCAGTTTTCTTTTTTTCTTTTCTTTTTGTTTGGATCAGTTTTGTTTGGCTTTTTCCTTTTTGTAAATACGCGAATTTTTTCAAACTTTACAATTTTCTTCAAATTCATAAAGTATCTTCAAATTCGTGAACTTTTATGAATTTTTGAGAATGTTTTTCTTATCATGAAATTTTCTTAAGTTTGTGAACTTTTTTCTTTAAATATGTGGACTTTTTCAAATGCATGAATTTTTTATGAACCTGAGAATATTTTTCAAAATCTATGTACTTTTTTTAATTCTTGATATTATAAAAAATCCATGAACTTTTCAAATTTTATGATCTTTTTCTTAGTTTTGCGAACTTTTTTCAAATTCATGAAGCTTTTTAGATTCATGAATTGGTTTAAAATTAGTGATTTCTTTTTCATTTTTTGAACTTTTTTCAAATTCATGATATTTATCCAAATTAAGAAGTTTTTCCAACTTATGAATTTTTTATTGCATGAACTTTTTTCAAATTCAATATTTTTTCAAAGTTTTATGAACTTTGTCGAAAAGTATACTGTCAACGTGGGACCAGGTCAACGGTCGGTCATCTGGGAACCATCTAACCAAGTGAACAAGGGAAATAAAAAACCGAGCGTGCAAGGAAACTTTTTTCAGCAAGCCAACGCTCGTAGCGGCTTATTGGCCTGACCCATGAACGGGATGTCCGTGAGCGCCAGTTCCCAGCTGGCACATAACGCGGGAATTCCCTATTTGCCGCTAGTTTTTTTAGCGATATTTGCCGCTGGGTGTGTCGAACCGTGGAGCCGCTAGGTTTTTTTTTAAGCGATACTAGTAAAAGAGCCCGTGCATTGCAACGGGAGAGAAAACATAACACACGCTCTTAACTCAACAACCATCACTCAAGACCACAATAGGTCCATCTTCTTTATTTTTGCGAGACATCATATTTGTGTTTTCGCTTATCCTCCTTCTCACCCTCGTCGGCGATGGCCTCGGTGTTCACACAAAACAATGTTGAATATGGTTAATCCTAAGACGTCTCTCTCCCTCTCCTCTCTCTCTCTCTCTCTCTCTCTCTCTCTCTCTCTCTCGCGCGCGCGCGCGTGCGCGATGAGAAATCTGTTGTTTTTCCCTGCGGCATTTTTAGAGGTATACATGTGTAGTTATCGATGTTTTATTTTTCCTATATGGTTATAGTGGGGTGTTTATTTGCAATCTGGATCGCCGCCGGTATGAAAAAAACAGATCTTGCGCTATAAATTATAAGTTTGCTTTCATAACAATATTTTAAAAATATTTAACAGATAAAATTAGCACCATATTTAGATTCCACACATTTTTCTAATAAAATTTCATATATAATATGTTAAAATAAAAGTTACGATTTAAAAGATACAGATAATTTAGAAAATCATTTGGTTTGATTCAAATATATTCCAAAATAATATTTAAAAATACTTAACAGGTAAAAATAATCTCATATTCATATTCTACATATTTTTCTAATCAAATTTCATATATAACATGTTCAAATCGGAGTTACGGTTTAAAAGATATGGATGATTCTAAAAAACATTTGTTTGACTTAAATATGATCTGCGGATGAATTACCTAAAACGTCAGGGGGGTTTTCGAAAAATGTAAAATAACGGTTCAGAGATGACTTAAATCCGGATGACGGGTTGATTTCAAAAAAAGACAAGGACTTTTGTGTAAAATACAAAAATAACGATTCGTTTTAACTTAAAATAGGACTGCGGCTTGAATTATCTGAAATAGAAGGACTTTTCTTAAAAATGCCATGACGGACGAAAGAAATTCAATTTACTTTATTAGTAGATAAAGATTTGCCACCAGGTGCATTGAACCGTCGAGCCAACACAAATATCCAGGGATGACCTGGACCGTCCCATTAACATGTTGCAGCATTTTCCAGTTTTGGGAACCTTCTAGAGTTTTTCTGTAGGGTTTTTCTGGTTTTGAGAACCTTTTAGAAGGTTCCATGAATCGGTTATTTTTTCTTTCACCGATTTTCTTGTTTCATTTTGGTTTTTCATTTTTCATTTTTTATTTCTTCTTTCTTTTCTTTTTATTTACTGTTTCTTTTTTCCCTTTTTTAGTTTTTTTTTACTTCTAAAGTATATTTTTACTTTTAAAATCATTTAATGTTTAAAAAATAGTTCAGAAACTTAAAAAATATTCGTGCTTCAAAAAATGCTAAAATTTCTAGAAATGGTTGTGCTTTCAAAATTTGTTAAAATAATGTCCGCATTTTCAAAACATTGTTCAAGCAAATGTTCTTATTTTTCAAAAATTGTTCGCAATGTTTTCTTTTAAAATTTCAAGAACTCCTCAAATAATGACTATGATTTCAAAAAAATATTCGTTTTCTCCAAAATTGTTCATAAATTCAAATAATGTTTGCATTTTCAAAAAAAATCAGGCATTTCAAAAACTGTTCTCATTTTACGAAAAACAAATTGGAATGTTTTCGTTCAAAATTTCCAGAACTTTTCAAATAATGACCGGGATATAGAAAAATGTTCCTGTTTACGAAAATTGTTCACAAATTTCCAAAAATGTTCTAGTTTTCAATTTTTTGTGCATGTTTTCAAAAATTATTCATGTTTGAAATTTGTTTGGGATTTCCAAATTTCTTCTCCTTTTTGAAATTTTGTCTGAAAGTTCAAAATATGTTCATGATTTTAAAAGTTCTTCCCGTTTTGAATTTTTTTTCACAAATTCAAAAAATGTGTTTGCCATTTCATAAAATGATTCATAAGTTCAGAAAATATTTCAAACTTTGGAATATTGTTCGGTATTCTTTTCAAATAGTGTTAGCTCCCGGTATAGCCAGCCGAACATGCACACATTTTGGGCTGGGACCATCTAACGAGAGCATTGCCTTACGCTATTAGTTTTTAATTGTTGCGATGCATATTTTCCCTTAGAACTCTTCGGTCGTTGGCAACTCATAAAAGGCGCTTGTTGCGCCCATTTCTGCACTTCGCGCAAACGGGCGCTTACCCTCCGTGTGGCACTGGGCCGGCCCATCTTTTATTTTAACGCCAAAAAACTGCGTGGATAATGAGTTCCGAGCCGGCGACCCAATGATCTCACATAAGCCGCGCTGACTACCCTGCCACCCACACCTGATGCGTTCAGTTCTATCTTTTCCCATCTTTTCCTCTTTTCTTCCTTCTTCTTTTTCTTTTTCTTTTTTCTTCATAATTTTTTATTGGAACGGTTATGTTCATTTTTTTCTTTTTTTCTTTTGATCAATTGAGTGAACCTTCTTCCAAGTCAATTTTTTTAATCGATGAACTTTTTCAAAATCGATGAACTCATTTTCAAAACCAATGAACTTGTTTCAAATTGAAATATACTTTTTGATAATCAATGATTTTTATTCAAAATCAGTTGGATTTAAAACAAATGAATTTTTTACAAAATCAGTGAACTTTTCAAATTGATGAACTCTTTTAAAACCGATCAATTCTTTTCAAAATCGAGTGAACTTTTTTCAATCTTTGTGAAGTTTTTCTTTAAAAAAATGATGAACTCTTTTCTAAATCGATGAACTTTTCTAAATTCATGTTTTTTAATATAATTCCCAAATCTAAGTGATACAGTATAAATAGCGCGTCGAAAGTAGTTCTTATAGTGCTTGGCGCTGCTATCAGTCAGTGCTATTAGGTAACCCGAGTGTTTAGCAAGCTTGTGCGGGAGTCCATTGGTGCGAGTTCGAATCCTCAGGCGAGTCATAGTGGGAGTAACTTAGATAGTAACATAGCGCACTTCGAGAATTTTTTGCTTATGTGGCAAGTAGTTAATGAGAAGTAGTAACATAATATGTTACTGTAACATAGCGCTTTTGAAGACAATATGAGTCTACAAGCTATTAAATGATGCCACATATGACACTACTATTATGTTACTTTGCACTATAAAGGTAATAACTTAGACTAGTGTCATGCATATGACACTAGTCTAAGATACTCCCCACTATGATCAGCCTCAACGAATCCTATTTTTATGCGCTTTTTCCGTGTTGTGAGTTCGTTGCGGTCGCGTTTTATGGGCCGGCCCAACTAAGCCATACAGTGCACCCTAGTTGGTTCCACGGTGCAGAGGGCGCCCTATTGGGGGAGCTCCTAATCGGCGCTGTTAGCGCCGGTTAAGAATGCGACCTCCTCTTTACCATCGCAGTGCACCAATCAATAGGACACCGAACGTCTTGTGGTCACAAAAATCGTTCGCTTTCTTTTATTTTGCCCTAGCTCGCAAAGCCATCAGTGTGGGAAGCATCCCAAAACGTTTTTTTTCTTTTTTTTCTCTTTTTCTGTAACGGTTTTGTTCACCATCTTACTTTCCTTTTCTTGCTAAATGCGTGCAGTTTCTAAAAAAATCAAAGAACTTTTTTTTCAAAAATGCACATACTTTTTTTCAAATTTGAAAAATCATTGGCGTTTCTCAAAAAAAGTTAATTTAATCTAAAAAAAGTTCACTGAATTTGAGTAAAGTCCATCATATTTGGAAAATGTTCATTGAATATGAGAAAAGTTCATCATAATTAGAAAAAGTTCATCGAATCTGAAAAAAAAGTTCATCAATTTTTATAAAAAAGGTTTATCAAACTTTAAAACAAATTCATCGATTTTGGGGAAAAAATTAACACTTTTGAAAAAGGTTCATCGATTTTGGAAAAAGTCCATCAAAATTGGAAACAAAGTTCATCAATTTAGAAAATAAAGATAAATGTTTCTTAAAAAGTTCATCAAATATGAAAATAGTTCATATAGTTTTAAAAAATTTTATTGAATTTGAAAAAAGTTCATCAAATTTGAAAAGGTTCATCGAAATTGAAAAGAGTTGATGGATTTTAAAAAAGTTCATAGAATTTTAGAAAAGTTCACCAAGTTTCAAAAAATGTTCATCAAATTTGAAAAAAATAGTTCACAATTTTTTTAAAAAAATCATCGAACGACAAAGAAGAAAAAAAGAAAAAAGGGAAAAAGAAACAAAAAAGAAAAAGAAAAAAGAGGAAAAAGAAAAAGGAACGATTTTTCACCAACGCATTCAAATCGCACCGCAATGGGCCGGTCTAGTCGGGGTGCACCCTGTGAGATGAGGCATGTATTTGCCGTAGAATGCGCGAAATCATTAATTAAGGAGTACTTTTTGTAAAGATCACTTCTAATTCTGAGTTTCCCTTTTTTTTAGACTCGTTTATTTAAAATGTTTTATCTTTTAAACCGTGTGTCGAAATCTCGAACCGTTTTCAATGTTGGATTCCTCACGTCGAGATTTTAAAAACTAGAACACGCGTTGATTGGTTTTGACAAAAAAATTCACAAAAAAACCAGACCGGGAGCACAGTTTTTTTTTCCTTTTTCGAAAGAGACACGCCGTGCCTCCAGCGGAAGCACAAGCTTGCCTCTCATGGAAGGGAGAAAAAAAATAAAAAAACATGTTTTTTTATTTTCCAAGAAGCACGTCAGTGCCTCTTGTAAAAGCACAACCGTGCTCTCGCGGAAGCAAAACCGTGTCTCTCGCAGAAAAAAACAGAAAACATGTTTTTTTCGTTTTTGAAAGACATGGCCGTGTCTCTCGCGAAAGCAAGCCGTGTCTCTCGCAAAAACGAAACAGTGCCTGTCGCGAAAGAAAAAAAACAGAAAACGTATTTTTTTCGTTTTCGAAAGCAAAATCATGCCTCTTGTGGAAGAAAAAACGGAAAACATATTTTTTTTCATTTCCGAGAGGCACAGCCGTGCCTCTCGCGGAAGCAAATCCGTGCCTTTCGCGAAAGCAAAAAAACACGTTTTTTCACGCAAAAAAAAATAAACTAAAAAGTAAAAAAAACTGGAACAAAAACTGCTTTAAAAGCTGAAAACGTGTGCAAAAAAATAAAAAAAAATCCGAAGGGAGTGTCCAGAGTGCGACACTCTCAACCCACCGCAAGTGATCTTTACGAGGCTCCCGAAGAAGCGCTGGTTAACTAAGTGCTCCCCAGAATGCGGCACATAGGAGCTCCCCGTAACGCAGAGCTCTCTTTTCTATGCTAGTTTTATTTATTTATTTGGGGGGGGGGTGGAGTTTTCAACTGATGTCGTAACTAAATGTTTTCAAGCAGAGTTGAATGTTTTCAAATTGGATTGCTATTGTAAATTTTCAAGAGGGTTGTAACTACAAGTTTTAAAATAGCATCACAATTGTATGTTTTAAGGGGTCAACATTGTGAATTTTCAAGAGGGTCGAAACTGGAAGTTTTGAAATGGATTCGCAAGCACAAATTTTTTAATTGGTTCAGAATACAGGTTTTCAAAGGGGGTTGAAACAACAAGTTTTCAAATGTGGTCATAATTACACACCTTTAAGGAGGTCGCAAGTCCAAGGCTTTAATATAGTCGCAACTGCATATGTTCAAGGAGGGTCGCAACATCAAGTTTTCAAACGGAGTTGCAACTGCATGTTTTAAATGGGGTCGCAACTGCATGTGTTCAAAGGGGATCACAACTACATATTTTCAAATGGAGTCACAATTACATGTTTTCAAGGGAGGTCGCAACTACATGTTTTCAGGGGTAGCAACCGCAAGTTATTTTTCAGCCGACTACGATTGACATTTTTATAAATTGGCAAATATTTTTCAAATTCACGGAGATTTCCCAAATTTGGTAATATTTGTCAAATTCCTGAACAATTTTCAAGTTCATGAACTTTTTTTCCCAAAGTTTTCAACATTTTTAATTTCATGAACATTTTAAAATTTTATTGATTTTTTTAAACTCTTGAATTGTTTTAAAAATCCATGCAAATTTGCTAGATATTATGGTTAAAAAATAGTAAACTTTGGACATTTCCTTCCAAAGCTATATTTATTTATTAATTTATATCATACACTAGTGCAAGAACTATAGTGGCTTGCTTCCCTTCAAAAAATGTAACCACTTTTTTCTAGATAAAATGTAACTACTTTTTGTTGCGTGCTTGCATTTCTTTTATGGCTAACCCTCATTACTCGGCTAGCGACATGGTATGTTTCTCCACGTGTTTCATGGTCAGTTGGGCTGGCCCGAGCGATCTAATGACATCAATCACACATATCAGTAAATTACCCAAAAAATCAGTAAGTTAACCACAAAGATGATGTTAGCTAATGGCAGGGGAATGAGAGGAAATTATATCTCATTTAGATGAGTTCTAGGCACTTCCAAAAATATATGGCTTTTAAATCTTAATTGGATGAAATATTTGAAGGCCCCATTTGGTAGGGGTGGTTTTTCAGCCCAAAAGAGGTTTGAGATTGGAGCGATTTGGTGATCCCCTTTCCTGCATGCCTTGTTTGATAGAGGAGGTTCTAGGAGGTTTATATAGGAATGTCCCTGAGGGAGCAAAAACTCGAAAAATCAACGATCAACATTTGGTAAACCGGTTTTGCCAGGGCCAATCACCATGTTGCCGGGAGGAAAAGTGGGTGCATAAGTAAACGTGTACGTGTTGACTCCACCAAGCCTTTCCAATGCGGGCACCCTCTTGATAGTACGGATTTCTTACGACTCAAATACCCCTGAAAAAGAATCGCTGGAAATAACCATCTCCACTCTATAACACCAAGGGGAATAAATCGTCTTTTGCCATATGATTGGATATCTGAAATGCTCAATACACATGATTAGTCCGCAAAAAGCATTGTCATCAATCACCAAAGCCACTAAAAGAGAAATACGCCCTAACACCGTGCCACATACCCTTGTGGCTGGCTGGTGGACCCCATGGGGCATATTTTTGCTCCATAATTCGTCATATATTCCAAAAGAATTCTCAAAAAATCCACGCTTCATTTTGAGCTCCGGAGAATTGTTTCTCTATTGTTGCTATTTTAGGTCCAGAATTCCAGCTGTCAGCAATCTACCTTTCTTGATATAACTTGCATCTTAAGAGATAAAAGGCATTAGAATTTGCACCATAATGTGAAATATATTATTAGAGTAAGTTGAATTACAGTAGAAAATAATGATGTCAAATGGACATATCAGTAGGCTAGGCAAATTTCCCATCAAATACCTTGGGCTCCCCATTTCAAACAAACACTTCTCAATCCTCGGATGGAAGCCGCTATATTCGAAGGTGGCAAATAGGGTGTGCCCCTGGAGCGACAAATTTATGTCCTCCAGGGCTAGGCCCACGCTCACTACTCGAGTCTGTCCTCTCTATCCATCTTCTCTATAGGCATTTTTTTCTCACGGATGGGGCTCACACGAAGTTAGACACGCCCAGGTCCTGGTTCTTTTGGGAAGGAGTAGGACCCAAACATAAGTATCACATGATAAACTGGGTAGCGGGTTGTAGACCGAGTATTGAGGCTTGGGGGTCACCAATTTGAAAAGTTATGAACGTTGCCCTCCTTTCAAAGTGGATTCGAAAGCTTGTGATCAATGCGGCAAGCATGTGGGCCGAGTTACTGGAAACTAAGTACTTCCCACTCGGAACATTTTTTTAAGTTGTGTCACACGAGTTGCCTTTCTGGAATGAGATCCACGTGGTGAAACCTGCGTTCTCTCTAGGCGCGAGGTTTCAGGCCCACGATTGCTAATCTATCAAGTTCTGGCATGATGCTTGTCTAGATGCGGAACCGCTCTGGGTGAATCATCGGACATTATTCATTGCAGCCACTGACCCAGATACCATGGTTGTTGAGGCACGTGGTGTCTCCCCGCAGGCGATATGGTTTCGTCGTGAGCTAACGCCGGTTGAGGAGAAGGAGTGGGACTCCTTGCGCGCTCGTCTTAGTACCATCGTCTTAGATCCGTCACCGGATGAGGTTTCTTGGAAAATTTCCGCTTCTCGACAATTTTTGGTTACATCTATGTCGAGAAGTTGACGGAAAGTCATGCACTAGATGTGGCTTGGCGACTTTGGATGAAGGCGATGCCACTTAAAGTGAAATCTTTTCATGGCAGTTGTTTAGGAACCTCTTCCAACCGCTGTCAACATGGCCAAGAGGCAGGGGCCAGCCACGGGCACTTGTGCGATCTGTGTTGTTCCGGAAGATACTAATCATGTCTTTTTTCACTGCCATCTCGCACATTTTGCGTGGGGTGTAGTGCGAGAAATTTTCAGCCACGCATGGAATCCTCTCTCGGGTAGGTACCTGCTAGAGATTCCCCGTGCACAGCGGGGTGCCAACAAAGGTATTCTGTGTCACTGTGTGAGTGCAATGTTGTGGGCATTGTGGCACATCCATAATCAAATCACTATCGAATCCATTTTTCTCATTACATCTGATTAATGTTATCTTCAAATGAACCCGCGAAAAAAGAGTTATAAATGGAATATACTTTTGCAGCAAGGCACCGTTGGGGGAAACAACGGGACGTTGAACACGTGATGCAACATATTTAGTATGTGGAGCATCAGTCGTCCTCTTCATATCATTCCGTGAGTAGAGCATCAGTCGTCCTCTTCATCATAGGAAAGGGGTTTCTCTAGTTCCGAAGTCTGTGTGCTCTTTCTTTTGGGCCAAGAGCCATGTATTAGATTGTTTCTGTTGTTAAGGTATATTGATTCGGTGAACTATATTAATTTAAAGCCGGAGGCTATTTGCATCTTTTTCGGTCTCAAAATGAATGAGTTGTTAGTTGTAGAATATTACTCTCGTCAGACTTGAACTTAACGAAAAAGGAAATGTTCATAGGATTTTCTTCCCCTTCCCCTTTCCCCGGCGTAATTTTTCTACCGCATGTACAACCCCATAATAATAGTGTTTCTCCAAAAGAAAACTCTGTTGTTCCGCGTCTTGGACTAACTCATCTTGGGGTGGGCTTACTACTTATATGCTTTCAGCAGTTATCCTCTCCGCACTTGGCTACCCAGTATTTACCGTAGGCACGATAACTGGTACACTAAAGGTGCGTCCTTCCCGGTCCTATCGTACTAGGGAAAGGTCCTCTCAATGCTCTAACGCCCACACCGGATATGGACCGAACGGTCTCACGACATTCTGAACCCAGCCCCAAAGGTGTATTTTGAGTATACCGAATTAGTATAGATATCCTTCCTATGGCACAACAATCTAGTTTTGCCATAAGCATTAGCTCTCCCTGAAAAGGAGGTGATCCAGCCGCACCTTCCAGTACGGTTACCTTGTTACGACTTCACTCTAGTCGCAAGCCTAGAAAAGGTCAGGAATTTTCATTTTGATGAGCCTCGCTTTGAGGAATTCATGAAATAATCCATTTTCATGGAATAATGAATTAAGGAAGAAAGGATATGATTCTACCGCTTACAAGTTAGAATAAAAAGAAAACAATTTAGCATCTTTGGTACAATCTATATTTTCGTGAAATGGATCATAATAAAATGGATTTTAGGTATATAGGGCTTTTGTTTAGCTTGAGACTAAATCATCGTGGCTCTAGTATGAATTTAAGGTTTTAATTGAACTGATTTATAGGATCTCAACAAGATAATTGTGGAAGCTTGGTTTGATAAAGCTGCTGAATATTGGAAACAAGCTATAGCGCTTACTCCGAGAAATTACATTGAAGCATTCTTATTTTGTCCGTGTCAACAAACAATTCGAAATACCTCAACTTTTTCAGAACAGGTCCGAGTCAAATAGCAATGATTTGAAGCACTTTTTTTCCATTACACTATTTCAGAAACCTAGAACACTCAAAAGGCACGCTGTGGCACCACTCAAGCCCCACCTCCGAAAAGTTGGATCGCTCGAGGCGATCAAGGAGGCGACTAGGAGTCCCTTGCGCGCCGCTGCCTCCCTCCCGCCGCCAGAGCGGCCGCCGGAGAGAGAGGGAACCGGGGCCGCTGGTGACGCCGCCGGTTCCCTCTCTCTCCGTCGGCCGCTCTGGCGGCGGGAGGGAGGGGGAACCTCGGGTCTGTTCACTAGGTTGGTGTGTGGTAGGGTTAGGGTTGAGGGAGACGCTGCCGAGGCCGTTACGGTGGTGTCGCGTCGGAATAAGTTTCTCCAGGCTCCGTTCGCGGTCAGGCGAGGCTTTTGCCTTTGTCTAGGAGCCAGCGGTGTTGGGGATCCCCGGATCTCGTTGAGGTCGCGGGCTATGGTGGTTGGAGGTCCATCAGCACTGGCCGTTTGGATCCTCGGATGGGCGATGGAGGTAGGGAGACGAAAACCTTTCTTCTTCCTTGTTGGTATGATTTGCTGTTGCTGTTCTTCTCCTTCCTCTGCGCTGATGCTGGTGGGAGATCCTGCTTTGCTCGGGCGGATGGCCCGGCTACGGTGCTGGACCGGTCGGATGACTCGAGTTCTCTTCCTTCCGGAAGGGACACTTTTCGCGGTACTCAAAGCCAAAGATGGCGACGACAGTTGCAGGTGTGTTGGATTAATGTTCATGCCCTCTCAGCGCTGGTGTTAAGAAAGGAGGAAGCAGCGTGGCGGCAATTGTACCGAGGTCGAAGATGATGACCTGTTTGCGACTGGTTGCATATCCTTCTGCTGCAGGAGTCTTCTCTCAAGATTCAGGAATAATGACACAAGGCTCCAGAGATCTTCTTGTGTTATGATTGTCTTAGGGTACTCTAGGTGTTTATGATCCTTTGTTTTTATGTTTCAGTGTGTTTGTAAGAATCACCTACTCTATACTGATTTGTGATTTGAATGAACAATTTCTTAAAAAAAATGCCCCCACCTCCGACACTCACCGGTCATGAGCATCACGGCATCACCGGCACCCCAAAAAAGCGAACACAGCAGTGAACACACCCACCTAAAACCCCAAACCCCAAGCCCCCTCCTCCTCTTCCCGTCTCTCCTTAGATTGCCCGCTCGCGGCCGAAACGCCAGCCCCATTCCTCGGCGTGGAGCCCCGAATTCCCAATCTCAAAACCCCCCATCGCTCGTCGCCCACACGAGGAATTAGAAGCGGCCGAGGAGGAGGAAGGGGGCAGGTAAGGCCGTGGAGGAGGCGGAGGGGCCACTGCTGCGTGTCCGATCGTTGCCAACGGGGGTGGAGAATAGGAGGAGGGGGGCGACGAACGGGGACGATCAGGTAGCAAACCCTCTCCCATGGCTGTCTCCGACGAAAAGGCGCAGGGATGCCGCAGCGGCGCGGCCGCCGGCAAGGCCGCCTCTCCCGTGAAGCCCAACAGCGGCGCTGTGATGGAGGAGATCACGGATTCCCCGTCCACCACCGCTAAGGCCTCGTCAAAAGGTATATACGGTATGATCGCTAACCGTTATCCCCTCCCTCTGCTGTGTTGCTCTGCATCTGCTGTGCGTTCACTTGGATCGCGCTGCTACTCGTGTGCCCGTTGCTGTATTTGGTAATACGAGATACCTGGTGCCGTGAATTTGTGACCATTTCTGAACTTGATGGGGGTTCTCCTCCAGGAAATGTTAAGGGGGACTGACGGGTGAAGTGCCTTGATACATTATAAAGGTGCATGTGCACTAATCTTCTGTTGATCGCGATCACTCTCATGATATCCGATTCGTGCGTGAAGATATGTTGCATATGGTTGCTACAATAATTTTCTTGGGCGTGAATCATAGAACTTAAAACACGGATCTTAAAGTGGTACCATAGTTCAGTTTGAATTTATCGTTGGGT
Organism: Triticum urartu; assembly: GCF_003073215.2. Lineage (NCBI taxonomy): Eukaryota > Viridiplantae > Streptophyta > Magnoliopsida > Poales > Poaceae > Triticum > Triticum urartu. Next base: position 212,894,262 of record NC_053027.1, read on the forward strand.
CTGTGGTTGTGTTGTTGAAGCATTGCAAACAATGCCTGGTGGTTGTAGATCCATGGATGCACTTGACATGTAAATTACTAGTTCAGATAATTGTGTGATAACCCGAGGACAATGTTGTTTGTTTGCTGCAACATGCTGTAAAATAGCGTTAGTACAATAGCCCATATAGAATGTTGCTGCACACCCGGAGCTCACTGAAGGTTGGTGATGGGGCTAGGCTGGGAACATATTTATTTTTCTTTCCAGATTTATCTTGTGATAGAGCAGTGAGCGTTTGGAATAGGGATATTTTGCTAAATGTTTACCCAGCAACTATCTACTTGGATGATCCTTGCAGTAATTACTAATTTTCTTTTTGGAAATATGCGATATGGCTAGGAAGAGGACTATCTGGATTGAGATAATGATGTATTTTTATGAAGGCACGAGAACCGTTTTGTCTATTGGACATATGGCCATTATGGGAACACTAGAATGTTTTGCATGGAAGGTCGCACCAAATGATACACAAATGACTCAAACACATGCCGTGCACATAGTGAGTGTGGGGCCCGTAGCATGGTGTTGGACCAAAGCACCGGCGTATTGATAGTCATTGTTGCTTAATTAGACGAGGCCCTATGGATTAGTCTTTTCATAATTACCTACCTGCTGACATGCATTGAGATTGTGCTTGAGAAACATAACTGCGCACCTGCTTCAAGTTGTAGCTTTCTGATGTGTGGTTAAAATACCTAATTTTCTTGAAAAGGAAACCATGTAATGATCACAAAATTAATTTATGGTTTTCATCTTATCCATGTTTAGCATGAATCGTATCAACAGATAATTGGAATAGAAATCAGGACTGCCTTTTAACCGAGGAGCTTGACTTTGTTATACTTGTGATTATAAATTCAAAACTATATCTGTCATTTCACTGGTTTCCACTATGTTTGGATTATCCCTGAAAAGACCAAATTCTATATTTATTGGAGGGAATTGGTAATGTGCAGCCATTACTTGGATCTGATGATCGAATTAGGCTATGCCACAATTGAACTATTATGCCAATGTAGTCAATAGAAAATGGCTTTTAGCTTGCGACTGGCAATAGTATTCTTCTCTCACATTGTTCCTTGTTACCCTACCTTAACTTTGCACCGAGCAACTTGAAATTGGATGAATGAGAGTTGAAAGGGGATTAAGGAAGGAAGATGTGGATTACTTTTGGATACTATAGTATTTAAGATTTGCATTGATACGATGACATGTATGATGCGCCCATTTAGCTTATCATTTGTTGCAGTTAGAGGTCTACAGTTTTTTGGGGGGGGGGGGGGGGGGGGGGGGTGCACTGGCTTGGGATATTTTCTGAAGACTTTTTTCGGTAGCTGCATAGATTGAAGAAAATACAGACTTTTACCCCTCCAAGAGTTGACTTCAACAAAGTGCAACTAGCAATTCGTATGCCATTTCTTGCACCTACCACAAGTTGCATGTTTGGAAAGTTTAATAAATCTCTATTGAAGTTAAACCTTGGTGTTTAGCCAGGTTATAAAAATCAACACCTACTTCACTGCAGACTTGTAAGAGTGTAATATTCTGTCTTGTTAAAAAGTATTGTAATGTCTATCTTAAATTGCAGGAATCCCAATCATGACGAGGGCCCAGAGAAGCCACCCTTTAGACCCATTATCTGCTGCTGAAATTGCTGTGGCTGTAGCAACTGTTAGAGCTGCTGGAAGAACTCCTGAAGTTTGTCAACCTATTCCCTTCTCTCAAATTGTAAACATATGTTTCAAATATATAATTAACATGTCACTTACAAAATTTATAGGTACGAGACAGCATGCGTTTTGTTGAAGTTGTGCTCCTGGAGCCAGAAAAGAATGTTGTGGCATTAGCTGATGCATACTTCTTTCCACCATTCCAACCATCCCTGCTTCCTAGAACCAAAGGTGGTCCTGTCATCCCAAGCAGGCTCCCACCTAGGAGGGCCAGACTTGTTGTCTACAACAAGCAAACAAATGAGACTAGCATTTGGGTTGTAGAACTCTCTGAAGTGCATGCTGCTACTAGGGGTGGACATCACAGAGGCAAGGTTATATCATCAGAAGTTGTTCCAGATGTTCAGCCTGCAATGGTACATTTTTAGTTTCCATATATTGGTGGACACCATCCCACCATTCTCTTTCGTAATCCTTGCTCAATAGGATACCCACCATATGCTCACCCTGAAAAGTCTACCAACCTCTTATTTGCTCTAAAATGACCGACCCTTGCGCGGGTAACTCCATTCTGCTGTGGACGGACGTACCAACTCTGGTATGGAGAGTGGAATAGGGGAGTTGAACTTTAGGAGGTCGAATCCACCCTTTTCAAACCGTGTTATTGCTTGAGCATTATATGCAGTTCATTTATAACGTCAATTTAGGTCAGCAAGTTTATTGTGTAACGAACTAACGACCATGTGGTTCTTGTTGGTGAATTGTGGTATTAACAGTTTCTTGCAATAACATTAGCATAACAGCCTGAATGGCTGACTCTTAAAATCAAGTCATAGGCTTGTTAAGGTGGTGGTGCATCATAAAACATTTGTCCTATCTACTTATATTGGTCAAGTTTCATACGACTTTGGGGGTTTGCAGGATGCGATGGAATATGCTGAATGTGAAGCTACAGTAAAAGATTTCCCCCCTTTTATTGAAGCCATGAAGAAAAGAGGCATTGATGACATGGAGCTTGTCATGGTAGATGCATGGTAAGCTATGTCTAAATTGTTTCAATAGTTAATTATTTTCTTTAGCATTATCTTTCTACGCCTTATGTGATAAAATCAAACTTTGAACTTGAACTTTTCTGCTAAAAATAATAGGTGTGCAGGCTATTATAGTGATGCTGATGCTCCCAACCGAAGACTTGGCAAGCCTCTAATCTTTTGTAGAACTGAAAGTGATAGCCCTATGGAGAATGGCTATGCTCGTCCTGTTGAAGGGATCCATGTTATTGTTGATATGCAGAATAATATTGTAATAGAATTCGAAGATAGCAAGTTTGTCCCTCTTCCGCCACCAGATCATTTGAGAAACTACACTCCTGGGGAGACACGAGGTGGTGTCGATAGAAGCGATGTGAAGCCTCTTATTATCAGTCAACCTGAAGGCCCAAGTTTCCGTATTACTGGCTCTTTTGTGGAGTGGCAGAAGGTAAAGTGATTTCTAGTGTCTAATATTTCAACTGTTAGCTAATATCTAACAAGACCTAGTTAGAAACATCACTTGTATATTTTCTGTTGACCAGTGGAATTTCCGTGTTGGCTTCACACCCAAGGAAGGTCTAGTTATCCATTCTGTTGCATATGTTGATGGAAACCGTGGACGTCGTCCAATCGCTCACAGGCTGAGTTTTGTTGAAATGGTTGTTCCCTATGGAGATCCGAACGAACCACATTACCGGAAGAATGCATTTGATGCTGGAGAAGATGGGCTTGGAAAAAATGCACACTCTCTTAAGAAGGTCTGTTAGCTGCTTTCTGTGAATATTGTCTTTATTTTGATTCTGGGGGATATATAGTACAATAAATCATTTTGGTAGCATGTCAAATCAACTTGGAATTTTCTGAAGAATTTTAGCTTCAGTGTACTATAGCAAGTCTAAAAAATACTACTCAAAGTTTCTTTACATGTGCAGAGTGAAACGACAAGAGTAATTTACTAGGAATAGTACTAGCATTTCCTCTGCAGATTTATGATGATACACTTACCGTGTTCCTTTGTTTATATTTTTGGGTTTACGATTTTATGATAATTCATCTTTTTTTATGTCTCTGAAAATAAACTGAGTTATGTATAGAATGTTGTTTGTCTGGTTTGATTACACCGTGTACTAATCAAATCGTTGTTGAATTTTCATTTGGTTTTGTGCCCTTGGCAAGAAGTTTTTGCACGCCTGCATCCAACGGGCTGTTCAACCTCCTGTTATTTTTGCATCTGTACGTTTTCTACTTTAATAATCTAACTATGTTACAAATTGCTTTGTGTAGGGATGTGATTGCTTGGGATACATAAAATACTTTGATGCACATTTTACGAATTTTACTGGTGGTGTGGAGACAATTGAGAATTGTGTTTGTTTACATGAGGAGGACCATGGAATCCTCTGGAAACATCAAGATTGGAGAACAGGATTAGCTGAAGTTAGACGATCACGCAGGCTTACTGTCTCGTTTATATGCACAATTGCTAACTACGAATATGGATTTTATTGGCACTTTTATCAAGTGAGCATCAGCATTACCTTTTTTTTTTGTAGCAGTGTATTTATATTCTATTTAACTCCAGTTCAGAAACTGAGTTATTTTTTTCAAGTTCTATTATAGTTTCTCTTCCTTATGTGATAGATATTTTCTTGTTCTTTGTAGGATGGTAAGATAGAATCTGAAGTAAAGCTTACCGGGATTCTAAGCTTGGGAGCTCTAATGCCTGGGGAACAAAGGAAATATGGCACAACTATTGCTCCTAGTTTGTATGCACCAGTTCATCAGCATTTCTTTGTTGCCCGTATGGACATGGCAGTGGACTGCAAACCAAATGAAGCTTATAATCAGGTAGGTTTCTTGCCTGTCGTGTCGTGTAAGCCTTTTATGCGGTGATAAAGGAACCTTGCTTTCATGATCTTGCAGTCTTACCTATCCACTTCTATCAGCTTCTACAGCATGATATTGGGCCATGCCTTTTTGACTTTTTAATTTGCATCATTTCATTGTCTTACTGGCCATTACTTAAAAATGAGGATCTAAGATTAATTTTATAGACGTATACTCTGCATGAAGAATATGCATTTCTTTGAATTATAATCTGGTTTATGATTTTGATACTATTGCTACCTTTTCCATTGCAGGTGGTTGAGGTAAATGTGAAAGTTGAAAGTTCAGGCCCAAATAATATGCATAATAATGCCTTCTACGCCGAAGAAGAGCTTCTGCAATCTGAGTTACTGGCAATGCGTGATTGTGACCCTTCATCTGCACGACACTGGATTGTAAGCTAAACATGGCTTTCCTTTTCCTAAGTCCTAAGTTCGTTGTGTTTAGATTGATCATTCACAAGCATGTGCGTATGAAGAGAGCATGTACGGCATCTCAGTCTGTTATTTTCTGTCTCTGAACCACACATCAAGAATTTGGATATTTAACTTTTGTGTTACGCTGTTGCCTGCATATGTTATTTTGATTAGCTGATCTTTGCATGTTGATCAGGTAAGGAACACAAGGACTGTAAATCGTACTGGGCAGCCAACAGGTTACAAGCTCATACCTGGTTCAAATTGTCTGCCGTTCTGCCTGCCAGAGGCAAAGTTCCTGAGAAGAGCTGGATTTTTAAAGCATAATCTTTGGGTTACATCATACAAAAGTGATGAGATATTCCCTGGAGGAGAATTTCCTAATCAGAACCCACGCATCCATGAGGGTCTAGCTACATGGGTCAAGAAGGATAGATCCTTGGAGGAAACCAACATAGTTCTCTGGTATGTTTGTCGCCACCTGCCAGCTGGTATTGATTTGCAGGTTCATTTTGGTTTGAAACACCTATCTGCCGTGTCTCTTAAAACATTTACATGCTGCAACTACAGGTATGTTTTCGGGATCACCCATATCCCAAGGCTCGAAGACTGGCCTGTCATGCCAGTGGAACGCAGCGGCTTCATCATAATGGTAGTGCATCAGCCTTTAGATACTTCTGCATTATTCTCTTCAGCGTTTTGAGATAGATAGTTCTCTCTACTAGATCAACTCAGAGTCTCAGACTACTTAATAAGCATTTTGGAACGGAGGGAGTAATATATAGCAGGGATCTCACAAACGAAACCATGATGCTTTGATTGTGCAGCCTCATGGATTCTTCAACTGTTCGCCTGCTGTCGATGTTCCTCCTGCATCCGATGTGGACGCCAAGGAAGCTGAGACGCCAAAGGACATCCAAACCGAGCTCATTTCAAAGCTGTGAGCCCCGGAACCGGAGAATCATGTGGTTACTCCTTTGCATTGACATGGTGTGTACGCCCTTCTGATACGCTGCAGCTGCCTCTTGTCGTGAGCTGAATTCAATGTGTGCGATTGCTTCGTTCTTCTGATTTTTCCTGTTTTTCTGATTGGCGATTAGAACTCGCACTGAAGTTGCCAAGTTGGATTCGAATTTTGTGTCCGGGAATGGACATGAATTGGGGTACTTGTTCAGCGTCAGCGTTGTTTATGTCTCATCAAAATGTCCAACCACTTGGTCACTTGACAGATGGGCCAGCCTTGGCTGGGCACGTCCTCAACTGCCCAGTCGACAAGTCGTCTGGCTAAATGTCTGCCTACCTGTATTTGGTTCCGTTTGCTTTATTCTCATTGCTTGCTGTATCCCCTACACGGCCACGAGCTACCGTTGGTCCCTTATTATGCGAATGGATGCCCCATGCGCCACCTAAGATTTTCGGCACACTGCACCCAGCACAAGCTCGTGGAACTTTACGCTGTTTAGATTTATGCCCATTTACACGTCATATGCTAAGTGATGTAGAGAACCTACAAATAGAGTACTTTTTTCTTTCTAACAAACACTTCAAAAGCAAGTCCTTTGTCTTGAGAAATACTCGTCTAATGCATGCACCAGCACAGTCAAGTCCCTTAGAGCAACTCTAGCAGACTCCACATCCGCCCCCGACCCGTAAAATAACCGTCAAAATGTGGGTAGAGGCAAAAAAACCTGCCCGATCCCGATCAGACAACGCATCCTCCCCCCCCCCCCCCCCCCCCCCCCCCCCCCCCCCCCCCGATCCGGCGAGAAGAGCCGCCCTCGTCGTTGGCGCCGCCTGATGTGGAGCGAACCTCAAGATGAGGGACGATCCGTTGTTGACCCAATCTTTCACGGCACAAACCTTCATCGCAGCAAGAACAAGTCGCGGGTTTACGGAAATGTTCGCAAATCCCACGGAAACAACACGCCAACTCTTCAATCCAAAAGAATAATATGGACGAACCGTATAGGCTCAGTTTGTAATCCCCTACGCGCCGCGTCGCAAAAACTCACACGCCAGTAGGATTTTGACAAGAATTCTCTAAACTCGATAATAGCCAGCGGCCGAAACACACGTGGTGTCTAATTCCATCACAAAATAACCTCCCCTGTTACATACGCACGTACTCAGCTTTATAATAGCCGATCCTTCTAACTTGACTCACAAGAAGAAAATCAATATTGACCCTATGTCTAACTCACGGCTGAAAAATAAAAGTAATAAAAAAACAACCTAGCTAACTTGATCTCCATGCGCCGTGTGTGATTAGGTGGCCCCCATCCTGATTGGCAGAGAGATAAAAACGACCATGGAGATCTCATCGGTGAACATGCCTTTTCCTTGCGTAGTAAAAAGAGAAATAAGAGCTCAAATATTATTTTGACTAGAAGAACATCCGTGCGTTGCAACGGGGCCACATTAATTTTAAAAGTTCAATATCAATTATGTTAATATTATATTTAATATTCTCATACATATTAAGTGACATTGACGACCTTTTTACCATCAAATTCTCACACACACACCCTCTCCCTCCCTCTTCCTCACCCTCTCTCCCCCTCTCCCTCACTCGGGAGGTGGGACGAAAATAAACCCGGAACAGAGACTACCAACTGAGACATTAGGAGTAGAGATCATTTAGTTGATAAGAATAAATAGAAAACGGTGTTAAAAAGGAGAAACAGATTAGAATACATTGAAAAACCAAAAGGACGATGTAAAAGGGGATTCGCCCTGCCCCCCGGGCCTTGCCACCGAACCGGCTCAGCGGTCCAGTCCCCGCGCGGTCGTCTTCTTCTCTTCCCCGAGCCGCGTCGCTACAGAGCCGGGCTCCCGCCCGACCACCTCGCTGGCATCGAAGGGGAATGGATAAGGGTGACGCCCTTCCTTCCTTGCCCCCATGGCCTCACCCTTCCTCGACGCCCCCTCCCAAATCCACTTCTCCTCCTCGCTCGCTCGATCCCATCGATCTGGACGAAGTCAGACGCCACGGCCACCATGACCGACCCCGTCCACATGGGCACTGCCCTCCCTGCGGGCTAGGAGCTTGTCGAGGAGCTCCGAACGCCTTCGCTACTTCGTCTGCGCCAACGAGATCAAGTCCAGCACCCCCGCATCGACGTCGCTGCCGTCTTCCTCAACCTTGGGCCACCGCGACATTGCCGTTCGATCCGCGCCACCCGAGCTCCCATGTCTTCCCCTAGGGCGCCATTGACACCGCCATGATCTCCTCTTGCCTTACTCCTGTTTCCCCTCTCGTTTCCTCTCGTTAGGTATTTTACCGTGGCCGAGAACCGTCGTCCGCCATGGCCATTGCAGGGGTAGCCACCGAGCTCCTCGGATTGACCCCGTGGCACATGCCTGCTCCTATGCACGCCCATGCCCGAGCCTGCCGCTCTTCTTCCGCGCCCGCGGGGCCACTCCCTCTCCATGCCCACGCCTGTGCTACACTGCGTCGGTCGCGCCCGCCGCTGCCGTCGCGCTCGCCGCAGCCACCGCACCACTGTGCCCCGCGCGACAAACACCCTGGCCGCACGCCACACTCTCGCTAGCAGCGCTCGCCCCGTCTGCTGCTGCCTATCCCTTCGCTCGCCCCGCTGTCGCGCCCCTACCTTGCGCCGCCTCCAGTCGTGGCCATCTTCTGCCGGCCGCCCCCTCAGCCATGCCGGCCGCATCTCTGCCCTCCACCGTCGGCCGCTCGCCTCGCCTGCTGCGTGTTGCTTCCTGCTGCTATGCGCTGCTCTACCGCTGGTACGCTGCTGCGCCATGCCTCGACACCGCCATGGACAAATGTGGCGGAGGGATTGTTAATGGAATACAAGAAGGAGGTGGCGGAGAAGGTGTGGAGAGGCAGAAGGTCCGGGGCGATGTCACCTGGCTGTGGTGGAGGTGTTTATGCGAGAAGGAGCCGAAGTGGAAGGAGAGGTCACAATTGGAAAGAATCACAAAAAAACATAACCCAGAGATCTCAGTTCAAAAAAATGCTAATATCAATGGAGGGGTGATTTCCTTCAATAGGTGGAAAACATAGGAAATATTGGTTGTTATCAAGGAAAGGTAAAAATTTAGGAAAGTTGGGATTTTTGAACTGATTTCTATGCAAATGGGGTTTTATTGTTTGGTAACGTGATATCAGTACCTGCCCGTTTGTGACGTGTCTGATTAGGAAAGTTTGCAAATGTTAAGAAACTATTTATTGGAAGGAAAGTTGTGACGTGTCTGTTATTTGTTTTCTAAAACAAATTTCACTAATAAGAGAAATCGATTGATTTAGATAAGTTAGAAAAGTTAGATTAAAATTTATTATTTGTTTCCTGAAAATCTGTTATATGTTTCCTAAGACAAATTGAACAAATAAAAGGAATCGATTGATTTGCATAATTTAAGGAAGTTAGATTAAAATCTATTATTTGTTTCCTGAAAATCTGTTATTTGTTTTCTAAGACAAATTGAACCAATAAAAGGAATCAATTGATTTGCATAATTTAAGGAAGTTAGATTAAAATCTATTATTTGTTTCCTGAAAATCTGTTATTTGTTTCCTAAAACAAATTAAACCAATAAAAGGAATCGATTGATTTGCATAATTTAAGGAAGTTAGATTAAAATGTATTATTTGTTTCCTAAGACAAATTGAACCAATAAAAGGAATCAATTGATTTGCATAATTTAAGGAAGTTAGATCCGTGATTTGTTATACGTTAGGAAAGTTCTGGTTATAATAAAAAGTGGAAAGAAAAATAAGCCGATGGACCAGGGTGGGAGGGGGTGGTGGGAGAAGAGACGAAAAAACCCAACGAAAATAAACTGTAGACCAGGGTGGGAGGGGGTGGTGGGAGGAGAGACGAAAAAACCCAGCAAAAATAAACCGGAGACGATTCACCAACTCGTCCATTAAAAAGAGAGATTGCTTGCCGTTTGAACAAAAGATATTGTGACGTCCACGTGAAGTTGTAGGACTGGTGTGAATATCTTCTCCATCTAACCGAACGTAGCAAGCCTTGGCCTACTTCTTCATGAAAGTCCATGTAGCTTCTACTAAATCTTTGACTGGGCCCACTTGCATGCATGTGTTTCCCTTGGTTGCTTGGTGCATACGAGCATGGAAGCACGTCTGTGTACTTTGGCCAAGATACAAACAAACACATCTTTTGTACAGCCATGACATGTTTATACATGGCACCTGATAATTCTTTAATCCTTGGTGCATCTGATAAATCAACACAGAAAATACCAGTACTAGAGGTAATAGCGTCCATATCACCGCCAGGAATCGACCACCATCGTGCCCGCCTCCTCGTCGCCGCCCGGGATCACCCGCCGCGTCTACCACCGGTTAGTGCATTTTGTTGTGATTTTTGCAATCCAGGTTTAGTTAATTTGACGCGCCGGTGCACATGTAGATGGAGTTGAGCCCGTGTGAGTTCTTGCTCTCCGATTCGTCCGATTCAGACGACTCAGATGTTGAGACCATGCTTGCGAACTTTTGGCAGCAAACGTTAATTATGGCACTTGCCATGAAGGAGCACGAAGACGAGAACCTAAAGAGGAGGCGAGGATCGACCGTTGGGCATCTTTGCATTCCCCGGAATCGTCATCTTGGGAACGAGATGTTGATGCAAGACTACTTCACGGAGAATTCAACGTATCCACCGCATCTCTTCCGGAGAAGGTACCGAATGCGTCGATCCCTCTTTGTCAAAATTGTCAAGCTTGCGAGGAAAATTGCCGATATTTTACTCAAAGAAGGAATGCTGCGGGCTTAAAGGGATTTAGTCCATATCAAAAAATCTCAGCGGCAATGCGGGTGATTGCATATGGTGTTCCGGCTGACTATGCCGATGAGTACCTTCGCATTGGTGAAGATACTACAATTGAGTCTGTGCGTAGATTTGCAAAGGTGATCATCCGTGTCTTTGGTCCTGAGTATCTTCGGGCACCCAACGAAGATGACACAAAGAAATTGATGGCAACTAAAGAGAGGAGGGGTTGGCCTGACATGGTAGGTAGCATTGATTGTATGCATTGGACTTGGAAAAATTGCCCCAAGTCATGGCAAGAAATGTATTTGTGGCAAGTCTCGTGATGCAACAATTGTGCTTGAGGCCGTAGCATCCGAGGATTTATGGATTTGACATTGCTTTTTTGGTATGCCGGGCACTCTCAATGATATCAATGTGTTGCAACGGTCTCATTTGTTTGCTAGGCTTACTAGTGGTGATGCTCCTGCTTGCAACTACACTATCAATGGGCATGAATACACAAAGGGGTACTATCTTACTGATGGTATATACCCTCCTTAGTGCACATTTGTCAAAAGCATCAAAGAACCCAAAACTAAAAAGCAATGTGAATTTGCAAGGGTGCAAGAGGCAGCCCGAAAAGATATTGAAAGTGCATTCGGTGTTTTGCAATCTAGGTTTGCCATTGTCCATGGTCCTGCTCGTTTTTGGGATAAAAAAACCTTGAAAAATATTATGACATGCTGTGTTATCCTGCACAATATGATTCTTAAAGATGAGAGAGGAATGAACTTGGAATTCTTCTATGACAATGTGGGTAGTCGTGTCAAACCAGTTAGAGACCCTAACCGCATTAGAGCTTTTCTTCAAACATACAAGGAGATTGAAAATGCAAACACCCACTTTCAACTTCAGGAGAATCTCATTGAGCACCATTGGCAAAGGGCTTAACAGTGGCTTATTTTTGTATTCATTTGTATTTGTATTCATGACAAATTTTGTATTGCATTCTTTAACTTTGCTATGCTGATTTGAATAATTATTTGTAATATGGATGATTATTATATTATGTTTGATCTGAATAATTAAGTTTTGCTTTCGATTGTTGTCTTTATGTTGGATTTGATATTTGCGGGCCGATAAGATGCGGGATGCATCGGCGCAAAGAACAGACCCCGCAAAGCCGACCCGTAAAAAAACATATTCCACATATATGCTTTTTTACGGGTCCGTTTGAGGAGTCTGCATCTGTAGCCGTCCAAGCCGGCCCGCAAAAGCGGTTTTGCGCGAACTGCAAACGCGTTTTGCGGGCCGGCGGGATGCGGGGTCTGCTAGAGTTGCTCTTAGGAACAGAATATCCATATCTGCACCCGGGCTCATCTGCACCCACACTGGCGAAAAAATCAAAATAAATACTAAAAAAATTCTAATTTTTTTTATGCGGTAGACAATTTGATGCGCGAGGTTCTTAAATTTTCAAATCATTTGGACATATGACGAGCTCTCAGCAAAAAAGACAAACTGGGGGTTCATAAAAATGTTTACTGTTCATGTACTGTTTTGGTTCTATTTGTCTTTTTTGCTGAGAGCTCGTCATATATTCAAATGATTTGAAAACTGGAGGGAATCTCACGCATCAAATTATCTACCGCACAAATTTTATTTTGGAATTTTTTACGATTTTTTTCAACAGGGTGCAGATGAGCCTGGACTCCAAAACGCTCTACTCCTTAGGAACCTCTTTCTCCGTGTCTAGGTTCAGCTAGTGTTGGGCAGTTGAATAGTCCTGTCACCACAGCCTATTGTCGGAGATTCAGTATTAGATCTGCCGATACATTGGAAAAAAAAAAAGCTGAATCCATTAATAAAAATATCCCAGTCAGCAGTAAGTTGCTTTGCAGTTCCAAAAAGAAAAGAAAAATACATGCTTCCTGTCGATTTGTAACCCCTCTCGTCCCATTTCTGATTTCCTAGCTCTGACACACATACTACATACTAGTGTGTATTGTTATTGCTGGAAATTGGTCAGGCAGGAATTGGACAGAATAAAAAAGAGCAAATAAAAGGACAGTTTATTGGACACTGCGAGAGCGAGCGCGGACATAATTAATGCGTGGGGTCCTAGTCTCCCCACAAGTACAAAGGTAGAAAGAGGAATACATTGATACTAGAGTGACACATCAACACCATCGTCTTGAAGAAAATCCTATACGACCGGGTCGTATGGATCCAATCGGTAGACCCACTCACTCGAGCGACACCTGGCACCCACTCACTCGAGCGACACCTGGCAGTGTGAATCTCGACGCAACGAGGTAACTTCTCCCCCGATTCCCTTTGCCAAATCTCGATTCCTAGCCTGGCACGATTGTTCCCGACGACAAAGACATCACGGCAACCGGTCGTTGACACATCGAGGCGAAGGCAACCAACTAGCCAACTATGATGCCGTACGTCTTGCTTGACTAGATGGATTTTCTAGACTGCTCCGATACGCCGGCGGCGAGCAGTCGAGGTACGCCGGTGCACGGGTACCAGTGGATTTACGTCGGCGATGAGTAATGGACTTGCTAGCATCGAAGAGGCTACCCTTGACCGGCAGGGGTGAGCAGTGTAGATGTGCTGCCGTATAGGAGTTTGGCTGCAGTTGACGACGACGAGGCAAACTGCCTGGACGTGGATGGACGTTGTGAGCACGTGAAAATCACGCCGGCGGCGAGAAGTGCAGCTCCGATGGCGGCGGCGGAGCACCAACGGCAGGTTTGGGATTTGAACCGTAGAAAATGGCCACAGCAGAGCATCGGAGAAGAAGATCGCTCGCTTGGGTTGAGATTCGTGCTGCCATGCGTCGCATAGTTGAGTGGGTCTACCAATTGAATATATACGACCCGGTCGTATAGAATTTTCTTCTGTCTTGGAGCTCCAAATTTAGGAGCTGTTTGGTTCCCAGCTACAGTTTGCCAAGCTAAAATTTGGCAGCCACACTTTAGTTGGCATGTGTTTGGTTTTTGCCACACTTTGGCTTGCCACACTTTATTGCCTCTATGGCCCATTTGTCATAGAGACAATTTTTTTCCCAACTTTTGCCAAAGTTTGGCGTCTAATTTCACAGCCACACTTGTGTGGCTTGCCATACTTGTGTGGCTAGCCACACTTTGGCTTGGCCACACTAGTATCCAACCAAACAGACTTTTATTGTGTGGATTTGCAAAAAGATACTCCATTTGTGCTTGATAAAAATGTTGTAATATCTTGTGTGGATTTGCCAAAAGATAATACCAATGCTTTTCCCAGCAAATTTGGTAAAATAATAAGGAACATCGCGGCTGGACACGCCACATTTTACAGCTCCGGGAGCTAATCAGTGCGCTTCAAATCAGACTATAATGTCAAGTGTTGGCGCCAACCAAAAACCAGACGAGACATGAGAGGAGTGAAGGAGCTGAACTAGGAAACGACAAAGTGAGTACACCCAGCGGCATAGGCCCCGTTGGCCAATGGGCGATGCGGGCAGCGCAGCGGTGCCACGTACAGAGGAGCAAGGGGCGAGGCCGGGGCGTCCGGACGTGCGCTTCTGCTCCTGCATCGCATCGGGCGGGCCTGCATCCCCGACTACCGTGCGCGCCCACCCAATTCCGTTGTCACATCTGTGCTTGTCCTGCTCCGCCGACCCGACCGGACCGGCTAGCTTCATGGGCTGTACCAGGACCTAGCGGCACGCCACTTAAGGGCATCTCCAGCCGCATCCCCAGAAAAGCCTTTTTAGGCGTTTCTTTTTGCGCCGGCGCCGAAAAAACGATTCGGTCACGTCCTAGGAGTCCGATTTTTGAAAATAGCGCCGACGGATCCAGGCCGAACCCGGCGCGCTGGGGACGCCGGGACAAACTGTTTTGGCGCGAAAAAGCCGCGGGCCAGCCGCGTCAGGGACACGGCGGCTCGTCTTCCCCCAACTGCCTCGGTTCCCGCGGGAAATCAATGGCAAGGCTGCCGCCGGTCAGCCTTGCCGTTGATTCCTCACGGGCGGTGCGTCACGGGACGGCGCCCGACGCCTCCCCTCCCTCGCACGCGTACACACGGGCGCGGAGCGGCTATAAAAGCCGGCGGTCTCTTGCCTGTGCCCACATCAGACTCGCCCCTCGCCGCCGCCCAGCCCCTCTCTCTCCGTCTCCGTCTTCCTCTCCCGAGCGCCACCGGCAGCCCCTCTCTCTCCCTCTCTACCACCGCCGAGCCCGTCGCCATGGCAGAGCGCTTCCCCGGAGACGAGGCGGTGGCGAACGGCTTCAGCTGCCGTTCACTCCACGAACATGAGTCCTGGCTCCTGTTCCAGGCGAACATCCCGGCGCCGCCGGACATGCGCGCCGGGCCGACGGGGTGGCGGCTCAGCGACGGGGGAGTGCCAGTTCCCCTGTTACCCAAGGCCGTGGCGAAGCCCAGGTACTTCGCCGAGGAGGTCGAGGTCGTGCGCGCCTCCCTGACCGACGGCGAGCGCTCCCTCCCCCAGTACGCCGCCGGTAATCACGCGGCTTGGGCGGCGTAGCCGCCAGCAGCAGCGCCTGTCCTCCACCAACGACGCGCTGGTGGTCGGCGGCGCGAAGAACAGCGAGGGGCGCCGCCTGTGGTGGGGCGTCCCCGGCCGCACGCTGGATGGCGTGCTGGCGTACCTCGACGGCGGCAACAACCCGCCGTTGACCTATCCTGCGACGGGGCCGCCCCATCGCAACACCGACGCGCATGGGCGCCAAGGAGGTTCGCCTCCTCCTCGTCTTCCTCCTCTCGCTCATCTTCCCACTCCTCCGGTTCTCCGGCGCTTCTCGGCGTCAAGGCCGAGCCCGCGGCGGAGACGCCAATCGGTCGGCGCACTCGCAGCGTCGGCATCGTCATCAACGAGGGCGGTCGGCGCGCCTCCTCCTCGCCGGCTCCTCCGCGCTTCGTCAAGCCAAAGATGGAGCCGGGGCTGTCACCGGTGAAGGCGGAGTTCGACGACGACGCGGCCCTAGAATGGGCGCGCCAGGACTCCATTGCGATGGAGAAGGCACGCTGGGAGAAGGAGAAGGAGCGCCAGTGCGCCGCCCTGCGCCGCTTCGAGGAGCGCCGACGCGGCCGCGATGAAGACGGGGTCGTCGTCTTATGCGACAACGACGACGACGACGACGCGCCGCCGCCAGTCCGCCATGGCGACGTCGGGCAGGGGTCCAGCAGGGCGCCCGCGTCAAGGAGGAGAAGGCCGACGACGACGATGGCGGCGACGACTTCAGCCCCTTTCTTTTTTAGATTAGGTTAATGTAATGAAAATGCGCGAATTTTACCGAAATTTGCCATGTTTGGCCGAAATTTAACTAGTTTTTATCATAACTTCGCCGAACGGTCCTTCTTTTTTATTTTAATACGCGCCTGGGGGCGGCCCTGGGGGCCGACGGCTGGGGACCGACTCACCCCCAGGGCCATTTTTTGCGCCGGCTCACCCCAGGCGGCGCTTTTAGACGCCCCCTGGGGGGCCAACGGCTGGAGATGCCCTAAGGCCAACTCTACCGCGCGACCCTATCTTGTCCGCCGGACACGCTTTGGGGTAAAACACGGCCCAGTGCTAGATCCCAAACAGACAAAGTTGTCCGTAGATGTCCGTTTTCGTCCGGCTCGACCCTAAATCTGGAGCAAAGTTGGGCAATAAATGGGCCTGTGCGGACACAAACAGACGCTCTTCTCGCCCTCTCTCGTCCGCTCATGTCCGTCCCTGGTCCACGTATCAGCGACCCACACTGAGCCACTCGTTGCTCCCCGCGCCAGCAGCCGGCCGCGCGCCGCCGCCACGTCCGCCCCTACGTGCCCTGCGCCGGCCGCGGCGCGCCCCGCGTCAGCCGCCGCGTCCACCGTCGCTCGCCCGCGCCGGCCGCTGCGTCCCACGACCCACGCCCGTCGCCATGCCCGCGCGCCCCGCGACCCGCGCCAGCCGTCGCGCGCCCGCGCCCGCCGTCGCGCGCCCGCGCCCGCCGTCGCCGCGCCCGCGCCAGCCGCCGCGCGCCCCGCGACCCACGCCGGCTGCCGCGCCCGTCGCCGTGCCCGCCGTCGCGCGACCCGCGCAGACGCGCCGCGAGGAGGAGAGGAAGCGGCGGCAGGAAGTGGCGGGGCGGGACGGCGGCGAGGCGGAGGAGCTCGGGGCGGGGCGGCGGAGCACGGGGCGGGGCAACGACGAGGCGGAGCGAGCTCGGGGCAGGGCGACAGAGCATGGGGCGGGGCAATGGCAAGGCAGAGCGAGCTCGGGGGCGAGGCGGCGGCGTGCGCGGGGCGGCACGGCGAGGCGGTGGCGAGCTCGGGGTGAGGCGGCGGCGCGCTGCGACGAGCCGGGGCGGACCGTTTGGGTCCAATAGGCCTTGTGCGCGTTGGGCGCAGCTACCCCATATGCTTGTCCGCCCCCGGATGTCCTCCCAGTCGCTCCCCAAACTGTCCAAAACGGATGTCCGGATGGGGTCGCGCGGTGGAGTTGGCCTAAGGCCACAACACATGCGGGCACAATGGATTTGTACTACACAAGCGACAAATCAGTCCTCCCCGTACACGTGGAGGAAAGGTCGAGAGCCGACTAGGCCTGGTCGGATTGTTTAGACACTTTCACGCCTTCAAGGCGGCTCATCAAATTGGGTTGGACTAGTTTGGAAATCAAAATTCTTCAAACATTTTTTTTGGCATCAAATTGAATGAAACTTCTTAAACTCTAGCTGCCTGCCACGTTGGATTCCGATAGCCATGTCTCCCCCAAAATCCCATGCAGCTCACATTTTCTTCACAGTCCTGCACTCCTTCTTTCTCGAGACAAACACTTCCCATGCCTTGCCGGCCACGGACGTCGTACTCCCCTGAGTCCGATCGCCGCCTAGGTACCCTCCACCCCTGCCACGCCGTCCATGACGAACATCTTACCGACACATGCCGAAGTGCATTTTTTATGTTCTCGTTGTTTACTTTGAAACAAACATGCTGGCTTCTGATAAGGAGTACTTCTACACCGACTTCATGCCTTCATATTCGTCGAATGATGATGAATATGAGGATGAAACGACGAAGATGAGGGCGGTTCTTGAAGAAACAAGTGTGCGGAGGAGCATGTTCCAACTTCAATGGTTCAACAAAGGGACATTCAATGGTGAATGGGCGTGGCAGACATCTGGACTCCGTAAAAGTAATAGCAATACTTGTCTAAATCAAGTGAAATTTGGTAGGTTAGGAGATGAGGTCAAAACATGGCTATGAGAATTATTGGGAATGTTTGGAGAAACATCCCTATGATGATTTTGGTCCACTTATACTCATATCCAAGTACCATATGAGTCTCTCTGAATTTTCCCAAATATTTTGTATACAAAAAAATTATTTTCCTTTATTTGCCATTTCTGGCCATTCCGGAAATAATTAAAAGGGGGGGGGGTTAAACTTTTCAAACATATTTTGTCTTGGAAAAAGTGGTCTTTATATATAGTAGACCCTAAATATGAATTTTTTAAGGAACATCTATTAATTAAAAATAAATACTTGTAGTTCAAACCATAGTTTTATGGTTTTAGGCAAGAAAATGACTTTAAAGTTTTTGGGGCCAAAATGATTTGTAAATAAAATACTTTTAGGTTCTAACCACTTGTGATGATCTTTGGGTGATGTTTGAGACAAGGTGTTGAAGGGAATTGGCCTAGGGATTTTCTATGGATTACGAGCACATGGAAATCAAACAATTCAAGCAATGCAAGAAAAACAAAATAAATGGAAATTGAATTAAAATATCATAAATATTCAAAAATTTCTTTATTGACTCAAGACAAGATCATAAAACTCAGGGTGTCACAGACCTTCCCCCCTAAGAAGAATCTCATCCATGAGACTCCCTAGCTAGACATTAAAGAAAGACGGAATTCAGATTTGAGATAGTCTTTGCGTTCCCACGTAGCTTCTTCAGTGTGGTTGTTCTAGTGAACCCTGAAATACTTGATGGTGCGTCTTCTCGTCCGTTGTTCGGCTTCGTAAAGAATGCGAATTGGGATTTCGCGATAAGTGAGATCTGGCTGAAGATTGATAGTGTGATGATCGATCTCCTTGTAGAGATCTGGCTTCTTGGGGACTTGAAGAAATATTTGAAGTTTAGAGACATGGAAGACATTGTGCACATATGCTAGTTCTGGAGGTATCTCAAGTTGGTAGGCAACTTCTCCCTGCCTTCTAGTGATCTTTAAGGGTCCGATATATCTTCGGGAAAGCTTTCCTTTGACATGGAAGCGTTGATTTCCTTTCAGCGGGGTGACCTTTAGGTAGGCGTGATCTCCGGTCTGGAAGATTATGGGGCAACGATAAGAATCGGTGTAGGTCTTTTGTCTTGATTGGGCGGTCATCAGACGTTCCCGAATCAGCTGCACTTGTTCTTTTGCTTAATGTCAGGCCCGAAAATGGCGCTCTCTTTGGGTTCCGACCAGTTGAGAAGGGTCCAACACTTCCATCCATATAAAGTTTCAAATGGTGCCATCTGGATACTAGACTGGTAAGTGTTATTTTAGGAAAATTCTGCCAAGGCAATCTCCCCATTTGGCTCCATAAGCTAAGACGCAAGCTCTTAGCATATCCTCGAGTATCTGATTACTCACTCTATTTGTTCACTGATCTATGGGTGAAAGGCGATGTTGAAGGATAACCTCCACTACTACAGGATGGTTCAAACGTGACAGTCGAATCAGAGACCCTTCAACGAAACTGTGTGCAATGCATCAATCATAAATGGTGATGTAATAAAACCGTCAAAAAAGATGCAAAACGTTTGCGATGGCGGCGACATCAAACATGGTTCATATTATATTTGCGTGTGTGATGAGTAGCAAATGGTTAATCCAGAAAACTGTTTGCGATGATGCAGAACAACAGAAACGGGTAGCCAGATGAGGGTGTGTGTGATATACGGCATACAGTTCACTAGGATGAATTGTGTGTGATTAGGCAACACCATGGAAACGGTTCAACTGAACAAGAAGTGTGTGATACGCGGCAAACAGGTCCGTAATCAGAAATGTGTGCGAAGGCCAATAATAACACAGACGATTGCTGCTAATAAGCCATGTGATTTGCTCTTTCTACAGAAGAATAACATGTATATATATATATAACTGAAATAAACATCCAATTACATAAGTGACTATACAGATCATTCGCACACACCTCAATAAACAATTGCATGCATTCTAAAGTAGGAGAAATGATCGTCTAGTCATCTACTTCTTGTGACGTGATGACCCACAAGTATAGGGGATCTATCGTAGTCCTTTCGATAAGTAAGAGTGTCGAACCCAACGAGGAGCAAAAGGAAATGATAAGCGGTTTTCAGCAAGGTATTCTCTGCAAGTACCGAAATAAGTGGTAACAGATAGTTTTGTGACAAGATAGATGGTAACGACCAACAAGTAACAAAAGTAAATAAAGTGCAGCAAGATGGCCCAATCCTTTTGTAGCAAAGGACAAGCCGGAACAAACTCTTATAATAGGAGAAGCGCTCCCGAGGACACATGGGAATATCGTCAAGCTAGTTTTCATCACGTTCATATGATTCACGTTCGGTACTTTGATAATTTGATATGTGGGTGGACCGGTGCTTGGGTGCTCTTCTTACTTGAACAAGCATCCCACTTATGATTAACCTCTATTGCAAGCATCCGCAACTACAACAAAAGTATTAAGGTAAACCTAAGCATAGCATGAGACATATGGATCCAAATCAGCCCCTTACGAAGCAACGCATAAACTAGGGTTTAAGCTTCTGTCACTCTAGCAACCCATCATCCACTTATTACTTCCCAATGCCTTCCTCTAGGCCCAAATAATGGTGAAGTGTTATGTAGTCGACGTTCACATAACACCACTAGAGGCTAGACAACATACATCTTATCAAAATATCAAACGAATACCAAATTCACATGACTACTAATAGCAAGACTTCTCCCTTGTCCTCAGGAACAAACGTAATTACTCACAAAGCATATTCATGTTCATAATCAGAGGGGTAATAATATGCATATAGGATATGAACATATGATCTTCCACTAATTAAACCAATTAGCATCAACTACAAGGAGTAATCAACACTACTAGCAACCTACTAGCACCAATCCCGGACTTTGAGACAAGAATTGGATACAAGAGATGAACTAGGGTTTGGAGATGAGATGGTGCTGGTGAAGATGTTGATGGAGATTGCCCTCTCCTGATGATAGGAGCGTTGGTGATGACGATGGTGATGATTTCCTCCTCCCGGAGGGAAGTATCCCCGGCAGAACAGCTCTGCCGGAGCTCTAGATTGGATCCGCCAAGGTTCCGCCTCGTGGCGGCGGAGTCTCATCCCGAAAAGTTTCTTTCTATTTTTTCACATCGAAAGACTTCATATAGAAGAAGATGGACGTCGGAGAGCCACCTGGGGGCCCACGAGGTAGGGGGGCGCGCCCTAGGGGGCCCCCCCACCCTCGTGAGTAGGGTGTGGGCCCCCTGACCTTCATCTTTGGCGAGGATTTTTCTTTATTTATTTTAAGATGTTCCGTGGAGTTTCAGGACTTTTGGAGTTGCGCAGAATAGGTCTCTAATATTTGCTCCTTTTCCAGCCCAGAATTCCAGCTGCCGGCATTCTCCCTCCTTATGTAAACCTTGTAAAATAAGAGAGAATAGCCATAAGTATTGTGACATAAAGTGAAATAATAGTCCATAATGCAATAAATATCGATATAAAAGCATGATGCAAAATGGACGTATCAACTCCCCCAAGCTTAGACCTCGCTTGTCCTCAAGCGAAAAGCCGATAACAATAAATATGTCCTCATGTTTAGAGGTAGAGGCGTCGATAAAAATAAAAATATGGACATGAAGGCATGATGATTATTCTCATAACAGCAATATATATAGATTTTGTCTTATGATTACTTATGTTCAAGTTATGATCTATTCACAATGCAAAAGTATAAATCATAAACCTTATTGGGCTCCGTCAAACTATAATCTCAGTCATTGAAGCAATTGCAATTTATCATAACATCGGAAAGAGTCTATGTCAGAGCTAAAAAGCAAGTCCACATACTCAACTATCATTTAGTCCTCCATAATTGCTAACACTCACGCAATACTTGTGGTTACGGAGTTTTGATCGGACACAGAGAAAGATAGGGGCTTATAGTTTTGCCCCACAACCTTTTACCTCAAGGGTAATGTCAACAATAATGATTCATGCTCCCCTACATCCAATTAGATATATATATCATGTTCTTTCCAACATGCTGAGCTTGCCAAAGGATAAAATGAAAAAGAAAAAAGTGAAGATCACCATGACTCTTGCATAAGGTAGAAGATAATATAAAGGATAGGCCCTTCGCAGAGGGAAGCAGAGGTTGCCATGCGCTTTTATGGTTGGATGCACAAAATCTCAATGCGAAAGAACGTCACTTTATATTGCCCCTTGTGATATGAACCTTTATTATGCGGTCCGTCGCTTTTATTACTTCCACATCACAAGATAGTATAAAGCTTATTTCTCCCACACCAATCAATCATACATATTTAGAGCAATTTTTATTGCTTTGCCCGATGACAACTTACTTGAAGGATCTTACTCAATCCATAGGTAGATATGGTGGACTCTCATGGCAAAACTGGTTTAAGGGTATTTGGAAGCACAAGTAGTATTTCTACTTGGTGCTGAGAATTTGGCTAGCATGAGGGGGAAAGGCAAGCTCAATAAGTTAGAGGATCCATGACAACATACTTTATTTGGATATAAGAAAGACATAACTCATTACGTTGTCTTCCTTGTCCAACATCAACTCTTTTAGCATCTCATATTTTAATGAGTGCTCCCAATCATAAAAGATGTCAATGATAATATATCTATATGTGAAAACCTCTCTTTCCTTATTACTTCCTATTAATTGCAACAATGACCAAAGCTATGTCTGCCAACTCCCAACAACTTTTAATCAGCATACTCTTTCTATGTGAAGTCATTACTCTCAATAAGATCAATATGAACTTTTTGTTTCTTTTTATTCTTTTCTTCTTTCTTTTATTCACCCAAGATCATGGCAAAATTATCAAGCCCTTGACTCAACACTAATCTTTATTATATAGCTCACGGACTCGATTACATAGAGAGATCATAAAGCAAACTCAAAACTAGATCATGCCATAAACTTTATTCTACTAGATCAAGATACTACTAATAGGATCGAACTAAGAAAAACGGTAAAGATAGGAGTTGTGATTGTGATACGATACTGGGGCACCTCCCCCAAGCTTGGCAGTTGCCAAGGGGAGTGCCCATACCCATGTGATTATATCTCCTTGGTTGGTGAAGAAGGTGGTGGTGATGTTGGCTTAATTGATGGCTTAGGCTTCTCCCTTAATTTGCGCTTGAGGACGGCATTTTGATCCCTCAAATCATCAATCTCCCACTCCAGGGTTTCTTTACCCTATCAGGGAGACTTGACTTTTTGAACTCCACGTGCATGTCCCCAGGTTGAGGTAATGGTGCTTCATCTTCATCTGAGCTCGTCTCCTCCTTCCCCTTGGGTTCATAGTCCTCTTCTTCCTCCATGGTCCATCCATCATGTTCCACATCTCCATAGACCTTTGGATTTGCTAAGTAATCATCCACATAGCTTTCTCCTTCCGAATCCTGGGAAGACATGTTGATTTAATCTGCAACGGGACAGCTCGAAACGAAAACAGAGGATATTTGCGTGATACGGGAGTCAAAACCTTCGGGAGATTATATAATGAATTTTTACCGACCAAAATACGCATCGTGCAAGACAACGGAGTCTAGAAGGCACACGAGGTGCTCACGAGGTAGGGGGGCGCGCCCAGGGGGGTAGGGCGCGCCCACCACCCTCGTGGGGCCCTCGTGTCCTTCCTGGACTGCTCCTTATTTTTCTATTTTTCTAAATATTCCAAAACAGAGAAATATTGCCTTAAAAATTGTTTTGGAGTCGAGTTACTTACCGTACCACATACCTATTCCTTTTCGGAGTCTGAAAAGCTCCGGAAAGTGTCCCTTATGTATTCCTTCGGGGTTACGGTTTCGATAATATTGGTTTCAACATTTATGGGATTACCTGAGATATAATGTTTAATTCTTTGACCTTTACCACCTTCGGATTTGTGCCCTCGAAGTAGTTGATCTTTATGGCACCGGAACGATAGACCTCTTCGGTAACATAGGGGCCTTCCCATTTAGAGAGAAGTTTTCCTGCAAAAAATCTTAAACGAGAGTTGTATAGCATTACATAATCACCTACATTAAACTCACACTCTTGTATCCTTTTGTCATGCCATCTTTTAACTTTTTCTTTAAACAACTTGGCATTTTCATAAGCTTGGGTTCTCCATTCATCAAGTGAGCTAATATCAAATAACCTCTTCTCACCGGCAAGTTTAAAATCATAGTTGAGCTCTTTAATAGCCCAATATGCCTTATGTTCTAGTTCGAGAGGTAAGTGACATGCTTTTCCATAAACCATTTTGTACGGAGACATACCCATAGGATTTTTATATGCAGTTCTATAAGCCCATAATGCATCATCAAGTTTCTTAGACCAATTCTTCCTAGACCTATTAACAGTCTTTTGCAAAATTAATTTGAGCACTCTATTGCTCAACTCTACTTGACCACTAGACTGAGGGTGATAAGGAGATGCAATTCTATGATTAACATCATACTTAGCAAGCATTTTACGGAAAGCACCATGAATAAAGTGTGAACCACCATCACTCATTAAATATCTAGGGACTCCAAACCTCGGAAAAATAACTTCCTTAAGCATTTTAATAGAGGTGTTATGATCAGCACTACTAGTTGGAATAGCTTCTACCCACTTAGTAACGTAATCAACAACAACTAAAATAGGAGTATATCCATTAGAGGCAGGAAAAGGTCCCATATAGTATAAGCCCCAAACATCAAACAGTTCGATAACAAGTGAATAATTCATAGGCATTTCTTGACGTCTACTAATATTACCAATTCTTTGACATTCATCACAAGACAAGACAAACTTACGGGCATCCTTGAAGAGAGTAGGCCAATAAAAACCAGATTGCCATACCTTATGTGCAGTTCTATCTCCAGCGTGGCGTCCTCCATAAGCCTCGGAATGACACTTGCATAGGATCTGTTCCTGTTCATGCTCAGGTACACAACATCTAATTACACCATCTACTCCTTTATAAAGATGTGGGCCATCCCAAAAGTAATGTCTCAAGTCATAGTAAAACTTTTTCTTTTGCTGGTATGTGAAGCTAGGTGGTATAAACTTAGCAACAATATAATTAGCATAATCAGCATACCATGGAGTACTACGAGAAGTACTTATAACATTTAATTGTTCATCAGGAAAGCTATCATTAATAGGTAGTGGGTCAGCAAGAATATTTTCTAACCTAGACAAGTTGTCTGCAACGGGGTTCTCAGCTCCCTTTCTATCAACAATATGCAAATCAAATTCTTGTAGCAAGAGAACCCATCTAATAAGTCTAGGTTTAGCATCTTTCTTTTCCATAAGGTATTTAATAGCAGCATGATCAGTTTGAATAGTTACTTTAGAATCAAAAATATAAGGTCTAAACTTATCACAAGCAAATACAACTGCTAAAAGCTCTTTTTCAGTAGTAGCATAATTTCTTTGAGCATTGTCTAGAGTCTTACTAGCATAATGAATAACATTTAATTTCTTATCAACTCTTTGCCCTAGAACAACACCTACAGCATAATCACTAGCATCACACATAATTTCAAAGGGTAAATTCCAATCAGGTGGCTGAACAACAGGTGCAGAGACTAATGCTTTCTTAAGTGTTTCAAATGCTTCTACACAATCATCATCAAAGACAAATGGTATATCTTTTTGCAATAAATTAGTGAGAGGCCGAGAAATTTTTGAGAAGTCCTTAATGAACCTCCTGTAAAATCCGGTGTGACCAAGGAAACTTCTTATACCTTTGATGTCCTTGGGACATGGCATCTTTTCAATCGCATCGACCTTGGCTTTATCAACTTCAATACCTCTTTCAGAAACTTTATGCCCCAAGACAATACCTTCATTAACCATAAAATGGCACTTTTCCCAATTCAAGACAAGATTAGTTTCTTCACATCTCTGCAAAACTCGATCAAGATTGCTCAAGCAATCATCAAAAGAAGAACCGTAGATGGAAAAGTCGTCCATGAAAACCTCACAAATCTTTTCACAAAAGTCAGAGAATATAGCCATCATGCATCTTTGAAAGGTAGCAGGTGCATTACATAGACCAAAAGGCATACGTCTATAAGCAAAAGTACCAAAAGGGCATGTAAAAGTAGTCTTTGATTGATCTCTAGCCGACACAGGTATTTGAGAGAAACCAGAATAACCATCTAGAAAGCAATAGTGTGTATGTTTGCATAATCTTTCTAGCATTTGATCAATAAAAGGTAAGGGGTAATGATCTTTCTTGGTAGCTTTATTTAATTTGCGGAAATCAATTACCATCCTATAACCTGTGATAATTCTTTGTGGAATCAATTCATCTTTATCATTAGGAACAATAGTAATACCTCCCTTCTTAGGGACACAATGGACATGACTTACCCACTCACTATCAGCAACGGGATAGATTATACCTGCCTCCAGAAGCTTTAGTATTTCTTTTCTTACCACTTCTTTCATTTTAGGATTCAGACGTCGTTGAGGATCACGAACTGGTTTGGCATCTGCCTCCAAATTTATTTTATGTTGACATAGAGTGGGACTAATGCCCTTAAGATCATCAAGAGTATATCCAATAGCAGCACGATGCTTCTTCAAAGTTTTCAATAATCTTTCTTCTTCATGCTCTGAAAGGTTAGCACTAATAATAACAGGATATATCTTCTTTTCATCAAGATAAGCATATTTAAGATTATCAGGCAACGGTTTAAGCTCAAACACGGGATCACCCTTGGGTGGAGGAGGATCCCCTAAAATTTCAACAGGCAAATTGTGATGCAGAATAGGTTCCTGTTTAAAGAATACTTCATCTATTTCCCTTCTTTCATTCATGAACATATCATTCTCATGGTCTAGCAAATAGTGTTCTAAAGGATCACTAGGAGGTACGGCAATAGAAGCAAGACCAATAATTTCATCCTTACTAGGTAATTCTTCCTCACGATGTTGTTTACTAAATTTAGAGAAATTAAACTCATGAACCATATCATCAAAGCCAACAGTAACAACATTCTTTTTGCAATCTATGGTAGCGTTAACAGTATTTAAGAAGGGTCTACCAAATATAATGGGACAAAAGCTATCTTGCGGAGAAGTAAGAACAAGAAAATCAGCAGGATATTTAGTTTTCCCACACAAGACTTCAACATCTCTAACAATTCCAATTGGTGAAATAGTATCTCTATTGGCAAGTTTAATTGTGACATCAATACCCTCTAACTCAGCAGGTGCAATTTCATTTTTAATTTCTTTGTATAAAGTATGCGGTATAACACTAGCACTAGCACCCATATCACATAAGCCATGATAACAATGATCCTCCTATTTTAACAGAAATAACAGACACGCCTACCACAGGTCTATGTTTATCTTTATCACATGGTTTAGCAATTCTAGCGGTTTCACCTTCGAACTGAATAACATGCCCATCAATATTATCAGACAAGAGATCTTTAACAATAGCAATATTAGGTTCTACTTTAACTTTCTCAAGAAGTGTATAAGTTCTAATATTGCTTTTACGAACAACAGTTGAAGCTTTAGCATGATCCTTTATTCTAACAGGGAAAGGTGGTTTCTCAACATAAGAAGTAGGAACAATAGGATCATTATAAGTGACAGTCTTTTCTTCAACTTTAATAGGTGCAGCTACTTTTACTTCTATGGGAGGATGATATTTAAACCACTTCTCCTTAGGGAGATCAACATAAGTAGCAAAAGATTCACAGAAAGAAGCTACTATCTCAGAGTCAAGTCCATATTTAGTGCTAAACTTACGAAAAATATCGGTGTCCATAAAAGATTTAACACAATCAAACTTAGGTGTCATACCTGACTCCTTACCTTCGTCGAGGTCCCAATCTTCAGAGTTGCGTTTAATTCTATCCAATAAATTCCATCTAAATTTAATAGTCTTCATCATAAAAGAGCTAGCACAAGAAGTATCGAGCATGGTTTGATTATTATGAGAAAGCCGAGCATAAAAACTTTGCATAATTATTTCTCTCGAGAGCTCATGATTGGGGCATGAATATAACATTGATTTAAGCCTCCCCCAAGCTTGAGCGATGCTTTCTCCTTCACGAGGCCAGAAATTATATATATAATTGCGATCACGATGAACAAGATGCATAGGGTAATACTTTTGATGAAATTCTAACTTCAATCTTTTATAGTCCCATGATCTCATATCATCACATAGCCTATACCATATCAATGCGTCTCCCTTCAAAGATAAAGGGAAGACCTTCTTCTTAGCAACATCATCGGGTATTCCTGCAAGCTTAAATAATCCACAAACTTCATCCACATATATTAAGTGCTCATCAGGATGCTTTGTTCATCTCCTGTAAAAGGGTTAGCTAGCAGTTTTTCCATCATACCCGAAGGAAATTCAAAAGGAGTTTCATTTTCAATAGGTTCAGTAGGTTGAGGAGCAACTCTTTGCTCTACTGGACGGGGTGAAGATACCCCGAACAAGCCCCTTAGAGAATTACTTTCCATCGTAACAAGTGACAGTAAATTTCAGCACACTATATAAATTTTTCCTTACCAAATTCCACCTACCAAAGGCGCTACACTCCCCGGCAACGGCGCCAGAAAAGAGTCTTGATGACCCACAAGTATAGGGGATCTATCATAGTCCTTTTGATAAGTAAGAGTGTCGAACCCAACGAGGAGCAGAAGGAAATGATAAGCGGTTTTTAGCAAGGTATTCTCTGCAAGTACCGAAATAAGTGGTAACAGATAGTTTTGTGACAAGATAGATGGTAACGACCAATAAGTAACAAAAGTAAATAAAGTGCAGCAAGATGGCTCAATCCTTTTGTAGCAAAGGACAAGCCAGAACAAACTCTTATAATAGGAGAAGCGCTCCCGAGGACACATGGGAATATCGTCAAGCTAGTTTTCATCACGTTCATATGATTCACGTTCGGTACTTTGATAATTTGATATGTGGGTGTACCAGTGCTTGGGTGCTCTTCTTACTTGAACAAGCATCCCACTTATGATTAACCTCTATTGCAAGCATCCACAACTACAACAAAAGTATTAAGGTAAACCTAACCATAGCATGAAACATATGGATCTAAATCAGCCCCTTACGAAGAAACGCATAAACTAGGGTTTAAGCTTCTGTCACTCTAGCAACCCATCATCTACTTATTACTTCCCAATGCCTTCCTCTAGGCCCAAATAATGGTGAAGTGTTATGTAGTCGACGTTCACATAACACCACTAGAGGCTAGACAACATTACATCTTATCAAAATATCAAACGAATACCAAATTCACATGACTACTAATAGCAAGACTTCTCCCTTGTCCTCAGGAACAAACGTAATTACTCACAAAGCATATTCATGTTCATAATCAGAGGGGTAATAATATGCATATAGGATCTGAACATATGATCTTCCACCAATTAAACCAATTAGCATCAACTACAAGGAGTAATCAACACTACTAGCAACCTACTAGCACCAATCCCGGACTTTGAGACAAGAATTGGATACAAGAGATGAACTAGGGTTTGGAGATGAGATGGTGCTGGTGAAGATGTTGATGGAGATTGCCCTCTCCCGATGAGAGGAGCGTTGGTGATGACGATGGTGATGATTTCCCCCTCCCGGAGGGAAGTATCCCTGGCAGAACAGCTCTGCCGGAGCTCTAGATTGGATCCGCCAAGGTTCCGCCTCGTGGCGGCGGAGTCTCGTCCCGAAAAGTTCCTTTCTACTTTTTCTCATTGAAAGACTTCATATAGGAGAAGATGGACGTCGGAGAGCCACCAGGGGGCCCACGAGGTAGGGGGGCGCGCCCTAGGGGGGGGGGCGCCCCCCACCCTCGTGAGTAGGGTGTGGGCCCCCTGACCTTCATCTTTGGCAAGGATTTTTCTTTATTTATTTTAAGATGTTCCGTGGAGTTTCAGAACTTTTGGAGTTGCACAGAATAGGTCTCTAATATTTGCCCCTTTTCCAGCCCAGAATTCCAGCTGCCGGCATTCTCCCTCCTTATGTAAACCTTGTAAAATAAGAGAGAATAGCCATAAGTATTGTGACATAAAGTGAAATAATAGTCCATAATGCAATAGAATCGATATAAAAGCATGATGCAAAATGGACGTATCATGACGCTCCCGCCAGTGCTCTGTGGCTCGATCCCTCGTATGGGGCAGGAAGAAGACACTTCCTCATGTCAACGATCCGCATGTACATTGATGACCCACAAGTATAGGGGATCTATCGTAGTCCTTTCGATAAGTAAGAGTGTCGAACCCAACGAGGAGCAGCAGGAAATGATAAGCGGTTTTCAGCAAGGTATTCTCTGCAAGCACTGAAATAATAGGTAACAGATAGTTTTGTGAGAGGATAATTTGTAACGAGCAACAAGTAACAAAAGTAAATAAAGTGCAGCAAGATGTCCCAATCATTTTTGTAGCAAAGGACAAGCCTGGACAAACTCTTATATGATGTAAAGCGCTCCCGAGGACACATGGGAATATCGTCAAGCTAGTTTTCATCACGATCATATGATTCGCGTTCGGTACTTTGATAATTTGGCATGTGGGTGGATCGGTGCTTGGGTGCTGCCCTTACTTGGACAAGCATCCCACTTATGATTAACCTCTATTTCAAGCATCCGCAACTACAACAAAAGTATTAAGGTAAACCTAACCATAGCATGAGACATATGGATCCAAATCAGCCCCTTACGAAGCAACTCATAAACTAGGGTTTAAGCTTCTGTCACTCTAGCAACCCATCATCTACTTATTACTTCCCAATGCCTTCCTCTAGGCCCAAATAATGGTGAAGTGTTATGTAGTCGATGTTCACATAACAACACTAGAGGAGAGACAACATACATCTCATCAAAATATCGAACGAATACCAAATTCACATGACTACTAATAGCAAGACTTCTCCCATGTCCTCAGGAACAAACGTAACTACTCACAAAGCATATTCATGTTCATAATCAGAGGGGTATTAATATGCATATAGGATTTGAACATATGATCTTCCACCAAATAAACCAACTAGCATCAACTACAAGGAGTAATTAACACTACTAGCAACCCACATGTACCAATCCCGGACTTGGAGTCAAGAATTGGATACAAGAGATGAACTAGGGTTTTGAGAGGAGATGGTAATGGTGAAGATGTTGATGGAGATTGCCCTATCCCGATGAGAGGAGCGTTGGTGATGACGATGGCAATGATTTCCCCCTCCCGGAGGGAAGTTTCCCCGGCAGAACAGCTCCGCCAGAGCCCTAGATTGGTTCCGCCTCGTGGCGGCGGAGTCTTGTCCGGGAAGATGGCTTATGATTTTTTCCTCATCGAAAGACTCCATATAGCAGAAGATGGCCATCGGAGGGCCACCAGGGGGCCCATGAGGTAGGGGGGAGTGCCCAGGGGGGTAGGGCGCGCCCCCACCCTCGTGGGCAGGGTGTGACCCCCCTGGTGAACTTCTTGCGCTCAGTATTTTTTATATATTCTGAAATTGACTTCCGTGAAGTTTCAGGACTTTTGGAGCTGTGCAGAATAGGTCTCTAATATTTGCTCCTTTTCCAGCCCAGAATCCCAGCTGCCGGCATTCTCCCTCTTTATGTAAACCTTGAAAAATAAGAGAGAATAGGCATAAGTATTGTGACATAATGTGTAATAATAGCCCATAATGCAATAAATATTGATATAAAAGCATGATGCAAAATGGACGTATCAACTCCCCCAAGCTTCGACCTCGCTTGTCCTCAAGCGGAAGCCGAAATCAAAAAATATGTCCACATGTTTAGAGATAGAGGTGTCGATAACAATAAAATACGGACATGAGGGCATCATGATCATTCTTAGAACAACAACTTATATAATTGTTGCCATATGATCTCTTATGCTAGAGTAATAATTCAATCACAATTTCAAGTATAAGTCATAAACGTCATTGACAACTAACAAACTATAATCTCAGTCATTGGAGCAATTGGAATTTATCATAACATAGGAAAGAGTCAACATAAGAGCTTTTCAGCAAGTACACATACTCAATTATCATGTAGTCTTTCACAATTGCTAACACTCACGCAATACTTATGGGTATGGAGTTTTAATCGGACACAGAGAAAGACAGGGGCTTATAGTTTTGCCTCCCAATGTTTTACCTCAAGGGTAATGTCAACAATAATAGTTCATGAAAACTCACATCCAATTAGCCATATATACCAAGATCTTTCCAACATGTTGTGCTTGCCAAAAGATAAAATGTAAAAAGGAAGGGTGAAGATCACCATGACTCTTATGCAAGGTAGGAGATAAAAGTAAAAGATATGCCCTTCGCAGAGGGAAGCAGAGGTTGTCATGCGCTTTTATGGTTGGATGCACAAAAATCTTAATGCGAAAGAACGTCACTTTGTATTGCCACTTGTGATATGGACCTTTATTATGCAGTCCGTCGCTTTTATGTCTTCCATATCACACGATCGTATAAAGTTTATTTTCTCCCACACTAATAAGTCATACATATTTAGAGAGCAATTTTTATTGCTTGCACCGATGACAACTTACTTGAAGGATCTTATTCAATCCATAGGTAGGTATGGTGGACTCCCATGGCAAAACTGATTTAAGGGTGTTTGGAAGCACAAGTAGTATCTTTACTTGGTGCAAAGAATTTGGCTAGAATGAGGTGGAAAAGCAAGCTCAATCATGTTGGATGATCCAAGACAATATAATTTATCTCAGATGCAAGAAAACATAACCCATTACGTTGTCTTCCTTGTCCAACGTCAACTCTTTAGCATGTCATATTTTAATGAGTGCTCACAATCATAAAAGATGTCCAAGATAGTATATTTATATGTGAAGACCTCTCTTTATTATTACTTCCTATTAATTGCAACGATGACCAAAACTATGTTTGTCAACTCTCAACAACTTTTATTCATCATACTCTTTTCTATGTGAGCTCATTACTCTCCATAAGATCCATATGATCTCTTTGTTTCTTTTTATTTCTTTCTCTTTTCTTTTATTCACTTAAGATCATGGAAAAACAATCAAGCCCTTGACTCAACACTAATCTTTATTATATATAGCTCACAGACTCAATTACATAGAAGGATCATAAAGCAAAACTCACAATTGGATCATACTAAAGACTTTTATTATACTAGATCAAGATATTATCAAAAGGATCGAACTAAGAAAAGCGGTAAAGATAAAAGTGATGGTGACACGATACCGGGGCACTCCCCCAAGCTTGGAAGTTGCCAAGGGGAGTGCCCATACCCATGTGATTATATCTCTTTTGTCGGTGAAGAAGTTGATGGTTTTGTTGATGGCGTAGGCTTCTTCCTTAATTTACGCTTGAGGACAGAATTTTAGTCCCTTAGGTCATTAATCTCCTACTCGAGGCTCAGTATCTTTTTGCATAGTTCCTGCTTGTTTTCCTGCAAGAGGCGAAAAGGGATAAACTCGATCTTATGTTTCTTTACTCTTCCGGGAGGCTTGACTTTTTGAACTCCACATGCATGTCCCCAGGTTGAGGTAATGGGACTTCGTCTTCTGAGCTCGTATGCTCCCTTCCCTTGGGTTCATAGTCCTCTTCTTCTTCCGTAGTCCAACCACAATGCTCCACATCCCCATAGACCTTAGGATCTGCAAGGTAATCAACCACATAGCTTTCTCCTTCCGAATCCTGGGACGACATGTTGTTCTAATTTGCAGTAGGACAGCTCGAAACAAAGACAAGAGATTTTTGCGTGATACGGTGGTCAAAACCTCCGGGAGATTATATAATGAATTTTTACCGACCAAAATACGTGATGTGTAAGAAAACGGAGTCCGAAGAGCACACGAGGTGCCCATGAGGCAGGGGCGCGCCCTCCACCATCGTGGAGCCCTCGTGTCCTTCCCGGGCTGCTTCTTATTTTTCTATTTTTCTAAATATTCCAAAACAGAGAAATATTGCCATTAGAACTGTTTTGGAGTCGGTTTACTTACCGTACCACATACCTATTCCTTTTCGGAGTCTGAAACGTTCTGGAAAGTGTCCCTTATGTATTCCTCCGGGGTTACGGTTTCAATAACATTGGTTTCAACATTTATAGGATTACCTGAGATATAATGTTTAATTCTTTGACCATTCACCACCTTCGGATTTGTGCCTTCGAAGTTGTTGATTTTTTTGGCACCGGACCGATAGACCTCCTCGACAACGTAAGGACCTTCCCATTTAGAGAGAAGTTTTCCTGCAAAAAATCTTAAACGAGAGTTGTATAATAATACATAATCACCTACATTAAACTCACGCTTTTGTATTCTTTTGTCATGCCATATTTTAAGTTTTTCTTTAAATAATTTGGCATTTTCGTAGGCTTGGGTTCTCCATTCATCAAGTGAGCTAATATCAAATAACCTTTTCTCACCGGCAAGTTTGAAATCATAATTGACCTCTTTAATAGCCCAATAAGCCTTATGTTCTAGTTCGAGAGGTAAGTGACATGCTTTTGCATAAACCATTTTATACAGAGACATACCCATAGGATTTTTATATGCAGTTCTATAGGCCCATAATGCATCATCAAGTTTCTTGGACCAATTCTTTCTAGATCTATTAACAGTATTTTGCAAAATTAATTTGAGTTCTCTATTACTCAATTCTACTTGACCACTAGATTGTGGGTGATAAGGAGATGCAATTCTATGATTAACATCATATTTAGCAAGCATTTTACGGAAAGCACCATGAATAAAATGTGAACCACCATCAGTCATTAAATATCTAGGGACTCCAAACCTTGGAGAAATAACTTCTTTAAGCATCTTAATAGAGGTGTTATGATCAGCACTACTAGTTGGAATAGCTTCTACCCACTTAGTAACGTAATTAACAACAACTAAAATATGTGTATATCCATTAGAGGCAGGAAAAGGTCCCATATAGTCAAAGCCCCAAACATCAAATGGTTCAATAACGAGTGAATAATTCATAGGCATTTCTTGACGTCTACTAATATTACCAATTCTTTGACATTCATCACAAGATAAGACAAACTTACGGGCATCCTTGAAGAGAGTAGGCCAATAAAAATCGGATTGCAATACCTTGTGTGCAGTTCTATCTCCAGCATGGTGTCCTCCATAAGCCTCGGAGTGACACTTGCGTAGGATCTGTTCCTGTTCATGCTCAGGTACACAACGTCTAATAACACCATCTACTCCTTCTTTATAAAGATGTGGGTCATCCCAAAAGTAATGTCTCAAATCATAGAAGAACTTTTTCTTTTGCTGGTATGTGAAACTAGGTGGTATAAATTTAGCAACAATATAATTAGCATAATCAGCATACCATGGAGCAGTGTGAGAAGCATTTATGACATTTAATTGTTCGTCAGGAAAGCTATCATCAATAGGTAGTGGGTC
This sequence comes from Triticum urartu, assembly GCF_003073215.2. Taxonomy (NCBI): domain Eukaryota; kingdom Viridiplantae; phylum Streptophyta; class Magnoliopsida; order Poales; family Poaceae; genus Triticum; species Triticum urartu. Next base: position 212,929,711 of record NC_053027.1, read on the forward strand.
ATCAAGCACATTTTCTAACCTAGACAAGTTGTCTGCAACGGGGTTCTCAGCTCCTTTTCTATCAATAATATGCAAATCAAATTCTTGTAGCAAGAGAACCCATCTAATAAGTCTAGGTTTAGCATCTTTCTTCTCCATAAGATATTTAATAGCAGCATGATCCATGTGAATAGTTACTTTAGAATCAACAATATAAGGTCTGAACTTATCACAAGCAAATACAACTGCTAAGAATTCTTTTTCAGTAGTAGCATAATTTCTTTGAGCATTGTCTAGAGTTTTACTAGCATATTGAATAACATTTAATTTATTATCAACTCTTTGCCCTAGAACATCACCTATAGCATAATCACTAGCATCGCACATAATTTCAAAGGGTAAATTCCAATCAGGTGGTTGAACAATAGGTGCAGAGATCAATGCTTTCTTAAGTATTTCAAATGCTTCTACACAATCATCATCAAAAACAAATGGTATATCTTTTTGTAATAAATTAGTCAGAGGCCGAGAAATTTTTGAGAAGTCCTTAATGAACCTCCTATAAAAACCGGCATGACCAAGGAAACTTCTAATACCTTTGATGTCCTTGGGACATGGCATCTTTTCAATAGCATCAACCTTGGCTTTATCAACTTCAATACCTCTTCCAGAAACTTTATGCCCCAAGACAATACCTTCATTAACCATAAAGTGGCACTTTTCCCAATTCAAGACAAGATTAGTTTCTTCACATCTCTGCAAAACTCGATCAAGGTTGCTTAAGCAATCATCAAAAGAGGATCCATAAATAGAAAAAATCGTCCATGAAAACCTCACAAATCTTTTCACAAAAGTCAGAGAATATAGCCATCATGCATCTTTGAAAGGTAGCTGGTGCATTACATAAACCAAAAGGCATACATCTATAAGCAAAAGTACCAAAAGGGCAAGTAAAAGTAGTCTCTGATTGATCATTGGCTGACACGGGTATTTGAGAGAAACCAAAATAACCATCTAGAAAGCAAAAATGTGTATGTTTGGATAATCTTTCTAGCATTTGATCGATAAAAGGTAAGGGGTAATGATCTTTTTAGTAGCTTTATTTAATTTGTGGAAATCAATTACCATCCTATATCCTGCAATAATTCTTTGCGGAATCAATTCATCTTTATCATTAGGAATGACAGTAATACCTCCCTTCTTAGGGACACAATGGACATGACTTACCCACTGACTATCAGCAATGGGATAAATTATACTTGCCTCAAGAAGCTTTATTATTTCCTTTCTTACCACTTCCTTCATCTTAGGATTCAGCCGTCGTTGATGATCACGAACTGGTTTGGCATCTTCCTCCAAATTTATTTTGTGTTGACACAGAGTGGGACTAATGCCCTTAAGATCATCAAGAGTATATCCAATAGCAGCACAGTGCTTCTTCAGAGTTTTCAATAATCTCTCTTCTTATGCTCTGAAAGGTTAGCACTAATAATAACAGGATATATCTTTTTCTCATCAAGATAAGCATATTTAAGAGTATTAGGTAACGGTTTAAGCTCAAACACGGGATCACCCTTGGGTGGAGGAGGATCCCCTAGGATTTCAACAGGCAAATTGTGTTCAGGATGGGTTCCTGTTTAAAGAATACTTCATCTATTTCCCTTCTTTCATTCATAAACATATCATTTTCATGGTCTAGCAAATATTGTTCTAAAGGATCACTAGGAGGCACGACAATAGAAGCAAGACCAATAATTTCATCTTTACTAGGCAATTCCTCTTCACGGTGTTGTCTACGAAATTTAGAGAAATTAAATTCATGAGACATATCATATAAAACAATAGTAACAACATCCTTTTTGCAATCTATCTTAGCATTAACTGTGTTCAAGAAGGGTCTACCAAATATAATGGGACAAAAGCTATCTTGTGGGGAACCAAGAACAAGAAAATCAGCAGGATATTTAGTTTTCCCACACAAGACTTCAACATCTCTAACAATTCCCATTGGTGAAATAGTATCTCTATTGGCAATTTTAATTGTGACACCAATATCTTCTAACTCAACAGGTGCAATATCATGCATAATTTCTCTATATAGGTCAATAGGTATTGCACTAGCACTGGCACCCATATCACATAAGCCATGATAACAATGATCTCCTATTTTAATAGAAATAACAGGCATGCCTACCACAGGTCTAGGTTTATCTTTAGAACAAGGTTTAGCAATTCTAGCAGTTTCGTCATAGAAATAAATGACATGCCCATCAATATTATCAGACAAGAGATCTTTAACAATAGCAATATTAGGTTCAACTTTAACTTGCTCAGGAGGTGTATAGGTTCTAATATTGCTTTTACGAACCACAGTTGAAGCTTTAGCATGATCCTTTATCCTAACAAGGAAAGGTGGTTTCTCAACATAAGAAGTAGGAACAATAGGATCATTATAAGTGATAGTCTTTTCTTCAACTTTAATGGGTGCAACTACTTTTACTTCTATGGGAGGATGATATTTAAACCACTTCTCCCTAGGGAGATCAACATGAGTAGCAAAAGATTCACAGAAAGAAGCTACTATCTCATAGTCAAGTCCATATTTAGGGCTAAATTTACGGAAAACATTGGTATCCATAAAAGATTTAACACAATCAAACTTAGGTGTCATGCCTGACTCCTTACCTTTGTCGAGGTCCCAATCTTCAAAGTTGCGTTTAATTCTTTCCAATAAATCCCATTTGAATTCAATAGTCTTCGTCATAAAAGAGACAGCACAAGAAGTATCGAGCATGGTGCGATTGTTATCAGAAAGCCGAGCATATAAATTTTAAATAATCATTTCTCTTGAGAGCTCATGATTGGGGCATGAATATAACATTGATTTAAGCCTCCCCCAAGCTTGAGCGATGCTTTCTCCTTCGTGAGGCCAAAAATTATATATATAATTGCGATCACGATGAACAAGATGCATAGGATAGAACTTCTCATGAAATTCCAATTTCAATCGTTTGTAGTTCTATGACCCCATATCATCACATAGCCTATACCATGTCGATGCATCTCCCTTCAAAGATAAAGGGAAGACCTTCTTCTTAATAACATCTCCAGGCACACCTGCAAGCTTAAATAATCCACAAACTTCATCCACATATATTAGGTGCTCATCAGGATGCTTTGTTCCATCTCCTGCAAAAGGATTAGCTAGCAGTTTTTCTAACATACCAGAAAGGAATTTCGAAGCACACATTTTCATTTTTAGTAGGTTCAGTAGGTTGAGTAGGTTGAGGAGCAAATCTTTGCTCTACTGGTCGGGGTGAAGATACCCCGAACAAGCCCCTCGGAGGATTACTTTCCATAGTAACAAGTGACAGTAAATTTCAGCACACTATATAAATTTTTCCTTACCAAATTCCACCTACCAAAGGCGCTTCACTCCCCGGCAACGGCGCCAGAAAAGAGTCTTGATGACCCACAAGTATAGGGGATCTATCATAGTTCTTTCGATAAGTAAGAGTGTCGAACCCAACGAGGAGCAGAAGGAAATGATAAGCGGTTTTCAGCAAAGTATTCTCTGCAAGCACTGAAATAATAGGTAACAGATAGTTTTGTGATAGGATAATTTGTAACGAGCAACAAGTAACAAAAGTAAATAAAGTGCAGCAAGATGGCACAATCCTTTTTGTAGCAAAGGACAAGCCTGGACAAACTCTTATATGATGTAAAGCGCTCCCGAGGACACATGGGAATATCGTCAAGCTAGTTTTCATCACGATCATATGATTCGCGTTCGGTACTTTGATAATTTGGTATGTGGGTGGACCAGTGCTTGGGTGCTGCCCTTACTTGGACAAGCATCCCACTTATGATTAACCTCTATTTCAAGCATCTGCAACTACAAAAAAAGTATTAAGGTAAACCTAACCATAGCATGAGACATATGGATCCAAATCAGCCCCTTACGAAGCAACGCATAAACTAGGGTTTAAGTTTCTGTCACTCTAGCAACCCATCATCTAATTATTACTTCCCAATGCCTTCCTCTAGGCCCAAATAATGGTGAAGTGTTATGTAGTCGACGTTCACATAACACCACTAGAGGAGAGACAACATACATCTCATCAAAATATCGAATGAATACCAAATTCACATGACTACTGATAGCAAGACTTCTCCCATGTCCTCAGGAACAAACGTAACTACTCACAAAGCATATTCATGTTCATAATCAGAGGGGTATTAATATGCATATATGATCTGAACATATGATCTTCCACCAAATAAACCAACTAGCATCAACTACAAGGAGTAATTAACACTACTAGCAACCCATAGGTACCAATGCCGGACTTGGAGACAAGAATTGGATACAAGAGATAAACTAGGGTTTTGAGAGGAGATGGTGCTGGTGAAGATGTTGATGGAGATTGCCCTCTCCCGATGAGAGGAGCGTTGGTGATGACGATGGCGATGATTTCCCCCTTCCGGAGGGAAGTTTCCCTGGCAGAACAGCTCCGCCAGAGCCCTAGATTGGTTCCACCAAGGTTCCGCCTCGTGGCGGCGGAGTCTCGTCCGGGAAGATGGCTTATGATTTTTTCCTCATCAAAAGACTCCATATAGCAGAAGATGGCCATCGGAGGGCCACCAAGGGGCCCACGAGGTAGGGGGCGCGCCCAGGGGGGTAGGGCGCGCCCCCACCCTTGTGGGCAGGGTGTGCCCCCACTGGTGAACTTCTTGCGCTTATTATTTTTTATATATTCTGAAATTGACTTCCATGAAGTTTCAGGACTTTTGGAGCTGTGCAGAATAGGTCTCCAATATTTGCTCCTTTCCCAGCCCAGAATTCCAGCTGCCGGCATTCTCCCTCTTTATGTAAACCTTGTAAAATAAGAGAGAATAGGCATAAGTATTGTGACATAATGTGTAATAACAACCCATAATGCAATAAATATCGATATAAAAGCATGATGCAAAATGGACGTATCATACATCTCGTAGCTTGTGTACGCATCCTTGGCCGCATACTTGACATGTTTTTCATCTAGACACTGTGCAAGGTGTTCTCGTCCTTCTAGCTCTCATCCTTCATCTTCATTTAGTAGGGGTCGATGATGGCCGAGGCGAGGTCAACTAGGGAGTTCAGTTTGTTGTTGTCGCTGCCCCAGACCTTGTAGTGGTCCTAGATGTTGACAAGATTCAGGCATTTCAAGCCCGAAACCTTGAGCGCTTTTAGATCGTTGGTGGTGTCCACCGTAGCGAAACTGTAGTCGGAGCTCTCGATAAACCTAGAGAAATGCTCGCAAGGCCTTGTGGCCAGGTGGTAGTGGTAGACGAGGATGTCATGTCGCACGCACAACTGGGCGACGACAACCTTCTGATCGTGCCCGGCACGACCGATGGTGTACTCGAGGTCGAAGCCGACCACTTGGTACTTGTCCTCGGCAAGGAACTTCCCCATAGTTTGGATGGAGCTATCCACCGAGACCGGATCGTTCGTGTACACCACCGAGAGGGCCTTCCCCCTCACGTGGGTGTCCACTATGTGATGCGTGGTGAACTACCCGACATTGACGTCGTCGGCCGCTGGGAGCGCCATTGGAGCCACGAGGAGTGCCATTAGAACCGCTGGATGTCCTCTCTGTATGTGTCGTCGTGGGTGTGCTTATTGTGTCGTGTGACATGAGAGATGAACGTAAATGGCTGTAAGAATAAATGGGGGCTGAGTGGCCTGGATTCTCGGCGCGTCTGCATGGCAGTTTTTGCAGCGGGTAACTGCATCGTCGTGCCGCGCCAAGCGCAACCGCATGCACACGAACGTGCGTGATCGTGCGTCGGCCTCAAACACTGGCAGTGCGCGTGGAGGGACGAGGGCAGAGCACCCGGAGGGACGTGAGAGCAGAGCGCCCACGGCGGGACACGAGCAGAGCGCGCCTCGGCCGCCTCAACCGCAAGCAACCACACGCATAGAGTAGTTGAACACGCAGGAAATGGTTGCCTACAAGCCGTCCGACAATTGCGTCGCTGCGTAGAGAGCGGTCGTGTCCTACTACCTCCGTCTTGGTCTATAGTCCCCTTTATATTCTGTGCCATACTTTGCCCTTAAATTTAACCAAAAAATGTTAATGCATGTTATAAAAATTATATAATTGGAAAGTATGTTCAAATACGAATCCAACTATATAATATTTGGTGACATGCATTCGTATTTTATTAGTTAAATCCTACTTATAAACCAGGATGGGGGTATAGTAGGTAATTAAATCGCAAACATTTTTTATTAACCGTATGTGTACGTGGCCTTTCATCCTCCTCTCACACGTCTTGTCACCCCGCTGCCGCAGACGGCTTACCGCGCAAGCTTGCGCAGCGCGCGGGGGGGGGGGGGGGTTCTTTTGGCCAAACGGTGGCTCAAAGTGGCGCCAATGAATCGTCGGTGAGCCTATTCCTGCGCAACCTCGCAGGTTCCCGCGCAAGCTTCCCGCCCGACTCGGTGAAATCCCCCAAAATCCCAATGCTTACCGGCCTGCTATATAACCCTCATGGCCAGCAAGTCCTGCGTCACATTTTCCCCTCCCTCCCTGTAGCTTATCTCTTCTGCTTCTCCCACAATCGCCAATGGCACTGGTCCGTCGTCATCGCTCAGCCACTCCGCCATCATCAGAGGACATCTCCAGCTGGGAGGCTACACCGCGGCGGCGGTGCAATCCCCGGCGCAGTGTAGTGCGTGTGGCGTCCCTGTTGGGTGTGCGCGAAACACCACCACATGCTCCGCCGCCACTGCCCGTCGGCAGCTGTAGCCGGCCGCCATTGCCACCACACCACCGTCGAAAGCCAGGGCCATCGCCCGCTCTGCTGCCCCGGCCCGAAGGCGGGAGGTGGCCGTCGTGGCTTCCATCCCACTGCCGACCGCCGTGGCCGTCACCCGCTCCGCCACCACGGCTCGAAGGCGGGAGGTGGTGGTCATGGCCGCCACCCCATCGTCGGCTGCCGTGGCCGCCAGCCTACCATCGACCACTGGGGTCATCACCCGCTCGGCCACAGCCACCCGAAGGCGGGAGCCGGAGGTGGAGGCCCACACATGCGTCAGCGACCTTGCGGGCTACACCGAGTTCCTTCTGGAGGAGGAGGAGCACTGATACGTCTCCAACATATCTATAATTTATGAAGAATTCATGCTGTTATATTATCATTCTTGGATGTTTTACAAACATTTTATAGCAACTTTATATCATTTTTTGGGACTATCCTATTGACCCAGTGCCTAGTGCTAGTTGCTGTTTTTTGCTTGTTTTTTATATTGCAGGAAATCAATATCAAACGGAGTCCAAACACCGCGAAACTTTTTGTGGATCTTTTTATGGACCAAAAGACCACCAGTGGGCCAGAGCAACACCTGGGGGGTGCCCCGAGGGGGGTACAACATACCAGGGTGCGCCTGGAGGCCCAGGCGCGCCGAGGTGGGTTGTGCCTGTTGGGGAACGTATTATTTAAAAAAAATCCTAAGATCACGCAAGATCTATCTAGGAGATGCATAGCAACGAGCGGGGAGAGTGTGTCCACGTACCCTCGTAGACTGAAAGAGGAAGCGTTTAGTAACGCGGTTGATGTAGTCCATCGTCTACACGATCCAACCAATCCAAGCACCGAAAGTACGGCACCTCCGCGTTCAGCACACGTTCAGCTCGATGACGTCCCTCGAGCTCTTGATCCACTAGAGGACGAGGGAGAGTTCTTTCAGCACGACGGCGTGGCGATGGTGATGTTGAAGTTACCGGCGCAGGGCTTCGCCTAAAGCTCTACGACGATATGAACGAGGTGTCTAACTGTGGAGGGGGGCACCGCACACGGTTAAGAGGAAACTTGTGTGTTCTAGGGCGCCCCCTGTCCCCGTATATAAAGGAGGGCAGGGGGAGGCCGTCTGGCCCCTGTAGGGCGTGCCAGGAGAGAGGCGTCCTGCTAGGACTCCAAGTCCTAGTAGGATTCCACCTGGAGGAAGGGGGAATAAGGAAGGGAGAGGGGGAAGGGAATGAAAGGGGAGCGCCGCCCCCTTCCCCTAGTCCAATTCGGACCCAAGGAGGGGAGCACGCGGCCAGCCCCGTGTGGCCCTTCTCTCTCCCCAGTAAGGCCCATAAAGGCCCATTCGTTTTCCCCGGGGGGTCCCGATAACCCTCCGCACTCCGATAGTTATCTGGTACCTCTTGGAACTCATCCGGAGTCCGAATAACATCGTCCAATATATCAGTCTTTATGTCTCGACCATTTCGAGACTCCTCATCATGTCTGTGATCTCATCCGGGACTCCGAACAAACTTCGGTCATCAAATCACATAACTCATAATACAAATCGTCATCAAACATTAAGCGTGCGGACCCTACGGGTTCGAGAACTATGTAGACATGACCAAGACTCATCTCCGATCGATAACCAATAGCAGAACCTGGATGCTCATATTGGCTCCTACATATTCTACGAAGAGCTATATCGGTCAAACTGCATAACAACATACGTTGTTCCCTTTGTCATCGGTATGTTACTTTCCCGAGATTCGATCGTTGGTATCATCATACCTAGTTCAATCTCGTTACCGTCAAGTCTCTTTACTCGTTCCGTAATGCATCATCCCACAACTAACTCATTAGTCACATTGCTTGCAAGGCTTATAGTGATGAGCACTACCGAGAGGGCCCAGAGATACCTCTCCGTAACACGGAGTGACAAATCCTAATTTTGATCTATGCCAACTCAACAAACACCATCGGAGACACCTGTAGAGCATGCTTATGATCACCCAGTTACATTGTGACGTTTGATAGCACACAAGGTGTTCCTTCGGTATTCGGGAGTTGCATAATCTCATAGTCAGAGGAACATGTATAAGTCATGAAGAAAGCAATAGCAATAAAACTAAACGATCATTATGCTAAGCTAACGGATGGGTCTTGTCCATCACATTATTCTCTAATGATGCGATCCCGTTTATCAAATGAAAACACATGTCTATGGTTAGGAATAACCATCTTTGATTAACGAGCTAGTCTAAGTAGAGGCATACTAGGGACACTCTGTTTGTCTATGTATTCACACATGTACCAAGTTTCCGGTTAATACAATTCTAGCATGAATAATAAACATTTATCATGATATAAGGAAATATAAATAACAACTTTATTATTGCCTCTAGGGCATATTTCCTTCAGTCTCCCACTTGCAGTAGAGTCAATAATCTAGATAATGATTCTAACACCCATGGAGTCTTGGTGCTGATCATGTTTTGCTCGTGAGAGAGGCTTAGTCAATGGGTCTGCAACATTCAGATCCATATGTATCTTGCAAATCTCTATGTCTCCCTCCTTGACTTGATCGCTGGATGGAATTGAAGCGTCTCTTGATGTGCTTGGTTCTCTTGTGAAATCTGGATTCCTTTGCCAAGGCAATTGCACCAGTATTGTCACAAAAGATTTTCATTGGACCCGATGCATTTGGTATTACCTAGATTGGATATGAACTCCTTCATCCAGACTCCTTCATTTGCCGCTTCCGAAGCAACTATGTACTCCGCTTCACACTAGATCCCGCCACGTAGCTCTGCTTGGAACTACACCAACTGAGAGATCCACCATTCAATATAAATATGTATCCGGTTTGTGAGTTAGAGTCATCTGGGTCAGTGTCAAAGCTTGCATCGACGTAACCATTTATGATGAGCTCTTTGTCACCTCCATAAATGAGAAACATATCCTTAGTCCTTTTCAGGTATTTCAGGTTGTTCTTGACTGCTGTCCAGTGATCCACTCCTAGATTACTTTGGTACCTCCCTGCTAAACTAATAGCAAGGCACACATCGGGTCTCGTACACGACATTGCATACATGATAGAACCTATGGCTTAGGCATAGTGAATGACTTTCATTTTCTCTCTATCTTCTATAGTAGTCGGACATCGAGTCTGACTCAACTTCATACCTTGTAACACAGGCAAGAACCCTTTGTTTGACTGATCCATTTTGAACTTCTTTAAAAATTTATCAAGATATGTGCTTTGTGAAATTCCAATTAAGCGTCTTGATCTATCTCTATAGATCTTGGTGCCCAATATATAAGCAGCTTCACCGAGGTCTTTCATTGAAAAATTCTTATTCAAGTATCCTTTTATGCTATCCAGAAATTCAGTATCATTTCCGATCAACAATATGTCATCCACATATAATATCAGAAATGCTACAGAGCTCCCACTCACTTTCTTGTAAATACAGGCTTCTCCAAAAGTCTGTATAAAACCATATGCTTTGATCACACTATCAAAGCGTATATTCCAACTCCGAGAAGCTTTGATAGTGTGATCAAAGCATAAATGGATCGTTGGAGCTTGCACACTTTGTTAGCACCTTTAGGATTGACATAACCTTCTGGTTGCATCATATACAACTCTTCCTTAAGATATCCATTAAGGAATGCAGTTTTGACATCCATTTGTTGAATTTCATAATCATAAAATGTGGCAATTGCTAACATGATTTGGACTGATTTAAGCATCGCTACGGGTGAGAAGGTCTCATCATAGTCAACTCCTTGAACTTGTCGAAAACCTTTCGCAACAAGTCGAGCTTTGTAGACAGTAACATTACCGTCAGCGTCAGTCTTCTTCTTGAAGATCCATTTATACTCTATGGCTTGACGATCATCGGGCAAGTCAACCAAAGTCCACACTTTGTTCTCATACATGGATCCCATCTCAGATTTCATGGCCTCTAGCCATTTTGCGGAATCTGGGCTCATCATCGCTTCCTCATAGTTCGTAGGTTCGTCAGGGTCAAGTAACATGACCTCCAGAACAGGATTATCGTACCACTCTGGTGCGGACCTGACTCCGGTTGACCTATGAGGTCCGGTAGTAACTTGATCAGAAGTTTCACGATCATTATCATTAGCTTCCTCACTAATTTGTGTAGGAATCACTGGAACTGATTCCTCTGATGAACTACTTTCCAATAAGGGAGCAGGTACAATTAGCTCATCAAGTTCTACTTTCCTTCCACTTACTTCTTTTGAGAGAAACTCCTTCTCTAGAAAGGATCCATTCTTAGCAACGAATATCTTGCCTTCGGATCTGTGATAGAAGGTGTACCCAACAATCTCCTTTGGGTATGCTATGAAGACACGTTTCTCTGATTTGGGTTCAAGCTTATCAGGTTGAAACTTTTTCACATAAGCATCGCAACCCCAATCTTTAAGAAACGACAACTTGGGTTTCTTGCCAAACCACAGTTCATATGGTGTCGTCTCAACGGATTTAGATGGTGCCCTATTTAACGTGAATGCAACTGTCTCTAAAGCATAACCCCAAAACGATAGCGGTAAGTCAGTAAGGGACATCATAGATCTCACCATATCTAATAAAGTGTGGTTACGATGTTCGGACACACCATTACGCTATGGTGTTCCAAGTGGCGTGAGTTGCGAAACTATTCCGCATTGTTTCAAATGAAGACCAAGATCATAACTCAAATATTCACCTCCACGATCAGATCGTAGAAACTTTATTTTCTTGTTACGACGATTTTCCACTTCACTCTGAAATTCTTTAAACTTTTCAAATGTTTCAGACTTATGTTTCATCAAGTAAATATACCCACATCTGCTCAAATCATCTGTGAAGGTCAGAAAATAATGATACCCGCCGCAAGCCTCAACACTCATCGGACCGCATACACCAGTATGTATTATTTCCAATAAGTCAGTTGCTCACTCCATTGTTCCGGAGAACAGAGTCAGACATCTTTCCCATGAGGCATGGTTCGCAAGCATCAAGTGATTACAAAAGCCCATCAGCATGGAGTTTCTTCATGCGCTTTATACCAATACGACCTAAATGGCAGTGCCACAAATAAGTTGCACTATCATTATTAAACTTATATATTTTGGCTTCAATACTATGAATATGTGTATCACTACTATCGAGATTCAACAAAAATAGACCACTCATCAAGGGTGCATGACCATAAAAGATATTACTCATATAAATAGAACAACCGTTATTCTATGATTTAAATGAATAACCGTCTCGCATCAAACAAGATCCAGATATAATGTTCATGCTTAACACTAGAACCAAATAAAAATTATGTAGGTCTAAAACTAATCCCGAAGGTAGATGTAGAGGTAGCGTGCCGACGGCGATCACATTGACTTTGGAACCATTTCCCACACGCATCGTCCCCTCGTCCTTAGCCAATCTTCATTTAATCTGTAGCCCCTGTTTTGAGTTGCAAATATTAGCAATAGAACCAGTATCAATTACCCAGGCGCTACTACGAGCATTAGTAAGGTACACATTAATAACATGTATATCAAATATACCTTTCACTTTGCCATCCTTCTTATCCGTCAAATACTTGGGGTAGTTCCGCTTCCAGTGACCAGTCCCTTTGCAGTAGAAGCACTCAGTCTCAGGCTTAGGTCCAGACTTGGGCTTCTTCACTTGAGCAGCAGCTTGCTTGCCGTTCTTCTTGAAGTTCCCCTTCTTCCCTTTGCCCTTTTTCTTGAAACTAGTGGTCTTGTTAATCATCAACACTTGATGCTCCTTCTTGATTTTTACCTCCGCAGCCTTTAGCATCGCGAAGAGCTCAGGAATTGTCTTAGCCATTCCTTGCATATTATAGTTCATCATGAAGCTTTTGTAGCTTGGTGGAAGTGATTGAAGAACTATGTCAATGACACTATCATCAGGAAGATTAATTCCCATTTGAGTCAGGTGGTTGTGGTACCCATACATTCTGAGTATATGTTCACTAACAGAACTGTTCTCCTCCATCTTGCAGCCGTAGAACTTATTGGAGATTCCATATCTCTCAGTCCGGGCATTTGCTTGAAATGTTAACTTCAACTCTTGGAACATCTCATATGCTCCATGACGTTCAAAACGTCGTTGAAGTCCCGGTTCTAAGCCATAAAACATGGCACACTGAACTATCGAGTAGTCATCAACACGCGACTGCCAGACATTCACAATGTCTGCAGTTGCTGGCGTGGGTGGTACACCTAGCGGTGCTTTCAGGACGTAATTCTTCTGTGCAGCAATGAGGATAATCCTCAAGTTACGGACCTAGTCCGTGTAGTTGCTGCCATCATCTTTTAACTTAGCTTTCTCTAGGAACACATTAACATTTAAGGGAACGGTAGCACGGGCCATTGATCTACAACAACATAGACATGCAAAATACTCTCAGGTACTAAGTTCATGATAAATTAAAGTTCAATGAATCATATTACTTAAGAACTCCCACTTAGATAGACATCCCTCTAGTCATCTAAATGATCACGTGATCCATATCAACTAAACCATGTCCGATCATCACGTGAGATGGAGTAGTTTTCAATGGTGAACATCACTATGTTGATCATATCTACTATATGATTCACGCTCGACCTTTCGGTCTCAGTGTACCAAGGCCATATCCGCATATGCTAGGCTCGTAGTTTAACCTGAGTATTCTGCGTGTGCAAAACTGGCTTGCACCCGTTGTATGTGAACATAGAGCTTATCACACCCGATCATCATGTAATGTCTCAGCACGACAAACTGTAGCAACAATGCATACTCAGGGAGAACACTTATACCTTGAAATTTAATGAGAGATCATCTTATAATGCTACCGCCATACTAAGCAAAATAAGATGCATAAAGGATAAACATCACATGCAATCAAAATAAGTGATATGATATGGCCATCATCATCTTGTGCCTTTGATCTCCATCTCCAAAGCACCGTCATGATCAACATCGTCACCGGCTTGACACCTTGATCTCCATCGTAGCATCGTTGTCATCTCACCAACTATTTCTTCTACGACTATCGCTACCGCTTAGTGATAAAGTAAAGCAATTACATGGCAATTGCATTTCATACAATAAAGCAACAACCATAAGGCTCCTGCCAGTTGCCGATAACTTCTACAAAACATGATCATCTCATACAACAATTTATATCTCATCACGTCTTGACCATATCACATCACAACATGCCCTGCAAAAACAAGTTAGGCATCCTCTACTTTGTTGTTGCAAGTTTTACGTGGCTACTACGGGCTTCTAGCAAGAACCATTCTTACCTACGCATCAAAACTAAAATGATTTTTCGTCAAGTGTGCTGTTTTAACCTTCAATGAGGACCGGGCATAGTCAAACTCGATTCAACTAAAGTTGGAGAAACAGACACCCACTAGCCACCTGTGTGCGAAGCACGTCGGTAGAACCAGTCTCATGAACGCGGTCATGTAATGTCGGTCCAGGACGCTTCATCCAACAATACCGCCGAATCAAAGTAAGACATTGCTGGTAAGCAGTATGAATATTATCGCCCACAACTCATTGTGTTCTACCCGTGCATATAACATCTACGCATAAACCTGGCTCAGATGCCACTGTTGGGGAACGTAGTATTCCAAAAAAATTCCTACGATCACGCAAGATCTATCTAGGAGATGCATAGCAACTAGGGGGGAGAGTGTGTCCACGTACCCTCATAGACCGAAAGCGGAAGCGTTTAGTAACACGGTTGATGTAGTCGATCGTCTTCGCGATCCAACCGATCCAAGCACCAAACGTACGACACCTCTGCGTTCAGCACACGTTCATCTCGATGACGTCCCTCGAGCTCTTGATCCAATTGAGGATGAGGGAGAGTTCCGTCAGCACGACGGCATGGTGACGATGATGATGAAGTTACCGGTGTAGGGCTTCGCCTAAGCACTACGACTATATGACCGAGATGTGTAACTGTGGAGGGGGGCACCGCACACGGTTAAGAGAAAACTTGTGTGTTCTAGGGTGCCCCCTGCCCCCGTATATAAAGGAGGGGAGGGGGAGGCCGGCTGGCCCCTGTAGGGCGCACCACGAGAGAGGAGTCCTACTAGGACTCCAAGTCCTAGTAGGATTCCACCTGGAGGAAGGTGGAAGAAGGAAGGGAGAGGGGGAAGGGAAGGAAAGGGGGGCGCCGCCCCCTTCCCCTAGTCCAATTCGGACCCAAGGAGGGGGAGCGCGCGGCCAACCCCTTGTGGCCCTTCTCTCTCCCCGCTAAGGCCCATGAAGGCCCATTAGTTTTCCCCGGGGGTTCTGATAACCCTCCGGCACTCCGATAGTTATTCGGTACCTCTCGGAACTCATTCAGTGTCCGAATAACATCGTCCACTATATATATCTTTATGTCTCGACCATTTCAAGACTCCTCGTCATGTCCGTGATCTCATCCGGGACTCCGAACAAACTTCGGTCATCAAATCACATAACTCATAATACAAATCGTCATTGAACGTTAAGCGTGAGGACCCTACGGGTTCGAGAACTATGTAGACATGACCGAGACTCATCTATGATCAATAACCAATAGCGGAACCAGGATGCTCATATTGGCTCCTACATATTCTACAAAGATCTTTATCGGTCAAACCGCATAACAACATACGTTGTTCCCTTTGTCATCGGTATGTTACTTGCCCAAGATTCAATCGTCGGTATCATCATACCTAGTTCAATCTCATTACAGGAAAGTCTCCTTACTCGTTCCGTAATGCATCATACCGCGACTAACTCATTAGTCACATTGCTTGCAAGGCTTATAGTGATGAGCATTACCGAGAGGGCCCAAAGATATCTCTTCGAAACACGGAGTGACAAATCCTAATCTCGATCTATGCCAACTCAACAAACACCACCGGAGACACCTTTAGAGCATCTTTATAATCACCCAGTTACATTGTGATGTTTGATAGCACACAAGGTGTTCCTCCGGTATTCGGGAGTTGCATAATCTCATAGTCAGAGGAACATGTATAAGTCATGAAGAAAGCAATAGCAATAAAACTAAACAATCATTATGCTAAGCTAATGGATGAGTCTTGTCCATCACATCATTCTCTAATGATGTGATCCTGTTCATCAAATGACAACACATGTCTATGGTTAGGAAACTTAACCATCTTTGGTTAACGAGCTAGTCTAGTAGAGGCACACTAGGGACACTCTGTTTGTCTATGTATTCACACATGTACCAAGTTTCCGGTTAATACAATTCTAGCATGAATAATAAACATTTATCATGATATAAGGAAATATAAATAACAACTTTATTATTGCCTCTAGGGCATATTTCCTTCAGTCTCCCACTTGCAGTAGAGTCAATAATCTAGATTACATAGTAATGATTCTAACACCCATGGAGTCTTGGTGCTGATCATGTTTTGCTCGTGAGAGAGGATTAGTCAATGGGTCTGCAACACTCAGATCCATATGTATCTTGCAAATCTCTATGTCTCCCTCCTTGACTTGATCATGGATGGAATTGAAGCGTCTCCTGATGTGCTTGGTTCTCTTGTGAAATCTGGATTCCTTTGCCAAGGCAATTGCACCAGTATTGTCACAAAAGATTTTCATTGGACCCGATGCACTAGGTATGACACCTAGATCGGATATGAACTCCTTCTTGTCTTTGTTTCTCCGGTAGAAATCTTGGGGCACTCTTTGAAGTTCTTTGTGTTGGATTGAGTATTATGAATATGAAATTATTTGGTGTTATTTTAGTACGAACTCTTGGATAGATCGATCAGAAAGAATAGCTTCGAGGTGGTTTAGTACCCTACAAATGATTTCTTCGTATGTTCTCCGCTAGATAGGAACTTTGGAGTGATTCTTCATTGCACGTTGGGGGATGGTTATATGATCAAATTATATTAGCATTGTTGAGAGATTGCACTAGCGAAAGTACGGATCCTAGGCCTCATTTTCAAGCATTGCAATACCGTTTTTGCGCGCGTGTACTATTTGCTACCTTACCATTTTTATTTATTCAGATTATAAAAATATATTTCTACCATCCATATCACACTTTTTTCACCATCTCTTCGGCGAACTAATGCACCTATACAATTTGCCATTGTATTAGGTGTGTTGGGGACACAAGAGACTTTTTATTATTTGGTTGCAGGGTTGTTTGAGAGAGACCATCTTCATCCTGCGCCTCCCACGGATTGATAAACCTTAGGTCATCCACTTGAGGGAAAATTACTACTGTCCTACAAAACTCTGTGCTTGGAGGCCCAACACGTGTCTACAAGAATAAAATTACGTAGTAGACATTAAGCGCCTCGTCGAGCACACAAAGAGATTTACCGCCGCCGTGGCCGCGGCACACGCCACCTCAGAGGCGAGGAATTAGGAGATCTACGAGGAGAACCACCGCTTTGAGAGGGGTCGTCTGGAGCAACAGAGGGTGTTCGAGGTGAGCGTCGCTGAAGGTGCAGCAGCGGCAGGCACCGTATTGCAGTTGTCCAGCTCGTCGGTAGGCTCCTCCTCCTTTGCCTCTTACTGAGCGCGCTTGGTAGAGGAGAGGCTGCCGGAAGTAGTACAAAGCCCATCCGTAGTAGTAGTATTTAGGGGCTATTTTGTTCAGTTCATCTGACTATAGATGTGGTGGAACTGTACAACGTACTTAAAATTAGCTAGTATATATAGTTGAACTAGCTATTTCAGTACGTGGTTGGCAACAATTGGGGAAAAGTTTGGTCGGTTCAGCTATCGAGTTGAACTGTTTGTATAAAGAACGACTGCTTAATATATGAATAAAATCTATGCTTAATTACTGAATTTTAGTTGCAAAAATTAGATAGTGCTAGTGATTTTTAGCTGCATATTTTGACAAATCACAGTGTTACAAGGTTGACAAATGGCAATGTTACTAGATCAACAAATGTCAATCTTTCCAGTTTGACAAATGGAAACATACCCAATATGACAGATGCAAATCTTACCAAATTGTTTGTACGTGGTTGCGCACAGGTCATCCAAAACAACCGTTTGCGTTGATGGGATGTACAAATCCTGCTCGGCACATTTTCTCTTGGCTTAGCACCGAAGTATGGCTTTGCATACCGTATTCAATCCGAACCATTTGCTTTGAAGAGATGCACAAATCCTACATTGCGAATTTTCCCTTGACTTAAGGGGGGAGACCATAGCTCTCACTTTGCATACGGGTGTTCTATCTAAAACGTTTGCGATCAAGAGCTGCACAAATCCTGCTCGGCATATTTTCCCTTGGCTTCCTGGGGAAGCTGTCGGTTTGCATACGGGTGTTCTAACTAAAATGTTTGTGATGAGTGTTTTATATTTTAAAACCATTGACATTTTTTTCAAAATGAAATCGTTTGATAAGTATGTACATTAAGAGAGAAAAACACAAGTTCGTTCAAACCATATCTTTGATTCAGTCACACTACGAATTTATATTCATATGATCGAGATATAGTATCAACCCCCCCCCCCAAAAAAAACTATTTTTGGCGGTGGCGGAGGTGGCATGCCGCGCCGTCGATGTCGTTGTCGTCCTCCGGGACACCGTTGTTGAAGTCTTCAAGGCAACACAAAATGTTCTTGATTTGGAAACAAACACCATGTTGTCGTGCGATCGACGGGCGGGGCGTGGGAGGACGGCAACTGGCGACGCTGAGAGGTAGCGGTCGACGTCGGCGTCCCATGCTGTTGAGGGGGCGCACGCACGGGCACGGGCGTGGCGGGTGCAGCCAAACACACGGGGACCAGCACCGCGATGGGTGGAGGGCGCATATGGGCACAGGCATGGGCGCTTGTGCTGGCATGTACATGAGCTCATGCGGGCCTGCAAGACCTCGCTGACGTCCGTGACTTCCAGCTCTGCGATAATGCTCGGCGACCAACCCGTCAATGCTACGGGGATGGTCCCTGGCGCGGGTGTGGGAATGGGAGCTGGGACAGGAGCGGGGGCAGCAACCGCCGCGGCCAGCTCGTTCAGGGCCATGTCCATGAGGCTCTATTCCTCCTTATTTTCTATCTCCTCCGGCTCGGAGTCGACTTCACCAAACTTGAAGACTAGTGGCAGATGATCCTTCTACACCATGGCGTTGGTAGAGGTCCGCGAGAGGGAGGGGAATGGGAGGCGAACAGTAAGGCCGCCCGTATTAAACAATGGCTCGGGCACCATTAATGGAGAGGATGCGAGCAAGGCGAGCGACCATGAAAGTAAAAGGGCTCTCTTCCCAGTGAGCATGCGCAACTTACAACTCGCACGCTTCCCGGTGAGCCCGCGCATTGGAGGACAGCTTGCATGCCTCTCGGTCAGCCTGCGCACCGGACTGCGCTCGCACGCCTCCCGTTCAGTCAAGCAGTTGTCCTCATGGCACCTCTTATAGCCATTAAAACCAAGACATGTGTTGTCACATGAATGGTTAACAGAACGCACATGATTTGAATTATAGAAATGTTTGAGATATTAAAGTGGCAGCTATTTTTTCAAAATGCCTTTGTTGGCTGTTATTCGAGTGCGCCTTCTCTCAAAATGGACACGAAAAATACCACATCATGTCAGGTGCCATTCCATGATAGCATGCCAAGTTTTATGAATTTCAGAGGATTTTTGGATTTACTAGAATTTAAAAACAAAGTATCTCAATGTTTTGCCGGCAATCAACAGTACCCTGGTGTTTGAAATTCATTCCCATTTCTTGCATGGGACCTAAGCATGCACCCAAGGACACACATTTCATATGTCAACCCATTTTTCTGCACTAGAGCATGTGCATGTAGTTCAAATTTGAATTATGCACATAAAATGCCTAGAAAACCCAATTGATGTATAAAAATGTCCAAGCGAACCCCGAAAAATCCCAAAAATTGACACAACACTCCTGTCGTTCTTTGTTGACACTAATTTTTTTTTGAAAGTAAGAAGAGGCAACTGATATCGTTTCGTCCCCAAGGGTGGCACATTCCCTCCCGAAACCATCAGATGGTTGTGAGAAGCTCTGGTTTGCGAGAACCTTATACCCAAACCTGCCCCAAATGGGACAATTTTCTTAACACAACATGTTGATGCCGCTCCATGATAGCATGTCAAGTTTCATGAACTTTAGGTGAGTTTTGGATTTACTAGAATTTAAAAACCATGTATCTCAATGTTTGCGGCCGAGCGACGGTGGCAAGGTGTTCGATATTCATTCCTATTTCTTTCATGGGACCTAAGCATGCAGCCAAGGACACATATTTGATTTTTCAAACAATTTACATGCACTGGAGCATGTGCCTATAGTTCAAATTTGAATTATGCACATAAATGCATAGAAAACTCAGTTATTGTATAAAAATGTCCAAACGAGCCCCAAAAAATTCCTAAATTAACAAAACACTCATGTTGTTCTATTTTTACACTAGAAAAAATTGAAATCAAGAAGAGGCAACGGATATCGTTTCGTCCAGAAAGGTGAAACATTCTCTATCATAACCATGAGGCTTGTTGTGAGAAGCTCTTGTTTGTGAGAAGCTTATATACCCCAACCTGCCCCAAATGGTACAATATTTTTACCACTGCTTGTTGATGCCGTTCCATGCTAGCATGTCAAGTTTCATAAATTTCAGACGTGTTTTCGATTTACTAGAATTTAAAAACCATGTATCTCAATGTTAGCGGCCAAGCGACGGTGGCAAGGTGTTTGACATTCATTCTCAAATCTTGCATGGGACTTAAGCATGTAACCAAGGACACACATTCCAATTTTGAACCCATTTATATGCACTGGAGCATGTGCATGTAGTTCAAATTTGAATTATGCACATGAATGCATAGAAAACTCAGTTCATGTATAAAAATGTCCAAGCGAACCCCGAAAAATCCCAAAAATTGACAGAACACTCGTGTTGTTCTATGTTGACATGAGAAAAATTTTGAAAGTAAGAAGAGGCAACGGATATCGTTTCGTCCCCCAAGGTGACACGTTCCCTACCGAAACCATCAGGCTTGTTGTGAGAGAAGCTCTGGTTTGCGAGAAGCTTATACCCAAACCTGCCCCAAATGGGACAATATTTTTACCATGGCATGTCGATGCCGTTCCATGATATCATGTCAAGTTTCATGAATTTTAGATGAGTTTTCGATTTACTAGAATTTTAAAACCATGTATCTCAATGTTAGTGGCCAAGCGACAGTTTCGTGGTGTTTGACATTCATTCTCATTTCTTGCATGGGACATAAGCATAAACCCATGATCACATATATGATTTTACAATCCATGTTGGTGCACCGGAGCATGTGCATGTAGTTTAATTTTGAATTGTGCACCTGGCTAGAAAACCAATTTAATGTATAAAATGTCCAAACAAACCCTGAATAAATCCAAATTTTTTACGACACACATATAGTTGCATGTTCATTGCAGATAAAAGTTCTAGCAATTCAAACACCGTCCATTGCCGCTGTGACCCCATTATGTAATTCAAATCAAGTAGATCCAACATAGTTTATTATCACCAACCGTGTGAGATGCAGTACAAAATATCCCAGAGCACCGTCGGTGTATCATACGCCTATGGATTACGTGAGAAGGTGCATCATCTACAGTCCACAGCCGGCGTGTCAAGCACACTAGCGCGCTCCCAAAATATTATTTCACTGTTCAATCGTCGCCGGTGAAAGATGGGGATGTGGACCCGCGTCGTGAGGGCAACTTCGGTGTCCCACTTCGGCGAGAGCGCGGCCGCAGCCGCCATGCGCGTGCTAACAAGGTGCATGAGCGCGGCCACAATCTGCAACCGGGCGACCAAGGCAGCCCAAACGGCCGCTATTGCTTCTCAGGTGGCGGCAGCAACAACTGCCTCGGGGATAGCAACTGGCGAGAGCGGCACAATAGCTGTCCATTCCGCAGCGGTGGCCTTAGCCTCGATGGAGGCAGCCCAAGACCATGTCGAGGCCGCCCATGCCCAACTCGTGGCGGTCACTGCACAAATCGAACAAAGCTTCTTTGATAACAGTCGGCAACCCGTGGCCGAAGAGTTGGCAATCGTCGAGAGCATTCGAGTAGCCGTCCATTCCTCCGCCTCATACCTTGCCACGATGGAGCCCATCCAAGCCCAGATCGCAGACTCCCACGCCCAGCTCATGGCGGCCTTTTCCAAAGAGATGTAGGACGCAGATGGCGAGATGCTTGCCGAGTATGGTGCGATGGATTCCATGGAGCCCCTTCCCCAGGAGATCGTCGGACGTGAGCTGGACATGGAGGGGGCGGCGGAGATCGACGAGCACCAGCCGTAGTAGTACTCTTTGTTTTGTTTAATTAAAAGCGTCTGTCTTTAATTTGTTAGAGTAATATTTAGGTCAGCTAGCTCTGTTTAGTTGTTGAACTTGCTTGATTAAGAAGTGTGGGTGTGCTGTAGTCTCCTTTGTGTACCCAAATTACGCAATGACATGGATGACCACTGTAACCAGGGAAATTCGAACCAAAATTTTTGACGTTCAAACTCATCACACACGGGTTAAGCTATCTGAAGCGTTTGTGGTATTCACATATTGTACACAGTTTTGAATAAGGGACCGTGTCTGATGACACTTTGCGCGCCAATTCTTTTGCTGAACCGATTCAAAATTTCCGGCTTCTACGGAAATATCTACCTCCTCGCCCCCCTTACCAAAAGCCACATTTCCCCTATTTCCGCCTTCCTTTCAAAGTTGAAACCTTCACTCCTTGCTTGCAGCGCCGCCTCCTCGCTGGCGACCCTCCTTCACGTTGCTCGGCCTCATCTATCCAGGCAGGTAATCCACACCCAACCCCCATCCTCCTCCTCCTTCCACATCCCACATGCCTCGACCGCCGGCGCGACACCTTCCACCCAAATCATTGACCCCTCCACCAAATAAGCTCCGCCCTAAGCCATAGTGCACGCAGTATAGCCAGGAGCTCAAGGAGCATTTGGTAGCGGAGAAGCAAATCGCGGCCGCACACGTGGATGAGGTCGCGATGGCTGTCATTCGTGCCGACCCCCAGATCTTGGAGGAGCACCTTGCCATTTGCTAGCTACGCCGGTTAAGCATGCTCGGATTACCCGTTGCGTGTGCTGCTACTGCCTTTCCTTAACAAATTCTAGTGAGTTGTGCTATCTAATTTTACCATGCAATCTGTTGCTCTAGTGTATATGTACTGCAGTGGGGTGCTCACTTATTAACTGTTTAGTTAATTAGTCGTCGTCTTCAGTTAACTATTTTGTTCAATTCTGCAAATGTGATGTTCAATTCTTTAGGCTGCAATTTTGTATTGTCTTCCATGTGAGAAATAAAACGAATTTATCTTTACAAAATACATGAGAAACGAATACAATTGCTATATTTCTAAGTTGTTAAGCATGCTTGGTTTGGTTAACTATTTGATCTTCTAGTATGTTATACATTGTGCAATGTGGTTCTCAGTTAATGTTTGGTTCATTTATTGTGGTGTTTAGTTAACTATTTGGTTCAATTCTGCAATGCGATGTTCAATAGTTGTGGGTGCATTCTGTTATTGTCTACCATGTGAGAAGTAAATCAAATTTGGCTATACTAAATACATGAGAAACAAATACAATTGCTATATTTCCAAGTTGTTAAGCATGCTTGGTTTGGTTAACTGTCTGATCTTCTACTAGGAGTATGTTATATTGTGCAATGTGGTGCTCAGTTAACATTTTGTTCATTTGTTGTGATGTTTAGTTAGCTGTTTGGTGCAATTCTGCAATGCGATGTTCAATTGTTGTGGGTGCATTTTGTTATTGTATACCATGTGAGGAATAAATTGAATTTGGCTGTACTAAATACATAAGAAACAAATACAATTGCTATATTTCCAAGTTGTTAAGCATGCTTGGTTTGGTTAACTGTCTGGTCTTCTATTAGGAGTATGTTATATTGTGCAATGTGGTGCTCAGTTAATGTTTGGTTCATTTTTTGTGGTGTTTAATTAACTGCTTGGTTCAATTCTGCAATGCGATGTCCAATTGTCGTGGGTAGAATTTTGTATTGTTGTGCATGTGAGGAATAAATCGAATTTGGCTGCACTTAATACATGAGAAACATATACAAGTGCTACATTTCCTAGTTCTTAATCATGCTTGGTTTGGATAAATGGGTTTTCCATGTGGATTGAATTAATCTGATGAATCTGCAATGTGCTTAGTTTTCATCAACATATTTTACTAATAGCATGCGAACCCTCACTTAACCTGATGACTAACTACCTTATATGTGTTGCAGGAAAACAATGGGAAGCATCAAGGTTTATAATCGAGGTTAGCATGTGCATGGTCCATTTTCTAATAGCACATTATTGTGCAACTGCAGGAACCATTCTAATATTTAGGTTTTTAACAATTTGGTCTTGCACATGTAGGTCATGCTGTTAGAGGTTTTGACCCACTGTTCGACCCTTTTTGCATATGGGGAAATGAGTTGTCCATGAATATCAATCAAGTCAAGAAACTCAGAAAGATTGTTAGGATAAAGAAATTGGTGACAAAAAAGAACAAGATCTTTGTCTGCACAATAAAGAAGACATCAGTTCACTACATGATGGTACTAACTATTATGTCTTGCCTTTTTTAATTCCTTTTCCCCATTTCCAATATAGAGAAGATATTTATGCACATCCTTGTTTTCAGGCCTTTCCAATGCAGTTCACTGATGATTACCTTTCAAACCACCTGTATAGTCAAGAGGCGAGGAAGGTTTTCATACAACACACACGGTTCAATATTGAAGTGTTCCTGAAGAGGATGAAGGATGGACGGTCAATCATCCACAGGCACTGGCCTAAAGTTGCAAAGACCTTCAACATCAATGAAGGCTCAATATTCGCCTTCTACTTCAGCAATTTTCCAGATGAGATGCATCTGTCTATGTACTGTCTATGATGCTAATCTCGAAAGGTTCTAGATGTTGCATGTGAAACTTGGTGCTGGTGCAGTTGTGTAATGGGGTAGCTGAGTGCTGAAGCTATATCATGTTGTACTCTGATGTATTTCAATTATGAAATCCCGCTTCCTTAATATAGAAATGAAATATATTATTGATACGTCCATTTTGCATCATGCTTTTATATCGATATTTATTGCATTATGGGCTGCTATTACACATTATGTCACAATACTTATGCCTATTCTCTCTTATTTTACAAGGTTTACATAAAGAGGGAGAATGCTGGCAGTTGGGATTCTGGGCTGGAAAGGAGCAAATATTAGAGACCTATTCTGCACAACTCCAAAAGTCCTGAAACTTCACGGAAGATGTTTTCCAAATATATAAAAAATACTGAGAGCAAGACCTTCACCAGGGGGCCACACCCTGCCCACGAGGGTGGGGGGTGCGCACTACCCCCCTGGGCGCGCCCCCCTCCTCGTGGGCCCCCTGGTGGCCCTTCGGTGGCCATCTTCTGCTATATGGAGTCTTTCGATGGGAAAAAAATCATAAGCCATCTTCTCGGACGAAACTCCGCCGCCACGAGGCGGAACCTTGGCGGAACCAATCTAGGCCTCTGGCGGAGCTGTTCTGCCGGGGAAACTTCCCTCCCGAAGGGGGAAATCATCGCCATCGTCATCACCAACGCTCCTCTCAACGGGAGAGGGCAATCTCCATCAACATCTTCATCAGCACCATCTCATCTCAAAACCCTAGTTCACCTCTTGTATCCAATTCTTGTCTCCAAGTCCGGGATTGGTGCTAGTAGGTTGCTAGTAGTGTTAATTACTCCTTGTAGTTGATGCTAGTTGGTTTAATTGGTGGAAGATCATATGTTCAGATCCTATATGCATATTAATACCCCTCTGATTATGAACATGTTTATGCTTTGTGAGTAGTTACTTTTGTTCCCGAGGACATGAGAGAAGTCTTGCTATTAGTAGTCATGTGAATTTGGTATTCGTTCGATATTTTGATGAGATGTATGTTGTCTCTCCTCTAGTGGTGTTATGTGAACGTCGACTACATGACACTTCACCATTATTTGGGCCTAGAGGAAGGCATTGGGAAGTAATAAGTAGATGATGGGTTGCTAGAGTGTTAATTACTCCTTGTAGTTGATGCTAGTTGGTTTAATTGGTGGAAGATCATATGTTCAGATCCTATATGCATATTAATACCCCTCTGATTATGAACATGTTTATGCTTTGTGAGTAGTTACTTTTGTTCCCGAGGACATGAGAGAAGTCTTGCTATTAGTAGTCATGTGAATTTGGTATTCGTTCGATATTTTGATGAGATGTATGTTGTCTCTCCTCTAGTGGTGTTATGTGAACGTCGACTACATGACACTTCACCATTATTTGGGCCTAGAGGAAGGCATTGGGAAGTAATAAGTAGATGATGGGTTGCTAGAGTGACGGAAGCTTAAACCCTAGTTTATGCGTTGCTTCGTAAGGGGCTGATTTGGATCCATATGTTTCATGCTATGGTTAGGTTTACCTTAATACTTTTGTTGTAGTTGCGGATGCTTGCAATAGAGGTTAATCATAAGTGAGATGCTTGTCCAAGTAAGGGCAGTACCCAAGAACCGGTCCACCCACATACCAAATTATCGAAGTACCAAACACGAATCATATGAGCGTGATGAAAACTAGCTTGATGATATTCCCATGTGTCCTCGGGAGCGCTTTACATCTTATAAGAGTTTGTCCAGGCTTGTCCTTTGCTACAAACAGGATTGGGACACCTTGATGCACCTTATTTACTTTTGTTACTTGTTGCTCGTTACAAATTATCTTATCACAAAACTATATGTTACCACTTATTTCAGTACTTGCAGAGAATACCTTGCTGGAAACCGCTTATCATTTCCTTCTGCTCCTCGTTGGGTTCGACACTCTTACTTATCAAAAGGACTACGATAGATCCCCTATACTTGTGGGTCATCAAGACTCTTTTCTGGAGCCGTTGCCGGGGAGTGAAGCGCCTTTGGTAGGTGGAATTTGGTAAGGAAAAATTTATATAGTGTTGTGAAATTTACTGTCACTTGTTACCATGGAAAGTAATCCTCTGAGGGACTTGTTCGGGGTATCTTCACCCTGACCAGTAGAGCAAAGAGTTGCTCCTCAAGCTACAGAAAATTAAAATGAAAATGAAAATGCTTGCTTTGAAGTTCCTTCGGGTATGATAGAAAAACTGCTAGCTAATCCTTTTGTAGGAGATGGAACAAAACATCCTGATGAACATCTGATATATGTGGATGAAGTTTGTGGATTATTTAAGCTTGCAGGTGTACCTGGAGATTTTGTTAAGATGAAGGTCTTACCTTTATCTTCGAGGGGAGATGCATCGACATGGTATAGGCCATGTGATGATATGAGGTCTTGGAATTACAAACGATTGAAATTGGAATTTCATCAGAAGTTTTATCCTATGCATCTTGTTCATCGTGATCGCAATTATATATATAATTTTTGCCCTCGCGATGGAGAAAGCATCGCTCAAGCTTGGGGGAGGCTTAAATCAATGTTATAGTCATGCCCCAATCATGAGCTCTCAAGAGAAATGATTATTCAAAATTTTTATGCTCGACTTTCTGGTAACAATCGTACCATGCTTGATACTTCTTGTGCTGGCTCTTTTATGATGAAGACTATTGAATTCAAATGGGATTTATTAGAAAGACTTAAACGCAACTCTGAAGATTGGGACCTCGATAATGGTAAGGAGTCAGGTATGACACCTAGTTTTGATTGTGTTAAATCTTTTATGGATACCAATATTTTTCGTAAATTTAGCACTAAGGGCCTGTTCTGAACCCCTCCAGCTTCACAAAACTTCACGTATCCAGCTTCTCAAAGTAGCTTCTCGCTCCATCTAGCGAATCTCATCCGTTTTGCACCGAGGGTAGCTTCTCCTATCGCCACATTCGGCTGGCAGCCCAGTTGTGGAGAGAGTTGGCCCGTTCAGCGCTATTTTTGGCCCGCTGGAACCAGCCCAATTCGGGATGCAAGCTCGTGCGACGTGGCTCTCGCATCAATGGCGTCGCCGCATCGGGTTGGGCGAGCTCACTGCTCCTGGCTGGCGGCGAGGAAACTACTTCGAAGGAACGGGATTCGGAGGGGAAGAGGCTGGGATGGCCCGATCTGCCGGTGGAGAGATCACCAGGCTGCGACAGGGGGGAATCGGGCGTGGCGGCGGACCAGCGGCGCTAAACTGCGGTAGGGTTACGGGAGGGAAAACTGTCGAGGGAGATGGGCGTGCGTAGCGATTGGGGCGAGATCTAGGTCAGAAGCGTACTGATTCGGTGGGGGATGGCTGAACCATTTTCTTGGCGGTGGCACTCGGTCGTAAATATGGGCAACTCCTCCTTCTTGTTTTTCTGGAGCTGGGATTTTGGTGCTTCGCCTTTCTACACTAGAGTCCGGGTTAGCTTCTCGATTCCAGCTTCTCGTAGCTCAGGCGTTCGGCTCAGCTTCGCACCAGGATTTTGTGAAGTTAGGAGCTGGAGAGATTCAGAACAGGCCCTAAATATGGACTTGACTCTGAGATAGTAGCTTCTTTCTGTGAATCTTTTGCTGCCTATGTTGATCTCCCCAAGGAGAAGTGGTTTAAATATCATCCTCCCATAGAAGTAAAAGTAGCTGCACCTATTTTAGTTGAAGAAAAGACTATCACTTATAATGATCCTATTGTTCCTACTTCTTATGTTAAGAAACCACCTTTCCCTGTTAGGATAAAGGATCATGCTAAAGCTTCAACTGTAGTTCGTAAAAGCAATATTAAAACATATATACCTCCTGAGCAAGTTAAAGTTGAACCTAATATTGCTATCATTAAAGATCTCTTCTCTGATAATATTGATGGGCATGTTATTCATTTCTGTGATGAAACTGCTAGAATTGCTAAACCCCGTGATAAAGATAAACCTAGACCTGTGGTAGGCATGCCTGTTATTTCTGTTAAAATAGGAGATCATTGTTATCATGGCTTATGTGATATGGGTGCTAGTGCTAGTTCAATACCTATTAGCCTTTATAGAGAAATTATGCATGATATTGCACCTGTTGAGTTAGAAGAAATTGATGTTACAATTAAACTTGGCAATAGAGATACTATTTCACCGATGGGAATTGTTAGAGATGTTGAAGTCTTGTGTGGGAAAACTAAATATCCTACTGATTTTCTTGTTCTTGGTTCCCCAGAAGATAGCTTTTGTCCCATTATATTTGGTAGACCCTTCTTAAATACTGTTAATGCTACCATAGATTGCAAAAGAGATGTTGTTACTATCGGTTTAGATGATATGACTCATGAATTTAATTTCTCTAAATTTAGTAGACAACACCGAGAAGAAGAATTACCTACTAAGGATGAAATTATTGGTCTTGCTTCTATTGCCGTACCTCCTAGTGATCCTTTAGAACAATACTTGCTAGACCATGAAAATGATATGTTTATGAATGAAAGAAGGGAATTAGATGAAGTATTCTTTAAATAGGAACCTATTCTGAAAAACAATTTACCTGTTGAAATCCTAGGGGATCCACCAACACCCAAGGGTGATCCCGTGTTTGAGCTTAAATCGTTACCTGATACTCTTAAATATGCTTATCTGTACCGCCCCGAGACCGATGTGCCACGTGTCCTCCAGTTATTCGCTGTTGTTGCCTTATCTTTGCTTGCGTGTCATGCATCTCATATCATGTCATCATGTGCATCGCATTTGCATACGTGTTCGTCTCATGCATCCGAGCTTTTTCCCCGTTGTCCATTTTGTAATCCGGCGCTCCTATGTCACCCGGTGTCCCTTTCTACCTCTTTTCGTGTGCGGGTATTAAACGTTTTCGGATTGGACCGAGACTTGTCTTGCGGCCTTGGTTTACTACCGGCAGACCGCCTGTCAAGTTTCGTACCATTTGGACTTCGCTTGATACTCCAACGGTTAACCGAGGGATCGAAAAGGCCTCGTGTGTGTAGCAGCCCAACACCCTTCCAAAGAGGCCCAAAACCCACCTAAACCTCCTCCATCCTCTCGGTCGTTCGATCACGATTGCGTGATCGAAAACCGCAATCCGTTTGGAGCTTCCTAGCCTTCTCTATCTCTATATATAGATCCCTTCCCCGAAATCCGAACGAAACCTTAGTCTCCTCCCTCTCCACGCGCCGCTGGATGAAACCTCGCCGGCCAGACACGTCCGCTTCGACCGCCAGCGCCACGTGTCGTGATGCGATTGGCCGCCGCCCCGCGCCCACATCGCCGGCCCGGAGAGCCCAAGCCGGGCCCTCCCGAGGACCATCCGGGCGCGCCCCGCGCCGCATCTCTCCTTCACGCGCGCCGCCGCTCGCCGCACCGGCGCTGCCCCGCGCCGGCGACGCCGTCCCTCGCTGCAGCCGCACCGCATCGCCGCCACCTCGTCTCGGCGTCCGCGCCCGCGGGCCGCCGAGCTCGCCGGCGTCGTCCCAGGCTCCGGTCTCCACCGCCTCTCCCTCCTACTCCGACGCCCAAGTCCATGTTCCAGAGCGAACTCTGGCGATCTCCTCGGGCGACGTGCATGCTACCGTACCGGATCCAGATCTGGATCGGGAGGTTGACTTTTGCCCCGAAACCCTAACTTTTTAGCATTTTTCCGCATTCCATAACTCTGCATCCGTAGCTCCGATTCGTGCGTGTAGCATATCAAATTGTTCGTCTCGACGAGTACATCATTTCATCTCAATGCATCATTTTCATTTGAGCTCATATTGATGCCCGAACTGCTGTTGGAAGAGGGCTATGTGAGGAATATGTCAGATCTGTTTCAGCAAATGGCCTTTTGTCATTTTCGCCATGATTATTGTGTGCATGCTATGATCCTGAGATCTACATGTGTTTTGTTATATGCCATGCCATGTTTACAGGGGTGTATACCATGTAGTTTTGTGATCTATGTGGTGACTAGCACAAGCATGCAAAGTAGCTTACTCGATGATGCCGATTTCAGGGACTTAGAATTTCACCAAGTCCTTGTCCTGATATTGTTTTTATGCCAATATGTTCATGTTGTTTCCTAGTGATCCGTGCCTCTTTTGAGGATGATCAGTAAGGATGTTTTGTTAATATAGTTGTGCTCTATCCATCCATGTATTTGTTTGCATTTATGGAGCATCCTAGCTTGAGTCAATCGAGCTCTACTTTTACTATAAAATGTTCCTGGCAGATTGTTAACTTGTTTAGCGATTTTGCCAAGGTTGTTGTTACTGATCCGTGCATGCCATGTTATTGTTCTTGCCATGTCTAGCTCCTATGCCATGTATTCTTGATGGGTGTATGCTTAGTTTGTCATGCCATGCTCTGTAGTGAGTGCATCGAGCTCGTAAACATGCCTACTTGCTAATCTGTTTTGCATGCTCCAGTTTTTCACCAAGTCTGAATCTGTTTATGTTTTTGCTATGTTCACATGCTTGCAATTGTATTTTCTGATCCCTTTTGGCTCATGATCTCTAAGGGACTTTTGTTATATGCTTTGAGTAGCTTCATGCCATGCCTTTCTTTGCCATGTTATGTTCCTGTAGCATGTAGTTTTCATGCTCTAAAGTTTGCTTCCTGATGATAAATTCCAGACTTGTGTTAATTTCACCAAGTCTGAAACCTGTTATCATTTGCTCTTTTGCCATGCTTGTTTGAACCTGTTAATGAGTGAATTAGCCGTAGCTCACTGTTCATCTTTTGTCAAGCATCTTGAGTGGACCCCTGCCATGTATTTGGTTGCCATGTTTGAGTGCTATAGCATATTTATCTTGATGCATTTAGTTGGTCACTTGCTGATTA
Organism: Triticum urartu; assembly: GCF_003073215.2. Lineage (NCBI taxonomy): Eukaryota > Viridiplantae > Streptophyta > Magnoliopsida > Poales > Poaceae > Triticum > Triticum urartu. The sequence goes on from NC_053027.1 coordinate 212,961,280, forward strand.
TCGCAGACCAATGCCATATTTGTTTTGCTTTGCCATTTCCAAACCGTGCATCCGATTCCGGTGATCTTTATATCGATTTCAACCGAAATCACTCCCCTTTCCAGTGGCACTCTTGGATTTCCAAGTTGAGGCCAGGTTCAATCATTCCTTTCCAAATCGCATATGCATCACATACCGCATCCCGCATATCATGCCATGTTCATGTGTTGGTTGTTTACTATGTTGTGTGCTTCTTTCCGGTGTTGCTTCTTCGGGTTGGTTCCGATAACGTCGCGTTTGTGAGGATCCGTTCGACGTCCGTTTGTCTTCTTCATGGACTCGTTCTTCTTCCTTGCGGGATTCAGGCAAGATGACCATACCCTCGAAATCACTTCTATCTTTGCTTGCTAGTTGTCTTGCTATTGCTATGCTGCGATACCTACCACTTGCTATATCATGCCTCCCATATTGCCATGTCAAGCCTCTAACCCACTTTTCCTAGCAAAACCGTTGTTTGGCTATGTTACCGCTTTGCTCAGCCCCTCTTACAGCGTTGCTAGTTGCAGGTGAAGATGAAGTTTGTTCCATGTTGGAACATGATTATTGTTGGGATATCACATTATATCTTATTTACTTTAATGCACTATATACTTGGTAAAGGGTGGAAGGCTCGGCCTTATGCCTGGTGTTTTGTTCCACTCTTGCGCGCCCTAGTTTTCGTCATACCGGTGTTATGTTCCTTGATTTTGCGTTCCTTACGCGGTTGGGTTATAATGGGAACCCCTTGACAGTTGCCTTGAATAAAACTCCTCCAGCAATGCCCAACCTTGGTTTTACCTTTACTTGGGTTTCAGACTCAAGGGTCATCTTATTTTAACCCCGGGCCAGTGCTCCTCTGAGTGTTGGTCCAACCTGTCAGCCCGGTGGCCACCAGGGGCAACTCTGGGCTGGCCTACCAGTTTGGACAATCTGAGTGTGCCCTGAGAACGATATATGTGCAGCTCCTATCGGGATTTGTCGGCACATTCGGGCGGTGTTGCTGGACTTGTTTTACCATTGTCGAGGATGTCTTGTAACCTGGATGCCGAGCCTGATCGGATTGTCTTGGGAGAAGGAATATCCTTCATTGACCGTGAGAGCTTGTGATGGGCTAAGTTGGGACACCCCTGCAGGGATTTGAACTTTCGAAAGCCATGCCCGCGGTTATGGGCAGATGGGAATTTGTTAATGTCCGGTTGTAGAAAACCTGAAGTTGATCTTAATTAAAATACATCAACCGCGTGTGTAACCGTGATGGTCTCTTCTCGGCTGAGTCCGAGAAGTGAACACGGTGTTGGAGTTATGCTTGACATAGGTTGTTCTAGGATCACTTCTTGATCATAGATTTCTCGACCGTGCTTTGCCTTCTCTTCTCGCTCTCTTTTGCAAATAGGTTAGCCACCACATATGCTAGTCGCTTGCTGCAGCTCCACCTCATACCTTTTACCCTTCCCATAAGCTTAAATAGTTTTGATCACGAGGGTGTGAGATTGCTGAGTCCCCGTGACTCACAGGTACTTCCAAAACCAGTTTGCAGGTGCCGATGAACTGTGCGGGTGATGCAACCCGAGCTCAAGGAGGAGCTTGATGAAGATCGTGTTCGTAGACTTGTTTCGTTTTCAAGTTGATCAGTAGTGGAGCCCAGTTGGGGTCGATCGGGGGACCTTGTCGCATTTGGGGTTGTTCTTTATTTTGGTTCCGTAGTCGGACCTTGATTGTATTTGGATGTTGTAATGCTTTATTCATGTATTGTGTGAAGTGGCGATTGTAAGCCAACTATGTATCCCTTTCCCTTATGTATTACATGGGTTGTGTGAAGATTATCTCACTTGCGACATTGCTTTCAATGCGGTTATGCCTCTAATTCGTGCTTCGACACATGAGAGATATAGCCGCATCGAGGGCATTACAAGTTGGTATCAGAGCCTTCCCCCGACCTTAGGAGCCCCCTGCTTGATCAAATCGTTGGCATTGTTGAGTCTAGAAAAATGTTTTGAGTCATTTAGGATATATATATATATATATATATCGGAGAGTTAGGAATTCTTTTTACTCCTAAGTCCCTTCGTCGCTCTGGTGAGGCATCCTGACGTAGAGTTTTGACTCTTCTCTTCTCAAATTTCATTAATTTTTTTAGGATCACGCGGGTATCTTGGAATCGTTCCGATCGATTTGTGACAAGAACATTGTTCTTGGTGCCTCCTGACATTTAGGGGTTGTGGCAGTGTCCCGGGGAGTTGAGCTTTGAGGTGTTGTTGTCACAATTTTATCGTTGAGATTCTGGAATACCTGAGTTTCGTCGACATCGAAAATCTCTTTTATGCAGTTGTTGGTGAGATAACCTCGACGCCACCCAGTACTGGGGCGGGAGTTCGGGAGTATTGCCATAACTCGTATAACGGATGCTTTTCGAAGGTTGAGGTAAATGATTTCCGAAGATTTATTGGTTATGTGTTGAAGGATGGATACAGCTGGATGTAGGATTTGCTAGTTTTGGGTGAGATATTATGCTTCCCCTGTATCCCCAACACCTGATTGCATAACCGGAAAGTTTCGGGAGTTTATAAGTGGGAATTCAAGTAGCTCTTAGGATATCTTTCCGATAGATGTATGATATGAAATTGGGGTTCGACGTCTAGTGGTCCGCCTATCCACGGTTGGTTTTACAGTGGTCTCGTTGTGTCTCAAAGAGTCCTTGGCTACGCCGACTCGGGGACACTTCGTATGTCATGTGCACTGCCTTGTACATGATGGTGTTGTACGATCGAGCCCGTGTAGGCCCCACCACGAAAACTTCGGACGAAATCTCTATCATATGTTTGTTCTGGCTCATTCTGCAAGCCAATCCTTGTTTTGTTTTTGAGTTGTGGTATTCGAGTTGCTTCGAAGTCAAATGTTGATTCCATGCCTTTTCCTAAGTGGTGTTCTCATATTCGTATGTGGATACTAATGCTTCATGATAATCGAAAGTGTCATGGCAATCCTTTCCAACCGGTGTGTTTCTCTTCTAGTGGATCCGATCACTTCGACATTCGCAAGATCAATTATCAGTTCTTCTCAACGGTGTTTGCTTCATCCGTTCCAAGTTGTCTTTGTTTTCCCCCCCCCCCCCCCCTTCTTCTTGGGGGACTCAGATTTCTTATTCAAGTATCCTTTCATTGATGGGAAGCTTCTCCATTCCTTTTCCGTCAATATTCTTATCCGGTGATTCTCAAGAAGATGCTAATGAAGCTTCAAGTTCGTCTCTCGTCACTCATTTTCTTCTCCGGTGGATTTAATTCAAGCTTTGGTATTGAGCATACTCCTTTTCTTTTTGCCCAATGCCTACTTATGCCGGTGCACCTCTTAATCTTCCCCGCTTGCTATTCTTCTGTTCCGGAGCGCTAAAGATATCTCAGAAGATTCGTGTTTCCACTCTTAATCCGTTCAAGCTATTTTGAGGATGTTATCTCATTCAAGCCTTTTAATTCAACTGGTGCAATCTCTCTTTTTAATCATTCTAACGGTGTTTTCTCTTGAGTGGGCCCTAACCCACAGGTTTTTTCCCAGGATCTTACCCGACTCTTCTTATTTTCCCGGAGCTATCCTAAATTCTTTTCGAAGTTTGACGTAAGAATGAATTTTCATCAGTCAGATGTGTTTCTCCAAGATCTCTCAATTTCTTTTCATCGTTGGCTCAATCTCTTCGTTTTTGATTATTCCGGAGTATCTCAACAATTTACGGTGGTGTTTCTCGTCGTCATTCTCAGATTTTGAAGACCGAAGAAGAGTTCCTCTTAAATCCTTATCCGTTCTGTTGAAGATTCATTACTCTAGCTTGTCGCCATCCTCTCATAATTGTTTTCGATTGTGAGAACTCTTTTCACCCTATCCGGAGCAATTCAAGATTCTTTTCAGTTTGATTCTCGGGAGGCTATCATCTCAGAATTATTCATTCCAGCTGTTAGTTATCATTCTCCAACCTTACCGGCGCATCATTCAAGTATTCTCTAATCAGCTCGTCATCTCTTTGTTCTCTTATATCTAAATCCTCTCAAGTATCTTCGTTCTTTTTATAAATTCTTTCTGGTGTTTCTTTATCTTTACTTCGTTCATTTTCAATTCTTACGGTGGTTCGTTCAAGAGTTTTTCTCTTCCTTCTTTATCATATCAATTTGTTCGTTGTTTCGATCCCACCGGTGTTTCGTTGAAGACCTTCTTAAGTTTGCGCTATATATATCTTAATCCTTTCTACGAGAATAAGTAATATGTCAAATCCATTGTTTATCATCAATTTAATTGGTGAAGGATAAGCATAACATAATTCTTATTCGTGTTTCACCCAAGTGATTAATTCCTTATTCCGGAGGTTCATCAAATTCTCGATTCAAGCTGTCCATCTTTCTTTTCCGGAGCTCAAAGTTATTTCAATTATATTATTCCCAAGCTCCATCTAATCATTGCAAGGCTTCAATCTTATTCTCTTCATCCTTCACTTCTTTTGATCATTCTTTTATTACCGGAGTTCTTCATGAAGGTTCTACATGACGGTTCAGCAAGGATTTAATTCCTTCTCGAAATGTTCTTCAACATTCTTTTCAGAGGAGCTCAAGCATTCTTCATTTTGCAATCCGGAGTGCAATTCTTTCTACCGTATCATTGGAGGTGGTATTATGTCACTCTTGATAATTTGAGTCATGTTTCATGGTTCACATGTTGTTAAGAATGAGGTATTTTAAATCCATCAATATCTTCATTGGAGTTATCTTGGGTTATATTTCACCTAAAGCCTCCCCTAAGGATTGTTGCTATTGTGGTGCTCTTAAATGATCCAAGTTCTTCATTTATCCTCCCGGTGAAATAGTTTCTCGTCTCCTTGTTCTTATCAATCCAATCTTTTGTTTTCCTTTGGTGGCAGAAATTCACCTCAAGAATCTCGAGATGTTTTCCATAAGCCCACTACAAGCTTATCCTTTTCGTTGTTGATTTCCCAACAATCCCCGTGCAACCTTTTCTTTAAAGGATGCTTTCCAAGTTCAATTGTGGCAGGAGTTGTCATTTTCTTCTCCGTTCTTTTGTTCCGACGATCTACCTTTGATTCTTTCATCCGGAGGCATTGTGATGTTGCTCTTTTCAACCCATCATCTCGTTTCGTCAAAGGTCATGTTCTTTTCATGCCTATCCATTTAACCGGAGTGTTGTGCCCTTTTGCTCAAGTTCTTTTCATAGTATCAAGTCTTGCTTCCCTTCTCAACTGGAGTGCTACCCAAATCTGTTCTTTCTTTTCCTCTTTCTTAACGGAGTGCTGTCCGAATTTGTTCTTCCTTGTTCCTCGTTCCTAACGGAGTGTTTTTTTCAACTTCGATCACCTCCGTGGTTTTATTCCTTTCAAGTTTTTTAACTTTTCAAGGTTCTTTGGTTTCACTCATGGGTCAAAGAAGCAACTTAGCTCTACCTCTTCTCTCCTCTTCCGTTTTCCCTCCGGTGCCATTCTAGATCTCGGGACGAGATCCTCTCGTAGTGGTGGAGTGTTGTAACGCCCCGAGACCGATGTGCCAGGTGTCCTCCAGTTATTCGCTATTGTTGCCTTGTCTTTGCTTGTGTGTCATGCATCTCATATCATGTCATCATGTGCATCGCATTTGCATACGTGTTCGTCTCATGCATCCGAGCTTTCTCCCCGTGGTCCGTTTTGCAATCCGGCGCTCCTATGTCACCCGGTGTCCCTTTCTACCTCTTTTCGTGTGCGGGTATTAAACGTTTTCAGATTGGACCAAGACTTGTCTTGCGGCCTTGGTTTACTACCAGTAGACCGCCTGTCATGTTTCGTACCATTTGGCCTTCGTTTGATACTCCAACGCTTAACCGAGGGACCAAAAAGGCCTCGTGTGTGTTGCAGCCCAACACCCTTCCAAAGTGGCCCAAAACCCACCTAAACCTCCTCCATCCTCTCGGTCGTTCGATCACGATCGCGTGGCCGAAAACCGCTCTCCAATTGGAGCTTCCTAGCCTCCTCGACCTCTATATATAGATCCCTTCCCCGAAATCCGGAAGAAACCCTAGTCTCCTCCCTCTCCACGCGCCGCCGGACGAAACCTCGCCGGCCGGACACGTCTGCTTCGACCGCCAGCGCCACGTGTCGCGACGCGATTGGCCGCCGCCCCGGAGAGCCCAAGCCGGGCCCTCCCGAGGCCCATCCAGCCACGCCCCGCGCCGCATCTCTCCTTCGCGCGCGCCGCCTCCAAGCGCTCTTCCGCGCCGCCAGCCACCGCGCCGGCGCCGCCCCGCGCCAGCGATGCCGTCCCTCGTCGCGGCCACATCGCATCGCCATCGCCTCGTCTCGGCGTCCGTTCCCGCAGGCCGCCCGAGCTCGCCGGCGTCGTCCCAGGCTCCGGTCTCCACCGCCTCTCCCTCCTACTCCGGCGCCCAAGTCCCTGTTCCGGAGCGAACTCCAGCGATCTCCTCGGGGACGTGCATGCTACAGTACCGGATCCAGATCTGGATCGGGAGGTTGACTTTTGCCTCGAAACCCTAACTTTTTAGCATTTTTCCGCATGCCATAACTCTGCATCCGTAGCTCCGATTCGTGCGTGTAGCATATCAAAATATTCGTCTCGACGAGTACATCATTTCATATCAATGCATCATTTTCATTTGAGCTCATATTGACGCCCGAAATGCTGTTGGAAGAGGGCTATGTGAGGAATATGTCAGATCTGTTTCAGCAAATGGCCTTTTGTCATTTTCGCCATGATTATTGTGTGCATGTTATGATCGTGAGCTCTACATGTGTTTTGTTATATCACATGCCATGTTTACAGGGGTGTATACCATGTATTTTTGTGATCTATGTGGTGACTAGCACAAGCATGCAAAGTAGCTTACTCGATGATGCCGATTTCAGGGACTTAGAATTTCACCAAGTCCTTGTCCTGATATTGTTTTTATGCCATATGTTCATGTTGTTTCCTAGTGATCCGTGCCTCTTTTGAGGATGATCAGTCAGGATGTTTTGTTAATATAGTTGTGCTCTATCCATCCATGTCTTTGTTTGCATTTATGGAGCATTCTAGCTTGAGTCAATCGAGCTCTACTTTTACTAGAAAATGTTCCTGGCAGATTGTTAACTTGTTTAGCGATTTTGCCAAGGTTGTTGTTACTGATCCGTGCATGCCATGTTATTGTTCTTGCCATGTCTAGCTCCTATGCCATGTATTCTTGATGGGTGTATGCTTAGTTTGTCATGCCATGCTCTGTAGTGAGTGCATCGAGCTCGTAAACATGCCTACTTGCTAATCTATTTTGCATGCTCCAGTTTTTCACCAAGTCTGAATCTGTTTATGTTTTTGCTATGTTCACATGCTTGCAATTGTATTTTCTGATCCCTTTTGGCTCATGATCTCTAAGGGACTTTTGTTATATGCTTTGAGTAGCTTCATGCCATGCCTTTCTTTGCCATGTTATGTTCCTGTAGCATGTAGTTTTCATGCTCTAAAGTTTGCTTCCTGATGATAAATTCCAGACTTGTGTTAATTTCACCGTCTGAAACCTGTTATCATTTGCTCTTTTGCCATGCTTGTTTGAACCTGTTAATGAGTGAATTAGCCGTAGCTCACTGTTCATCTTTTGTCAAGCATCTTGAGTGGACCCCTGCCATGTATTTGGTTGCCATGTTTGAGTGCTATAGCATATTTATCTTGATGCATTTAGTTGGTCACTTGCTGATTATCGCAGACCGATGCCATATTTGTTTTGCTTGCCATTTCCAAACCGTGCATACGATTCCGGTGGTCTTTATATCGATTTCAACAGAAATCACCTCCCCTTTCCAGTGGCACTCTTGGATTTCCAAGTTGAGGCCAGGTTCAATCATTCCTTTCCAAATCATGCATATGCATCACATACCGCATCCCGCATATCATGCCATGTTCATGTGTTGGTTGTTTACTATGTTGTGTGCTTCTTTCCGGTGTTTTCTTCTTCGGGTTGGTTCCGATAACGTCGCGTTTGTGAGGACCCGTTCGACTACGTCCGTTTGTCTTCTTCATGGACTCGTTCTTCTTCCTTGCAGGATTTCAGGCAAGATGACCATACCCTCGAAATCACTTCTATCTTTGCTTGCTAGTTGCTCGCTCTATTGCTATGCCTACGTTGCGATACCCACCACTTGCTATATCATGCCTCCCATATTGCTAAGCCAAGCCTCTAACCCACCTTTTCCTAGCAAACCGTTGTTTGGCTATGTTACCGCTTTGCTCAGCCCCTCTTATAGCGTTGCTAGTTGCAGGTGAAGATTGGAGTTTGTTCCTTGTTGGAACATGATTATATGTTGAGATATCACAATATCTCTTATTTAATTAATGCATCTATATACTTGGTGAAGGGTGGAAGGCTCGGCCTTATGCCTGGTGTTTTGTTCCACTCTTGCCGCCCTAGTTTCCGTCATACCGGTGTTATGGTTCCTTGATTTTGCGTTCCTTACGCGGTTGGGTTATAATGGGAACCCCTTGACAGTTCGCCTTGAATAAAACTCCTCCAGCAAGGCCCAACCTTGGTTTTACCATTTGCCACCTAGCCTTTTCTCCTTGGGTTCTGCCGACTCAAGGGTCATCTTTATTTTAACCCCCCGGGCCAGTGCTCCTCTGAGTGTTGGTCCAACCTGTCAGCCGCCGGTGGCCACCAGGGGCAACTCTGGGCTGGCCTACCGAAGTTTGGACAATCTGAGTGTGCCCTGAGAACGAGATATGTGCAGCTCCTATCGGGATTTGTCGGCACATTCGGGGGTGTTGCTAGACTTGTTTTACCATTGTCGAGGATGTCTTGTAACCTGGATGCCGAGCCTGATCGGATTGTCTTGGGAGAAGGAATATCCTTCGTTGACCGTGAGAGCTTGTGATGGGCTAAGTTGGGACACCCCTGCAGGGATTTGAACTTTCGAAAGCCGTGCCCGCGGTTATGGGCAGATGGGAATTTGTTAATGTCCGGTTGTAGAAAACCTGAAGTTGATCTTAATTAAAATACATCAACCGCGTGTGTAACCGTGATGGTCTCTTCTCGGCGGAGTCCGGGAAGTGAACACGATGTTCTAGGATCACTTCTTGATCATAGATTTCTCGACCGTGCTTTGCCTTCTCTTCTCGCTCTCTTTTGCGAATAGGTTAGCCACCACATATGCTAGTCGCTTGCTGCAGCTCCACCTCATACCTTTTACCCTTCCCATAAGCTTAAATAGTTTTGATCACGAGGGTGTGAGATTGCTGAGTCCCCGTGACTCACAAATACTTCCAAAACCAGTTTGCAGGTGCCGATGAACTGTGCGGGTGACGCAACCCAAGCTCAAGGAGGAGCTTGATGAAGATCGTGTTCGTAGACTTGTTTCGTTTTCAAGTTGATCAGTAGTGGAGCCCAGTTGGGGTCGATCGGGGGACCTTGTCTCATTTGGGGTTGTTCTTTATTTTGGTTCCGTAGTCGGACCTTGATTGTATTTGGATGTTGTAATGCTTTATTCATGTATTGTGTGAAGTGGCGATTGTAAGACAACTATGTATCCCTTTCCCTTATGTATTACATGGGTTGTGTGAAGATTACCTCACTTGCGACATTGCTTTCAATGCGGTTATGCCTCTAATTCGTGCTTCGACACATGAGAGATATAGCCGCATCGAGGGCGTTACATTATCTTGATGAGAAAAAGATATATCCTGTTATTATTAGTGCTAACCTTTCAGAGCATGAGAAAGAGAGATTATTGAAAACTCTGAAGAAGCACCGCGCTGCTATTGGGTATACTCTTGATGATCTTAAGGGCATTAGTCCCACTCTATGTCAACATAAAATTAATTTGGAAGAAGATGCTAAACCAGTTCGTGATCATCAATGCCGGCTAAATCCTAAAATGAAAGAAGTGGTAAGAAAGGAGATACTAAAGCTCCTTGAGGCAGGTATAATTTATCCCGTTGTTTATAGTCAGTGGGTAAGCCCTGTCCATTGTGTCCCTAAGAAGGGAGGTATTACTGTTGTTCCTAATGATAAAGATGAATTGATTCCTCAAAGAATTATTACAGGTTATAGGATGGTAATTGATTTCCGCAAATTAAATAAGGCTACTAAAAAGGATCATTACCCCTTACCTTTTATTAATCAAATGATAGAAAGATTGTCCGAACATGCACATTTTTGCTTTGTAGATGGTTATTCTGGTTTCTCTCAAATACCTGTGTCGGCCAAAGATCAATCAAAGACTACTTTTACATGCCCTTTTGGTACTTTTGCTTATAGACGTATGCCTTTTGGTTTATGTAATGCACCTGCTACCTTTCAAAGATGCATGATGGCTATATGCTCTGACTTTTGTGAAAAGATTTGTGAGGTTTTCATGGACGACTTTTCCGTCTATGGATCTTCTTTTGATGATTTCTTGAGCAACCTTGATCAAGTTTTGTAGAGATGTGAAGAAACTAATCTTGTCTTGAATTGGGAAAAGTGCCACTTTATGGTTAATGAAGGTATTGTCTTGGGGCATAAAGTTTCTGAAAGAGGTATTGAAGTTGATAAAGCCAAGGTTGATGCTATTGAAAAGATGCCATGTCCCAAGGACATTAAAGGTATAAGAAGTTTCCTCGGTCATGCCGGTTTTTATAGGAGGTTCATTAAGGACTTCTCAAAATTTTCTCGGCCTCTGACTAATTTATTACAAAAAGATATACCATTTGTCTTTGATGATGATTGTGTAGAAGCATTTGAAATACTTAAGAAAGCATTGATCTCTGCACCTATTGTTCAGCCACCTGATTGGAATTTACCCTTTGAAATAATGTGTGATGCTAGTGATTATGCTGTAGGTGCTGTTCTAGGAAAAAGAGTTGATAAGAAACTAAATGTTATTCAATATGCTAGTAAAACTCTAGACAATGCTCAAAGAAATTATGCTACCACTGAAAAAGAATTCTTAGCAGTTGTATTTGCTTGTGATAAGTTTAGACCTTATATTGTTGATTCTAAAGTAACTATTCAAACTGATCAGGCTGCTATTAAATATCTTATGGAAAAGAAAGATGCTAAACCTAGACTTATTAGATGGGTTCTCTTGCTACAAGAATTTGATTTGCATATTGTTGATAGAAAAGGAGCTGAGAACCCCGTTGCAGACAACTTGTCTAGGTTAGAAAATGTGCTTGATGACCCACTACCTATTGATGATAGCTTTCCTGATGAGCAATTAAATGTCATAAATGCTTCTCATACTGCTCCATGGTATGTTGATTATGCTAATTACATTGTTGCTAAGTTTATACCACCTAGTTTCACATACCAGCAAAAGAAAAAGTTCTTCTATGATTTGAGGCATTACTTGTGGGATGACCCACATCTTTATAAAGGAGTAGATGGTGTTATTAGACGTTGTGTACCTGAGAATGAACATGAACAGATCCTACGCAAGTGTCACTCCGAAGCTTATGGAGGACACCATGCTGGAGATAGAAATGCACATAAGGTACTGCAATTTGGTTTTTATTGGCCTACTCTCTTAAAGGATGCCCGTAAGTTTGTCTTATCTTGTGATGAATGTCAAAGAATTGGTAATATTAGTAGACATCAAGAAATGCCTATGAATTATTCACTTGTTATTGAACCATTTGATGTTTGGGGCTTTGACTATATGGGACCTTTTCCTTCCTCTAATGGTTATACACATATTTTAGTTGCTGTTGATTACGTTACTAAGTGGGTAGAAGCTATTCCAACTACTAGTGCTGATCATAACACTTCTATTAAAATGCTTAAAGAAGTTATTTTTCCAAGATTTGGAGTCCCTAGATATTTAATGACTGATGGTGGTTCACATTTTATTCATGGTGCTTTCCGTAAAATGCTTGCTAAATATGATGTTAATCATAGAATTGCATTTCCTTATCACCCTCAGTCTAGTGGTCAAATAGAGTTGAGTAATAGAGAACTCAAATTAATTTTGCAAAAGACTGTTAATAGGTCTAGAAAGAATTGGTCCAAGAAACTTGATGATGCATTATGGGCCTATAGAACTGCATATAAAAATCCTATGGGTATGTCTCCGTATAAAATGGTCTATGGAAAAGCATGTCACTTACCTCTCGAACTAGAACACAAGGCTTATTGGGCTATTAAAGAACTTAATTATGATTTTAAACTTGCCGGTGAGAAGAGGTTATTCGATATTAGCTCACTTGATGAATGGAGAACCCAAGCCTACGAAAGTGCCAAGTTGTTTAAAGAAAAAGTTAAAAGATGGCATGATGAAAGGATACAAAAGTGTGAGTTTAATGTAGGTGATTATGTATTGCTATACAACTCTCATTTAAGATTTTTTGCAGGAAAACTTCTCTCTAAATGGGAAGGTCCTTACGTTATCGAGGAGGTCTACCGTTCCAGTGCCATAAAAATCAACAACTTCGAAGGCACAAATCCGAAGGTGGTGAATGGTCAAAGAATCAAACAGTATATCTCAGGTAATTCCATAAATGTTGAAACCAATGTTATTGAAACCGTATCCCCGGAGGAATACATAAGGGACACTTTTCAGAACGTTTCAGACTTCGAAAAGGAATAGGTATGTGGTACGGTAAGTAAACCGACTCCAAAACAGTTTTTAAGGCAATATTTCTCCGTTTTGGAATATTTAGAAAAATAGAAAATTAAGCAGCAGTCCGGGAAGGACACGAGGGCTCCACGAGGGTGTAGGGCGCGCCCTACCCTACTGGGCGCGCCCCCTACCTTGTGGGCACATCGTGTGCTCTCCGGACTCCGTTTTCGTACACGACACATATTTTGGTCGGTAAAAATTCATTATATAATCTCCCGGGGGTTTTGACTCCCGTATCACGCAAAAATCTCCTGTCTTTGTTTCGAGCTGTTTTCTGTCAGGGTTGTCAAGGCCAGGCACTATGTCATCTCCCTCCTCCAACCATGAGGGCAACGATGCTTGGCTAATGAAGAAAGAGATGAAGAGAGAAGAACCTATGGAGATAAACAAGGATGAAGGGATCAAGAAGGCCATGGAGGACCAAGTTCCAGCAACAGAAGACACCCTTCAACTGGATCACAATCTTCTTACCCCAACAAAAATCTAAGCTTTCAAGATGATTGAGTTGGCTCGTATACAAAATAAGTATCTCACACGTGAAAATATTTTGTTGAAGGAGCATATCATCGCACTCAAGGGCATTATCCGCAAGTTAGAATACCTCCTACGCTCGATGTGCAACTATCCATCATCAACAACTCCACCTTATTCACCAACAAAGGAGACATAATCACCTGGGTATGGGCACTCCACTTGGCAACTGCCAAGCTTGGGGGAGTGCCCCGGTATCGTATCACCATCACTTTTGTCTTTACCGTTTTTCTTAGTTCGATCCTTTTGGTAATATCTTGATCTAGTAGAATAAAAGTTCTTAGTATGATCTAGTCATGAGTTTTGCTTTATTATCCTTCTATGTAATCGAGTCCGTAAGCTATATAATAAAGATTAGTGTTGAGTCAAGGGCTCGATTATTTTACCATGATCCTAAGTGAATAAAAGAAAAGAGAAAGAAATAAAAAGAAACAAAGAGATCATGTGAGTCTTATGGAGAGTAATGAGCTCACATAGAAAGAGTATGATGAATAAAAGTTGTTGAGGGTTGACAAACATAGTTTTGGTCATCGTTGCAATTAATAGGAAGTAATAAAGAAAGAGAGGTCTTCACATATAAATATACTATCTTGGACACCTTTTATGATTGTGAGCACTCATTAAAATATGACATGCTAAAGAGTTGACATTGGACAAGAAAGACAACGTAATGGGTTATGTTTTCTTACATCTGAGATGAATTATATTGTCTTGGATCTTCCAACATGATGAGCTTGCCTTTCCCCCTCATGCTAGCCAAATTCATTGCACCAAGTAGAGATACTACTTGTGCTTCCAAACACCCTCAAACCTGTCTTGCCATAAGAGTCCACCATATCTACCTATGGATTGAGTAAGATCCATCAAGTAAGTTGTCATAGGTGCAAGAAATAAAAATTGCTCTCTAAATATGTATGATTGATTGGTGTGGAGGAAATAAGCTTTATACGATCGTGTGATATGGAAGTAATAAAAGCGACAGACTGCATAATAAAGGTTCATATCACAAGTGGCAATATAAAGTGACGTTCTTTCGCATTAAGATTTTGTGCATCCAACCATAAAAGCGCATGACAACCTCTTCTTCCCTCTGTGAAGGGCCTATCTTTTACTTTTTTCTCCTAACTTGCATAAGAGTCATGGTGATCTTCACCCTTCCTTTTTACATTTTATCTTTTGGCAAGCACAACATGTTGGAAAGATCTTGGTATATATGGCTAATTGGATGTGAGTTTTCATGAACTATTATTGTTGACATTACCCTTGAGGTAAAACGTTGGGAGGCAAAACTATAAGCCCCTGTCTTTCTCTGTGTCCGATTAAAACTCCATACCCATAAGTATTGCGTGAGTGTTAGCAATTGTGAAAGACTACATGATAATTGAGTATGTGTACTTGCTGAAAAGCTCTTATGTTGACTCTTTCCTATGTTATGATAAATTCCAATTGCTCCAATGACTGAGATTATAGTTTGTTAGTTGTCAATGAAGTTTACGATTCATACTTGATATTGTGATTGAATTATTACTCTAGCATTAGAGATCATATGACAAGAATTATATAAGTTGCTGTTCTAAGAATGATCATGATGCCCTCATGTCCGTATTTTATTTTTATCGACACCTCTATCTCTAAACATGTGGACATATTTTTCGATTTCGGCTTTTCGCTTGAGGACAAGCGAGGTCTAAGCTTGGGGGAGTTGATACGTCCATTTTGCATCATGCTTTTATATTGATATTTATTGCATTATGTCACAATATTTATGCCTATTCTCTCTTATCTTACAAGGTTTACATAAAGAGGGAGAATGCCGGTAGCTGGGATTCTGGGCTGGAAAAGGAGCAAATATTAGAGACCTATTCTGCACAACTCCAAAAGTTCGGAAACTTCACGGAAGATGTTTTCCAAATATATAAAAAATACTAAGAGCAAGAACTTCACCAGGGGGCCACACCCTGCCCACGAGGGTGGGGGGCGCGCCCTACCCCCTGGGCGCGCCCCCCTACCTCGTGGGCCCTCTGGTGGCCCTCCGGTGGCCATCTTTTGATATATGGAGTCTTTCGATGGGAAAAAAATCATAAGACATCTTCTCGGACGAAACTCCGCCGCCACGAGGCGGAACCTTGGCGGAACCAATCTAGGGCTCTAGCGGAGCTGTTCTGCCCGGGAAACTTCAGGAGAGGGCAATCTCCATCAACATCTTCATCAGCACCATCTCATCTCAAAACCCTAGTTCATCTCTTGTATCCAATTCTTGTCTCCAAGTCCGGGATTGGTGCTAGTAGGTTGCTAGTAGTGCTAATTACTCCTTGTAGTTGATGCTAGTTGGTTTAATTGGTGGAAGATCATATGTTCAGATCCTATATGCATATTAATACCCCTCTGATTATGAACATGTTTATGCTTTGTGAGTAGTTACTTTCGTTCCTGAGGACATGGGAGAAGTCTTGCTATTAGCAGTGATGTGAATTTGGTATTCGTTCGATATTTTGATGAGATGTATGTTGTCTCTCCTCTAGTGGTGTTATGTGAATGTCGACTACATGACACTTCACCATTATTTGGGCCTAGAGGAAGGCATTGGGAAGTAATAAGTAGATGATGGGTTGCTAGAGTGACAGAAGCTTAAACCCTAGTTTATGTGTTGCTTTATAAGGGGCTGATTTGGATCCATATGTTTCATGCTATGGTTAGGTTTACCTTAATAATTTTGTTGTAGTTGCGGATGCTTGCAATAAAGGTTAATCATAAGTGGGATGCTTGTCCAAGTAAGGGCAATACCCAAGCACCGGTCCACCCACATACCAAATTATCAAAGTACCGAACGTGAAACATATGAGCGTGATGAAAACTAGCTTGACGATATTCCCATGTGTCCTCGGGAGCGCTTTACATCTTATAAGAGTTTGTCCAGGCTTGTCCTTTGCTACAAAAAGGATTGGTCCACCTTGCTGCACCTTATTTACTTTTGTTACTTGTTGCTCGTTACAAATTATCTTATCACAAAACTATCTGTTACCACTTATTTCAGTACTTGCAGAGAATACCTTGTTGGAAACCGCTTATCATTTCCTTCCGCTCCTCGTTGGGTTCGACACTCTTACTTACCGAAAGGACTATAATAGACCCCCTATACTTGTGGGTCATCAATTATGTGCTTAATATGGATGTCAATTAGATTAATAAATGGATTATTAATAATAGGGCAATTGGCCTGCTACTTGGGTTTTTCTATTGCAAACGGTTATTGAGAAAACATCATGGGCAATGACCTCAGGCAAGGCACACGGTTTCTAGGAATAAACCATGTTGGATCAATGAACAATCACACACGACATCCTCTTGAAAACTGTTTGCGTTAGGCCACCCTGCGCAAACGTTTACGACATAAAAACTGTGTGTGATGGATAGCCATTGCCACACAATTTCCTCTACGCACCGTGTGTGATGCATTCAATAATGCAAACGATAAAATTGTTAATATCGTGTGCAATGGCAATGCTATCACAAATGATTTAAGGGCAAAAATTGTGTGTGATGTACCTACGAACGGAAACATTTTCCTTGGGGCGACTGTGTGGGATGTATATACGAACAGAAATGTTTAGCGGGGACTGACTGTGTGGGATGTACTTACGACCGGAAATGATTTTGCCTGTATAATTGTATTTCTTAGCACTACTATACGTATAACCATATTTGATCGCTTGCCGGTCGCACACGACCTCATTTTGCCGAGTGTGTGTGCCAGGAGGGCATATCCCCGACGGTTTCTGGATCGTGTGGGAAGGACCACTACTAGGGGAAATCCTAGCAGTAGCGACTGGTATGACGCTACAACTAAAGGTTAGCAGTAGCGTGGGTTTACGCGCACTACTGCTATATCCACTTAGTAGTAGCGCTTCCAGCAAAAGGCACTCCTACCTCTTGAGCACTGTGTTGGATTTCCCCGAAGAGGAGAGGATGATGCAGCAAAGTAGCGTAAGTATTTCCCTCAGTTTTTGAGAACCAAGGTATCAATCCAGTAGGAGGCTACGCGCGAGTCCCTCGTACCTACACAAAAACAATAGCTCAACGCAACCAACACGCTTAGGGGTTGTCAATCCCTTCGCGGTCACTTACGAAAGTGAGATCTGATAGAGTTGATAAATAATATTTTTGGTATTTTTGGTATAGAGATGCAAAGTAAAAAGTAAAAGGCAAAGTAAAAGCAAAGCAATAATAAAGTGATGGAGATTGATATGATGAGAAAGAGACCCGGGGGACATAGGTTTCACTAGTGGCTTCTCTCAAGAGCATAAGTATTCTACGGTGGGTGAACAAATTACTGTTGAGCAATTGACAGAATTGAGCATAGTTATGAGAATATCTAGGTATGATCATGTATATAGGCATCACGTCCGAGACAAGTAGACCGAAACGATTCTGCATCTACTACTATTACTCCACTCATCGACCGCTATCCAGCATGCATCTAGAGTATTAAGTTAAAAACAGAGTAATGCCTTAAGCAAGATGACATGATGTAGAGGGATAGTTTCATGCAATATGATTAAAAACCCCATCTTGGTATCCTCGATGGCAACAATACAATACGTGCCTTGCTGCCCCTTCTGTCACTGGGAAAGGACACCGCAAGATCGAACCCAAAGCTAAGCACTTCTCCCATTGCAAGAAAATCAATCTAGTAGGCCAAACCAAACTGATAATTCGAAGAGACTTGCAAAGATAACCAATCATACATAAAAGAATTCAGAGAAAATTCAAATATTATTCATAGATAGACTTGATCATAAACCCACAATTCATCGTCTCAACAAACACACCGCAAAAAGAAGATTACATCGAATAGATCTCCACGAGAGAGGGGGAGAACATTGTATTGAGATCCAAAAAGAGAGAAGAAGCCATCTAGCTACTAACTATGGATCCGTAGGTCTGAAGTAAACTACTCACACTTCATCGGAGGGGCTTGGATGATGATGTAGAAGCCCTCCGTGATCGATGCCCCCTCCGGCGGAGCTCCGGAACAGGCCCCAAGATAGGATCTCGTGGATACAGAAAGTTGCGGCGGTGGAATTAGGTTTTTGGCTCCGTCCCCGATTGTTTGGGGGTACGTGGATATACATAGGAGGAAGAAGTACGTCGGTGGAGCTTCGAGGGGCCCACGAGGAAGGGGGCATGCCCTAGGGGGGGCCCTCCACCCTCGTGACCGCCTCGTGGCTTTCTTGACGGAGGGTCCAAGTCTCCTGGACCTTATCTGATGAGAAAATCACGTTTCCGAAGGTTTCATTCTGTTTGGACTCCGTTTGATATTCCTTTTCTTCGAAGCCCTAAAACAGGCAAAAAACAACAATTCTAGGCTGGGCCTCCGGTTAATAGGTTAGTCCCAAAAATAATATAAAAGTGGATAATAAAGCCCAATAATGTTCAAAACAGTAGATAATATAGCATGGAGTAATCAAAAATTATAGATACGTTGGAGACGTATCAGGCACTACTGGTAATTAGTAGTAGCGCATCTTTTTGCCCGCGCTACTACTATTATTCTGTATTCTTTTATCGTATCCATACACCTTTATACAAGTTTTCATACAGTAGAAATTTAGGGATTGTTTTTACATCATAATGAGTTATTACATCATTGGGTGAAAGAACCTTGGACTAGTTTCAAGTGGATGGATCCTAAGTGACCAAGTCATGGATTATCACAATAATCCATGACTTGGTCACTTAGGATCCATCCACTTGAAACTAATCCGCAGTTCTTTCACCCAAAGATATAATAACTCATCATCATCATATTAATATAAAACTCTTGCATCATATCATCACCAACAACACTAGCTAATAATCATCGTAGTCATTACCACAAACACTATTTAATCATCATAGTCATAATGTAGCTATCTAATCACCACCAACACTAGCTAATAATAATCATCATAGTCATTACCACGAACACTAGCTATTTAATCATCATAGTCATAGTGTAGCCACTACAACAAAACATACTTTAAGTAACACAATCATGTAACAGATAGAAAAATGTGTCATAAGGGAAATTACTGTAACACAACATTTTGTGTCGAACGACGGATAGTAACACATACTATACTAGGCCTCAAAATGTGTTACAGTGATATTGTAATAGTAACATATAAATATATGTTGGTCGAGTGTGTTACATAGATTTTGACGTGGTAACATATAAATATTGTTACCGAAATGTGTTACGTAGTTCGACAGTAGTAACACATAAGCATGGTCGATACATAGTATTACAGGCTCTATTATAGTGGGGACTAGAAAAACTAAAATCAACAACATACATAGAGCACAAATACCTTACACATAGGGCCCATGTGTCAACATGATAATACGTTCTTGTTTTGGTAAATAGTGTTTTCATTCTTTGGTAATATGTTATGAAAACTCAATACAGTTTGGTTGGTAAATACCAAACTATTTTCGGTATGGTTGCAGTGAATATCATATCAACCATATTTTTACATGAATTTTAGGATAACTCAACAGCCATAAATGTGAAATGCATACTTTGAAATGGTCTTATGAAATTAAGTATTTGACGTCAATACTCACAAAGGAGTGGAAGACCTACAACAAACATGAGCTTAAATTGGAAGATAGACCGCCGACCGGAGAAAAGGGAACCAACGCCTCGTCCGGGTTTGAAGGTGCATTGGTCTTTTAGCGAAAAACTAGTGCATTATGAAAACAAAATCGTGTGAAACTAGGAATCAGAGCATTGACCATAAGTTGTCGCATGCCCATGATCCAATAGCACCTGGGGTTGCAATCTGTGATCAGGCGTCTAGCTATATCTGCTGATCACCCAATCTGAGCGGCAAGATGGCTAGCTAATCACTCCTTATAGCTAGCTAATCACTCATGATGCTCTCTCTTAGGTAAAATAGCATAGAACATATGTAGCACTCCTGATTCAACATATTGTAGCATGCAAATGAACCTGTCTCCTAATTGTGGGCTACGCTTCTGATTGCTACCCCCTAGTACTTCTCTGCGATCCTTCACAATTTTGCTCCAGTCTTTGACTATTAAGACTTGCTCACTTTTAGAAATCCTGAATGCACTCATGTGCAATGTAGGATGTCTTGGTCGTAAGCTAACCATTTTCATGTGACCTTTAGCCTCGATCCAATGAGGCACAACTATCATCGGGAGTCCATGTAGAAGAACATCATAATAACATACTTATCAATGAAGTTTAGCTTAAAAAAATAATGTATGCAAAAGATGCACTGAGGACAAATAGTAAAAATGTTACCATCTTTCCTAAATAGATGTGACCGTAGTTCAATACCCACGCTAGTGGTCGCACGTTTTGAGTACTAAGATTTTGAAGTCCAGGAAAATAATTTGTCTTGATAGTATCAAGATCCTCAAGCCATGAAACATAATAACTTATCTCCTCATAGTTTAGTTCAGCCCCGGGATAGTAGTAGGTCATGTGTACCAAGCGTCGGACATGTTTGCTTGAATTGAAATAAGTTGTCAATAGAAATTAGTTGTCAAATATTTTTGAATAAACAATATCCAAGACATAAATATGGTTGAGAAACTCACATATTGGTAGAACTGGATGCGTCTGCACATCGACCCAGATGTCGATATTACCTTCAATATCATCTTCCGGACGAATATTAAAGGTGAAAAGCATATCAGGCTCAAATGCATAAGCCTTGCATAGTTATCTCCAATTTTTGCATTCAAAATAGGTGTATGTGTCTGCATTGTATAATTTTGCGGCAAAAGTATAACCATGCTCGGTCCTCAAGTGAACTCTCTTAACCTCCATAGTTTCCATATGACTGAAACCAATCTTATCTAAGACATAAATTCTTGTATGGCAGGGGATACACTGGTAGAATAGTAAAAAAAGAAATTATGAGTTGAAGCAAAAGAAGCAGAAGTCATGCTTAATTATGAAAAATACTTGTCATTGTGACTTACTGTATCCACTTCGAAGGTCTCATCCAGCTTGATGGTGAAGCGCCTACCACCAACTAAGAAATTTCTGTCGCACAGGCCGCGCTCGTCTTCGCAGTATTCGCACATACCTAAATCCTTTTCGTCTTAAGACATTTCCTATGTTCATAGTTGAAATGTTAATTAAAAATCGATCGAAGGCAACTACCAGCAAACTGAACACACAGATCACTATTACTCAATATGCAACAGGTTGACTTTAGGTCTGTCAAGTCTTCCTTCTTAAACTCTCATCTCACGTATATGGTGGGCACTCCCTCTCTGATATTGCGACCGTCGGTGATGGTCGCTACTCTTACTTTCCCTACTGCATTACAAATATTTAGCACAAGGAAAAGAAAGAGAAGCGACCCCCACGACAACAGTCCGCATTCTTCTTCTCTCATATATGGTGGACACTCCGTCACCGATTTTTCGACCGTCGATGATGGTCGCTACTCCTTCTTCCCCTGGTGCATAACAAAGGTCTAGCACAAAGATAAGAAGGATAAGCGATCCCCAAGACAACAGTCGGCATTCTTCTTCTCTCATATATGGTGGAGACTCTCCCTCACCGATATTTTGACTGTCATGTATGGAGCTCTGACAGACTTAAAGTCAACTCGAAATGTCATTTAATTCTCTTTCTAGCAAATCTGGGGCACTCGATATTTCCTACATATTCTAGCACAAGTCATGCTTAAATTCATGGAAAAATGTGGCATGACCTTTGCTAAAATAGGACATATCGAGCACCTGAAATTTGCTGGAACGGAAATGAATCTACACTCCGGCAAAACATAGGCCACTAGGATTTTCCCTGCGATACAAAGATGTCCCTTCTCTCATATGTCCGAATCAATTATCATAAGCATTCACACCCAAACATTTCAATATATCTTATAACCTGAACATTTCATTTGGTTAAGAAGCATAACTAAATACCCTAGTTCTACTCTATTCAACACCGAGGAGTAGAGAAGGAGGAGGTGGACTTTTAGCTCACCGACTCGGGTGTAGAGGAAGTAGAGGTAGCTCGGATGACGACCACTTCAAGGAGACATGACTCTCCAAAGCCTGCATATTCCATCGAGTAAAATTTTAATTAGATCATCAAATCTCATATAGCATTCTTTGATGACAAAGTGATAATGACATAAATTCAACTAGTTCTATTAATTCAACTAGTTCAACTAAGCACTTACTAAAAATAAACTAGTTCTTTTAATTTTCTTACTAAAAATAAACTAGTTCTATAGTAAAATTTTAATTAGATCATCAAATGCCTATTCACTACTTTTCTAAATTTTAGTAATATTCTGTGTACAAAAAAATTCTATTACTAAAAAAATATTTATATTACTAAAATTACAAACTATTTCTATACCTAATTATATTATTAAAATTCTCTATTACTAAAAACTTTCTATTACTAAAACTATTTCTATACATAATTACAAACTTGTAGAGGAAGGGAGGAGGGAGGAAGGGAGGAGAGAGGGAGGAGGCTGAGATGGCGGCAGATGGAGGGGAGGAAAGGAGGGAGGAGGGTGGCATATGGAGGTGGGGCAGTGACTGGAGGGGGGGGGGGGGGGGGGGGGGGGGGGGGGGGGGGGGGGGGGGGGGGGGGGGGGGGGGGGGGGGTGGTGGTGGGAGGAGGGAGGAGGGCTGCCGGAGGAAGGAAAGAGGGAGGAGGAGGTGGTGGGAGGAGGGAGGAGGGCCGTCGAAGGGAGGAGAGAGAGAGAGGATACCTTGGGGGTGACGACAATGTGGCGGCGGGGGAGGGCCGAACATCGGCGGTGGCGGAACGCATGGGAGAGTGAGACTAAGTGGAGATGGGAGGGTGAGGGGCGGCCGGTTGGAGAAGATAGGATGGGCTTAGCAGCATCGCGCTTTGGGATTAAGTGCTACCGCTAAACGCCATAGCAGTAGCGCCTTTTACCAGAGAAGCGCTACTGCTATCCGAGTAGTAGCAGCGCCTTGTGGGAAAACACGCTACTGCTAAGGCTAAGCATACAAAAAAATCAAAAATACATTGGTCATCAGTGATATTTTTGTGTAGAATCTAAATTGTCAATAGGAATCTTCCCCGCTTTAAGAACCGGCGAAGATTCCTATTGCGGCCACAAATTCTACACATAGAGTTCAATGAAGACCAAGTGGCTGTGATGGTTTGAGAAGTAACGTATTTAAGGTGATAAACACCCTGTTTGCGGAGCGAGGTGGGACTAAATTAGTTGCAAACGAGTGGACTAAACTTAGCAGCAGCGAGGGTGGGCGAAAAGCGCTGCTGCTGAGTTCAATAGCAGTAGAGTTGCTAGAGAACCGGTGCTACTACTAAACCTACTCCCGCGGCAATGTCGTGGAATTTGTAGTAGTAGTGCTGTTTTTTCTAACACGCTACTTCTACGTGGGTAGTAGTAGCGCGGTTTTTTACGCGCGCTACTGCTAAGTAGCAGCAACACCTTATTTTAAACCGCGCTGCTGGTAAGATTCTGTGTATAAGGTTTTCCCTAGTAGTGGACCCCCCTATCGCAGTCACTCACTAGGTGATGGTTCAGAACGCCGTCGCGGAAAGGGGTTAAAACCCGCGTATAGCACCTCGCTGTACCAGTGCTCGTTCCCAAACCTTCTTGTGCAAAATCTAGAGGTGAATTCGGTTCCTCTATCCGATATAACAGACCACGCAAACTTACTATCCGAGATATGTAAAGATCCGCTAGTTGACTTCCTTGGTTCGATCCACTAGGGTGGGTCTAACCTCGTAGCCAGTACTAACTATCTCTAAGTCGACCTCTTCAAGCTCTGCATATAGGGCTGGCTATGCTGCTTTGATTAAGGCATTAATGCTACATGGCTTTTGACTAAGTGCATCTGCTATGGAATTTGATTTTTTGGGGTGGAAATTAATGCCAAGATCATAATCCTTGATTAATGATGTCTGCTAGAACTACGTTTGTATTTCCCCAAAGAGGAAGGGATGATGCAACACAACAACGGTAGGTATTTCCCTCAGTGATGAGACCAAGGTTATCGAACCAGTAGGAGAACCACGCAACACTACGTGAACGACACCTACACACAAATAACAAATGCTAGCAACCTGATGTGTTAAAGGGGTTGTCAATCCCTTTCGGGTAACGGCGCCAGAAATTGGCAAACAGACGTGATAAAAATATGATAGATGAGATAAATAGATCTAGAATAAAATAAATTGCAGTAAGGTATTTTTGTATTTTTTTGTTTAATACGTCTGAAAATAAAAGCAAAGGAAAATAGATCGCAACGGCAAATATGATAAAGAAGAGACCCGGGGGCCGTAGGTTTCACTAGTGGCTTCTCTCGAGAAAAATAGCAAACGGTGGGTAAGCGAATTACTGTTGGGCAATTGATAGAACTTCAAATAATCACGACGATATCTAGGCAATGATCATTATATAGGCATCATGTCCAAGATTAGTAGACCGACTCCTGCCTGCATCTTCTACTATTACTCCACACATCAACCGCTATCCAGCATGCATCTAGTGTATTAAGTTCATGGAGAAACATAATGCAATAAGAACGATGACATGATGTAGACAAGATCTATTTATGTAGAAATAGACTCCATCTTGTTATCCTTAATGGCAACGATACATACATGTCGGTTCCCCTTTTGTCACTAGGATGAAGCACCGTAAGAATGAACCCATCACAAAGCACCTCTTCCCATTGCAAGATAAATAGATAAAGTTGGCCAAACAAAAACCAAATATCGGAGAAGAAATACGAGGCTATAAGCAAGCATGCATATAAGAGATCAAAAGACTCAAATAACTTTCATGGATAAAAAGAGATAGATCTGATCATAAACTCAAAGTTCATCGGATCCCAACAAACACACCGCAAAAAGAGTTACATCATATGGATCTTCAAGAGACCATTGTATTGAGAATTAAACGAGAGAGAGGAATCCATCTAACTACTAATTAAGGGCCCGAAGGTCTACAATGAACTACTCATGCATCATCGGAGAGGCACCAATGGACATGATGAACCCCTCCGAGATGGTGTCTAGATTGGATCTGGTGTTTCTGGAACTTGCGGCGGCTGGAATTGATTTTCGTCGACTCCCCTAGGGTTTCTGGAATATTGGGGTATTTATAGAGCAAAGAGGCGGTTCGGGAGGCCACTGAGGTGGGCACAACCCACCTGGGCGCACCTGGGGGCCCAGGCATGCCCTGGTGGGTTGTGCCCCCCTTGGGGCACCCCCCAGGTGCTTCTCTGGCCCATTGGGTGTCTTCTGGTCCATCAAAAATCCACAAAAAGCTTCGTTGCGTTTGGACTCTGTTTGGTATTGATTTCTTGCGATGTAAAAACATGCAAAAAACAACAACTGGCACTTGGCACTATGTCAATGGGTTAGTATGAAAAATGATATAAAATGACTATAAAATGATTATAAAACATCCAAGAATGATAGTATAACAACATGGAACAATGAAAAATTATATATACATTGGAGGCGTATCAATTAACTTAAGCCATCGGCTTTCCCTCATGTTTATTTTCTTCTAAGTGAAGATGTACTTTAGGCTCTTATGGTCCGTGTAGATTTCACAACAATGACCAATAAGGAAGTGTCACCATGTCTTAAGGGCATGTACTATGGCTGCTAGTTCCATATCATGAGTAGGGTAGTTCTGCATATGAGGTCACATCTACCTTGCCAAGGAAGTCATGGCCCTTCCTTCCTGCATCAATACCAAACTTAGTCCTTGCTTAGATGCATCGCGATAGACTATGAACTCCTTGTGAATATCCGGGGTGGCTAACACTGGGGTGATGATTAACCTCTCTTCAACTCTGGGAAACTTTTCTTCACTCTTGGATGTGCAATCAAACTTTTCATCCTTCTACAGAAGTTAGATCATCGGCTTTGCGATGCTAGAGAATCCTTCAATGAACTTGTGATAATATCTAGCGAGTTCGAGAAGCTTCTGACTTCAGTGACGTTGGTTGGTGATTCCCATCTCGTTATGGCTTCTATCTTCTTGGGATCGACTGCTAACAGTTAGGGCATGTCCCAAAAATGCAACTTCCTTTAGACAAAATTCATACTTGTTGAACTTGGTTTAAAGGTGACGCGCTCGAAGTTTTCCCAAAACCATCATCAGATGATGCTCAGGCTCTTCTTCTGTCTTGGAGTAGATAAGTATATCATTGATGAAGATCATAACAAACTTATCTAGAGATTCCATGAAAACCTTGTTCATTAGATACATGAAGTAGGTTGGGTGTCGGTGTCAAAACCAGC